>NC_044042.1:101518614-101818614 GCF_901765095.1 Microcaecilia unicolor
AAGTACTGTTTCGGTGCTATGATTGGCGCGGAATCCAGATTGGGATGCATGTAGTACTGAAAATTTGTTCAAATAGTAAGTTGTTTAGTAATTAAGCTTTCCATAATCTTAACTATAAGGGGTATGGATGCGACTGGACGGTAATTGGTTGTATCGTTTAATTTTTTCTTTGGATCTTTGGGAATTGGTGTGAGTAGTATATTGCCTTTTACTGCAAATTCTGATCAAGGGAATTCAGGTATAGAATCCGATCAATCTTTCAAAGCTTAGCCAAGATTGGGTGACAGAGCCGGTGGTGGAAGGCGGGGCTGGTGGTTGGGAGGTGGGGATAGTGCTGGGCAGACTTATACGGTCTGTGCCAGAGCCTGTGGTTGGGAGGCAGGGATAGTGCTGGGCAGACTTATAGGATCTGTGCCCTGAAAATGACAGATACAAATCAAGGTAAGGTATACACAAAAAGTAGCACATATGAGTTTATCTTGTTGGGCAGGCTGGATGGACCGTGCAGGTCTTTTTTCTGCCATCATCTACTATGTTATCCGAAGGAAAGAATCCATGTTGAAGCGTGAAATTTAAGTAGGAGGTGAGATCTGTAATGAAACGTTTAGGGGCTGATTTTAATAAGTAACTGGGGCATGTGTCTAATTTGCAGTGGGACTTGGTGAATTTGTTGATCGCTTGGGAGACTGTTTCCTCCTTCAGTGGATCAAAGTTTGTCCATAGTCGATCTGCTGGATATTCGTCAATAGCTGGGTCTAAGCAGTTAATGAATTTTTCATATTCAGTTGGGTTAGTAGGTGATGTAGAATTGTCACGTCTGTGGCCATGACCCCTCTCAGACTCACCTTATTTCCGGCGGTCAGCTTCTGAGCTGGCTCCTGTCTGTTTTTCCTGAGTTAGTTCTGTCTCTGTGTGCTGGCTGCGTTGGATTGTCCGTGTGCTGTTTCCCGTTCCAGACTTCAGCCCAGTCCAGTCCGGATCTTTCAGCCTGCCAGACTTGCTTGCTTTGTTTGAACCTACACAGCACCCGTAGTTGCCTGGTGATTTCTGCAGCTGAGCCTCAGCTGCTGCTGGGCTTATTAGCCATTTGGAAACTCTCTGCTTTGCCTTTGCATCATCTAAGGCCCTGAGGTTTGTTGGGGTGCTGTTTGCACTTCTGCTCAATCTGGTTTCTTGCCTTGATTCTTGTCTGTTTTAGTTAGTCTGTGGGTAGTTAGATTAGGTTGTTGTTTGTTGCTAGTCTTGTCTCTCAGTTATAGTTTTGTGTTTAGTCTTTGTCTGTTTGTGTCTTAGTGGCTGCTCTGCAGCTTCCAGTTCTGTGTCTTGTTATTCAGTGTTTTGTTCCCTGTTTTAGTGGCTGCTTGCAGCTTTCAGTCCTGTCCTTTACCTTATCCTTTCCTTGCCTTGCTGCCCCTGTATATTCCTTTCCCCTCTGACCCTAGTCCCTGGGCAGTCTAATTGGGATCCTGTTCCTGCCCTGTCCTGCCACCTGCACTCAGGGGCTCAACTCCTGAGGAACAGTGGTCAAGTGCAGGTGAAGTCTAGCTGGCCTTGTCAGAGTTCTGCCTTATCCCTGTGTGGGGTGGTTTTGCCTGCCACTGCCGCTCCTCGGCAGTGGCCCAAGGGCTTACAAACCCAGTTTCCAGCTTTGAAAACGTGACAAGAATGTAGTTTAATAATTTTCTTGTTGAAGTAGGTGGCTAAATCATTTGCTGATGGTGTTTCTGTATTAGTTGAGGTAATCGGTGAGGTGTCGAGAAGATTATGTACAAACGGAATAGCTTATGTATATCTTTGTAATCTGATCCAACTTTGGATTTATAATATGACCTTTTCGTTGTCTGATTGCATATTTATATTTTCTATGTTTTTCCACTCATTAAATGTTTGTTCATTTTTCCTTTTGATCCATGCTTGTTCAAGTCTTCTAACTTAATAAAATAAATAAAGTGTCAGATCCTCAAAAAGAAGAGTTGGATTCCCCGATGTCTCTAAATGAAGTGCTTAGGGGTAATAAAGGGACTAAAGGGAGGAACGTCACCTGGGATGGATGAGTATACAGCCAAATTTTACAAAATCTTTGCCTCAGAGTTAGCTCCTCTCCTGAGGAGGGTGGGCAACGCCTGCTTTTCGGAGAGTTCTCTGCCCCCCAAGTTTGCATGAGGCGGGGATATCAGTTCTTTTAAAACCAGGCCGAGACCCGACAGTATGTGGATCCTATAGACCGATATCTCTCCTGAATGTGGATGTCAAAATCCTAGCTAAAATAATGGCAGACCGCCTGAGCAAGGTACTGCCCAAGCTAGTCCACGAAGATCAGTCAGGCTTTGTCGCCCAAAGACAGGTAGCCGATAATATTAGGCAGTCCCTGAATATAATTTGGGGAGCCCAGAGGCAGGGGGATTCTTTGGCATTGTTGACAACGGACGCTGAGAAGGCCTTTGACAGAGTGGAGTGGTCCTATCTGTGGGAGGTTATGGAGTTCATGGGATTTGGGACGCCATTTGTGGGCTGGCTGAAGGGTTTATATGAGTCCCCGGTAGCTAGAATTAAAGTTAATGGAGGGTACTTGCATCAGTTAGTATCCAGAGGGGAACTCGCCAGGGATGTCCTCTATCCCCCTTGCTATTTTCTCTCTCTATAGAACCTCTGGCTCAGAGAGTTAGTTTATTAACAGACATCAGAGGGGTGCAATTGAGGGGGCAAGAACATAAGATAGCACTGTTCGCGGACGACATTTTATTTTATGTAGGAGCTCCACTGCTGACATTGCCCATCATTATTAGGGAGCTTAATACATTTGGTGGAATCTCGGGATTCAAAGTAAACTATGATAAATCTGAAATAATGGGGGTTACTATTCCGGATCAAGAGCTCGATAGTATGTTGCAGTCTTTTGCATTCAAAAAAGCAGATAAGTGCTTCCGGTACCTAGGTATTCAGATTCCATGAGATTTAACCCACTTGTATTCATTGAATTATATCCCCCTGTATAGGGAACTCCGGAGGGACTTGAGTAGATGGAAGAATGGGTGGTTATCGTGGTGGGGGAGAATATCAGCAATAAAAATGAATGTCCTACCCAGGTTGCTGTTCTTATTTCAATCGCTCCCGTTAAGGGTACCTAAGGGGGAACTAATGCGCCTTCAATCTGAAATATCAGGATTTTTATGTGGAGGGCGCCCTACCATATTATCATGGCAGGTAATGTGGGGAACAGTAGAACAGGGGGGCAGGGGCATGCCTAATTTGTTGTGGTACTATTGGGCAGCTCAATTAAAACAGATAGCGGAATGGAGTAGGGGGGTACAGTCCCCGGTGACTACTTTGGAGCAGTGTTTTGTGCCAGATGGTACACTAGATGGTATCCTCTGGGCCTCAGTGTCAGCCAACACCTATAAGCAATTGACACCCAATCCATTTATTTCACATTTGTTGACACTATAGAGCACATTAAAATACAAATTGCGGGGTACACGGGTCCTGTCAACTTACGCACAGATCACCCAGGAACCCGGGTTTCCAGCAGGTAGACAAGGAGGGGTATTTTCAGTTTGGTCCCATCAAGGATTAGTTAGATTTCGAGATTTTCTGGAAGATGGTAAAATTGGGTCGTTTGGTGAACTACAAGAGTCTTATGCTTTTTGCTTATCTACAGATTAAACACTTTATCACAGGGCAGGGATGGCTGAAGGCTGACCCAGAGGAGAAGGAGCATCTGGAGAACCTATGGGGCTCTATAGATAAATTGGGGAAGGTAATATCCATGTTGTATTGCCATCTCAGAGGACACAACTTTGCTAAACTACCCTACATGTTGGCGTGGGAAACGGACTTGGAATGTGAGTTGAGTATGGCAGAGTGGAAAGTGGTATGTTTGGAGGTGAAAAAAGCTTCTATATGCGTGTTAATAAAGGAGAATGCCTACAAGGTACTAAGTACACGTGACCGGGTGAAGACCATGTTTCCAGGTTCAGCGGATCAATGTTCAGGAAATCTTGACTGCCCCAACTTGACATTTCGTCCTTTAGATTGTAAGCTCCTTCGAGCAGGGACTGTCCTTCTTTGTTAAACTGTACAGCGCTGTGTAACCCTAGTAGCGCTTTAGAAATGTTAAGTAGTAGTAGTAGTATATTGGTACCTTTTTTCATGTGTGGTGGACATGTCCGTCTTTGCAGACCTTTTGGCTGGATGTAGCCCGAAATCTAACAACAGTTCTGGACTATGCATTTCCTTGTGAACCCAAATGGTGCCTATTGGGCTGGGGGAATAGGAGAGGGTTGAAATGGCAGCGACGTATCAAACGCCTTTGTCTAGCTGCCGGAAAAACTATTATTGCCTCGCACTGGAAATTAAGTTCTGGACCTACTATACAGAGTTGGATATCGAAAATCAAAGTGGTGGCAGAACTAGAAAAACTGACAGACCGCCGCACAGGGCGGTTCAGCCTGGAGGCGACAGAATGGACACATTTGGATCGAATATTGAAATTAGCTTAAGGGATATTTAAAGCAGGGCATAAGGGAGAGGGGGGCAGGGGTGGGAAGATATAGGGTGGGAGGGGGGAAGGGAAGCGCTCATTGGGGAAGGGAGGGGGGAACATGGCTCTAGGGCAAATGGGAGGGATGGGGGGGACATAGAAGGTGACACTTTGTAAAAGAAAGGTAGATAACATCAGTAATAACTGTTCGTATGTGAGCAACTAATCCCGGTTGATAATTGTTATCCCTACCATTGTTATCATCCTCCCCGTCTCATCTGCCCGCAACCTCGGAGTCATCTTCGACTCCTCCCTCTCCTTCTCTGCGCATATCCAGCAGATAGCCAAGACCTGTCGCTTCTTTCTCTATAACATCAGCAAAATGTGCCCTTTCCTCTCTGAGCACACCACCCGAACTCTCGTCCACTCTCTCATTACCTCTCGCCTTGACTACTGCAACCTACTCCTCACTGGCCTCCCACTTAGCCATCTATCCCCCCCTTCAATCTGTTCAGAACTCTGCTGCACGTCTTATCTTCCGCCTGGACTGATATGCTCATATCACCCGTCTCCTCAAGTCACTTCACTGGCTTCCGATCAGGTACCACATCCAGTTCAAGCTTCTCCTACTAACCTATAAATGCACTCAATCTGCAGCCCCTCACTACCTCTCTACCCTTATCTCCCCTTACGCTCCTACCCGAAACCTCCGCTCACAGGACAAATCCCTCCTCTCTGCACCCTTCTCCACCACTGCCAATTCCAGGCTCCGCCCTTTCTGCCTCACTTCTCCCTATGCTTGGAATAAACTTCCTGAGCCCATACGCCAAGCCCCCTCCCTGCCCATCTTCAAATCCTTGCTCAAAGCCCACCTCTTCAATGTCGCCTTTGGCACCTAACCATTCTCCGAGGACAAGC
Organism: Microcaecilia unicolor; assembly: GCF_901765095.1. Lineage (NCBI taxonomy): Eukaryota > Metazoa > Chordata > Amphibia > Gymnophiona > Siphonopidae > Microcaecilia > Microcaecilia unicolor. The sequence goes on from NC_044042.1 coordinate 101,524,013, forward strand.
AGGCTGCTTGTTCTCACTGATGGGTGACGTCCACGGCAGCCCCCTCCAACCGGAAACTTCACTAGCAAAGGCCTTTGCTAGTCCTCGCGCGCCCATGCGCACCGCGCATGCGCGGCTGGCTTCCCGCCCAAACCGGCTCGTGTTCATCAGTCTTCTTTTGTCCGCGCTCGGGACGGTCGTGTTTTGCCGCCGTTTCGTGCCCCTCAAGTTGACCCTCGCGCGTCTTCGCGATTTTCATTAAAAAAAAAAAAGAGACCTTTTGGTCTTTGTCCCTTCCCGTGTGTCCAGTTTGTTTTCCCCGGCGTAAGTTTCCTTTCGCTATCGGGGTAGGCCTGTTTCGTGGCCTCGGTACGGGTTTTTTCTCTCTCCCTTATTTTTTGGTGCCTTCGTCGCCATCACGAATTTTGATTTCGCCGGCGTGATTTTTCCGCCCATGTCATCGAAGTCTCCCAGCGGCTTCAAGAAGTGCACCCAGTGAGCCCGGGTAATCTCGCTCACTGATAGGCACGCTTCGTGTCTTCAGTGTCTGGGGGCTGGGCACCGCCCGTAGGCCTGTAGTCTTTGTGCTCTTTTACAGAAGAGGACTCAGGTAGCGAGATTGGCCCACTGGAACGTGTTGTTCTCGGACTCTTCGTCGACAACAGCACCGGAGGCATCGACGGCATCGAGGTTTCGACCCTCTGCATCGTCGGTACCGAGACATCGGAAAGGCTGCGTCGGCGTCGGTGGTACCGGGACCTCCGCTGTTGCTGATGTCGTCGGACGGTGGTACTTCGACTGGAGTGCAGGTGAGGGCTGTCCATTCCCCTGCTGGTGGCGGAGAGCCTTCGGGTGGGTCTCCTCCTGCCCTGAGGGCTCCTGCGGTACAGCCCCCCCCCCCCCCCCGAGACCGGCCTTCTTCGGCCTCGGCCCCGAGGAAGCGACGGCTGGATTCTACGTCCTCGTCGGTACCGGGAAGCTCCGGTGACATGCTTCGTTTGAAGAAATCAAAGAAGCATCGACACCGGTCTCCTTCTCGCATCGGTACCGAGAGCTCTGGGTCGCCGAGGGAGTCGGCACCGAGAGGATCGCTCACCCTCTGTTCAGGAGGTGTCGATGCGCTCCACCTTGGACAGCCCGGAACCGCCTCCACGCCCAGAACAGACTCTGACCTCGACGCCTGCTTCCATGTCTTTCTCCACAGCCGCTCTGCATGAGAGTCTCCGGGCCGTTCTCCCAGAGATCCTGGGAGACCTGTTGCGCCCTTCCCCTCCGGTACCGGGGGTGCTTGCGCCACCGGTACCGTCGAGCGAGGCGCCGGCTGGCCCTTTGCCTGGGGTGAGGTCTCCTACATCGGTACCGCTTGCGGTGCCAGTGGCTGCCGCCTCCCAGGAAGACTCCCCGACGACGTCGGCGGAGGGAGCTTCGCCGGTGCTGGCGAGGGAGTCTACCTCTCCACACTCCCACCGTGGCCGTGTTTCCACGGAGTCGAGTCAGGCACGGCTTCAGACACAGGTTCGTGAACTTGTGTCTGATACCGATGGTGAGGCCTCGTTGGAGGAGAGGACATCAGATATTTCTCTGACGAGGAGTCTGATGGCCTTCCTTCTGATCCCACTCCCTCCCCTGAAAGGCAGCTTTCTCCTCCCGAGAGTCTGTCTTTCGCGGCCTTTGTCCGGGAGATGTCTACGGCCATCCCCTTCCCGGTGGTTGTGGAGAATGAGCCCAGGGCTGAAATGTTTGAGCTCTTGGACTATCCTTCTCCACCTAAGGAAGCGTCCACTGTACCCATGCATCATGTCCTAAAAAAGTCATTGCTGGCGAACTGGACCAAGCCCTTAACTAATCCGCACTTTCCCAAGAAGATAGAGTCCCAGTACCGGATCCATGGGGACCCACAGCTGATGCGCACTCAGTTGCCTCACGACTCTGGTGTTGTGGATCTGGCCCTAAAGAAGGCTAAGAGTTCTAGGGAGCATGCTTCGGCGCCCCTGGGCAAGGACTCTAGAACCTTAGACTCCTTTGGGAGGAAGCCCTACCATTCTTCAATGCTCGTGGCCAAGATTCAGTCCTACCAGCTCTACACGAGCATTCACATGCGGAACAATGTGCGTCAGTTGGCGGGCTTGGTGGACAAGCTCCCTTCTGAGCAAGCCAAGCCGTTTCAGGAGGTGGTCAGGCAGCTGAAAGGCGTGCAGAAAATTCCTGGCCAGAGGGGTATATGATACCTTTGATGTTGCGTCCAGGGCCGCTGCTCAAGGTGTGGTGATGCGCAGACTCTCGTGGCTGCGTGCCTCCGACCTGGAGAATAGAATCCAGCAGCGAATTGCGGACTCCCCTTGCCGAGCGGACAACATTTTTGGAGAAAAAGTCGAACAGGTGGTAGAGCAGCTCCACCAGCGGGATAACGCTTTCGACAAATTCTCCCTCCGGCAGCCTTCAGAATCTACCTCTTCAGGTAGACGTTTTTATGGGGGAAGGAGGACTGTTCCCTACTCTTCTGGTAAGCGTAGGTACAATCCTCCCTCTTGACAGCCTGCAGCCCAGGCTAAGCCCCAGCGCGCTCGCTCTCGTCAGCAGCGTGCGCCTCAGCAAGGCCCCACAGCTCCCCAGCAAAAGCAGGGGGTGAGCTTTTGACTGGCTCCAGAAGAGCATAGCCGATGTCAAAGTGTCTGTGCCAGGCGATCTGCCGGTCAGGGGGAGGTTGAAAGTTTTTCACCAAAGGTGGCCTCTCATAACCTCCGACCAGTGGGTCCTCCAAATAGTCCAGCAAGGATACACCCTAAATTTGGCCTCGACACCTCCAAATTGCCCACCGGGAGCTCAATCCTTTAGCTTCCAGCACAAGCAGGTACTTGCAGAGGAACTCTCCGCCCTTCTCAGTGCCAATGCGGTCGAGCCCGTGCCATCCGGGCAAGAAGGGCTGGGATTCTATTCCAGGTACTTCCTTGTGGAAAAGAAAACAGGGGGGATGCGTCCCATCCTAGACCTAAGGGCCCTGAACAAATATCTGGTCAAGGAAAAGTACAGGATGCTTTCCCTGGGCACCCTTCTTCCCATGATTCAGCAAAACGATTGGCTATGCTCTCTGGACTTAAAGGATGCTTATACACACATCCCGATACTGCCAGCCCACAGACAGTATCTTCGATTTCGTCTGGGGTCACGTCACTTCCAGTACTGTGTGCTACCCTTTGGGCTCGCCTCTGCGCCCAGAGTGTTCACGAAGTGCCTAGCTGTGGTAGCAGCAGCGCTTCGCAGGCTGGGAGTGCACGTGTTCCCTTATCTCGACGATTGGCTGGTGAAGAACACATCCGAGGCAGGAGCTCTACAGTCCATGCAGATGACTATTCGCCTCCTGGAGCTACTGGGGTTTGTGATAAATTATCCAAAGTCCCACCTTCTCCCAGTACAGAGCCTCGAATTCATAGGAGCTCTGCTGGATTCTCGGACGGCTCGGGCCTATCTCCCAGAGACGAGGGCCAACAATCTGCTGTCCCTCGTCACCCGGGTACGAGCGTCCCAGCAGATCACAGCTCGGCAGATATTGACATTGCTTGGCCACATGGCCTCCACAGTCCATGTGACTCCCATGGCACGCCTTCACATGCGATCTGCTCAATGGACCCTAGCTTCCCAGTGGTTTCAGGCTGCTGGGGATCTAGAGGACGTGATCCACCTGTCCACGAGTTTTCTCGAATCCCTGTATTGGTGGACAATTTGGACCAATTTGACTCTAGGACGCCCCTTCCAAATTTCTCAGCCACAAAAGGTGCTGACTACGGATGCGTCTCTCCTGGGGTGGGGAGCTCATGTCGATGGACTTCACACCCAAGGAAGCTGGTCCCTCCAGGAACGCGATCTGCAGATCAATCTCCTGGAGTTACGAGCGATCTGGAACGCTCTGAAGACTTTCAGAGATCGGCTGTCCCATCAAATTATCCAAATTCAGACAGACAACCAGGTTGCCATGTATTACATCAACAAGCAGGGGGGCACCGGACCTTGCCCCCTGTGTCAGGAAGCCGTCAGCATGTGGCTCTGGGCTCGCCGTTACGGCATGTGGCTCCAAGCCACATATCTGACAGGCGTAAACAACAGTCTGGCCGACAGGTTGAGCAAGATTATGCAACCTCATGAGTGGTCGCTCAACTCCAGAGTGGTGCGCCAGATTTTCCAAGTGTGGGGCACCCCCTTGGTAGATCTCTTTGCATCTCGAGCCAACCACAAGGTCCTTCAGTTCTGTTCCAGACTTCAGGCCCACGGTCGACTGGCATCGGATGCCTTCCTCCTGGACTGGGGGGAAGGTCTGCTGTATGCTTATCCTCCCATACCTCTGGTGGGGAAGACTTTGTTGAAACTCAAGCAAGACCGGGGCACCATGATTCTGATTGCTCCCTTTTGGCCGCGTCAGATCTGGTTCCCTCTTCTTCTGGAGTTGTCCTCTGAAGAACCCTGGAGATTGGAGTGTTTTCCGACCCTCATCACACAGGATGAAGGGGCGCTTCTGCATCCCAACCTCCGGTCTCTGGCTCTCACGGCCTGGATGTTGAGAGCGTAGACTTTGCCTCTTTGGGTCTGTCGGAGAGTGTCTCCCGTGTCTTGCTTGCTTCCAGGAAAGATTCCACTAAGAGGAGTTACTTCTTTTTATGGAGGAGGTTTGCCGTCTGGTGTGACAGCAAGGCCTTAGATCCTCGCTCCTGTTCTACACAGACCCTGCTTGAATACCTTCTGCACTTGTCTGAGTCTGGTGGAAGGTAAGCCGATCTCAGGGCAGCCTTTAGTTGTTCGCTTCATGAGAGGTTTGCTTTTGTCAAAGACCCCCGTCAAACCTCCTACAGTGTCATGGGATCTCAATGTCGTTCTCACCCAGCTGATGAAACCTCCTTTTGAGCCACTGAACTCCTGCCATCTGAAGTACTTGACCTGGAAGGTCATTTTCTTGGTGGCAGTTACTTCAGCTCGTAGAGTCAGTGAGCTTCAGGCCCTGGTAGCCCAGGCCCCTTACACCAAATTTCATCATAACAGAGTAGTCCTCCGCACTCACCCTAAGTTCTTGCCGAAGGTAGTGTCGGAGTTCCATCTGAACCAGTCAATTGTCTTGCCAACATTCTTTCCCCGTCCTCATTCCTGCCCTGCTGAACGTCAGCTACACACATTGGACTGCAAAAGAGCATTGGCCTTCTATCTGGAGTGGACACAGCCCAACAGATAGTCCGCCCAATTGTTTGTTTCTTTTGATCCCAACAGGAGGGGAGTGGCTGTGGGGAAACGCACCATATGCAATTGGCTAGCAGATTGCATTTCCTTCACTTACGCCCAGGCTGGGCTGGCTCTTGAGGGTCATGTCACGGCTCACAATGTCAGAGCTATGGCTGCGTCAGTGGCCCACTTGAAGTCAGCCACTATTGAAGAGATCTGCAAAGCTGCGACGTGGTCATCTGTCCACACATTCACATCTCATTACTGCCTGCAGCAGGATACCCGACGCGACAGTCGGTTTGGGCAGTCAGTGCTTCAGAATCTGTTCGGGGTTTAGAATCCAACTCCACCCCCCTAGGCCCATGTTTATTCTGTTCCAGGCTACACTCTCAGTTAGTTGGATAAAATGTTAGGTCAATCTCAGTTATGTCCTTGCCGTTGCGAGGCCCAATTGACCATGTTTGTTGTTTTGAGTGAGCCTGGGGGCTAGGGATACCCCATCAGTGAGAACAAGCAGCCTGCTTGTTCTCGGAGAAAGCGAATGCTACATACCTGTAGAAGGTATTCTCCGAGGACAGCAGGCTGATTGTTCTCACAAACCCGCCCGCCTCCCCTTTGGAGTTGTGTCATCCCTTGTCTTTGTCTTGCAACATACGGGACTGACGAACACGAGCCGGTTCGGGCGGGAAGACTGCCGCGCATGCGCGGTGCGCATGGGCGCGTGAGGACTAGCAAAGGCCTTTGCTAGTGAAGTTTCCAGTTGGAGGGGGCTGCTGTGGACGTCACCCATCAGTGAGAACAATCAGCCTGCTGTCCTCGGAGAATACCTTCTACAGGTATGTAGCATTCGCTTTATACCTCTATTCAGGAAATCTAGACTGCCTCAATTTGATTATCTGCACATTTTGTCCATTAGATTGTAAGCTCCTTTGAGCAGGGACAGTCCTTCTTTGTTAAACTGTACAGCGCTGCGTAACCCTAGTAGCGCTTTAGAAATGTTAGTAGTAGTAGTAGTTTGTGAGTTTTTCAATAAAAATTCAAAGTAAAAAAAAAATAATGTCAGATTATTGTAATCTGCTTTATGTGAGCTGTTCGAAAATATTATATCAAAGATTACAGACACTACAAAATACTTCAGCTAGGTTGATCAACAAATGGGAAAGAGCAACCCCTTGGCTTAAGCGAATGCTTTGGCTACCTATAGAAGCATGAACACTCTCTTTCAATTATGCATACTAGTATTTAATTTTTTATTTTATGTTTTTTTAGCTCCTGTGTAATTTTATGCCAATACTGTCTTTTTGTTCATCTGGAAAAGTTTTTTGTTCTAAAAATCAGTTAGTTTAATTTTCCTTCCATTGCTCAGGTAAAATCCAAATGTGCTCATAGTTTGCTGATTTCTGATCAGTCTACTAAGATTTGGAATGCTTTGCCACATACGATTAGGTTGGAAACAAATTATGAGATTAAGGAAGAAACAAAAGAACGTATCTACTTAACCAATATTTAGGCAATTAATCTGTTATAATAGTATTTGAATTTGTTGATTCCCAGTTTTAAATTTGCTGAATGATGTTCTTATAATCCGCATTGGACTTTGTTGGTAAATTAGCACTATAGAAATCCTTATTAAAAGCTAGAAGTATTTATTTAAAGGAAAGGGGGAAAAGTGCTTCAGACAGTTGGGCTTTGTTGGTGAAAGTTTCTTAGGCTCTAATTTTATTCATTTTATTTATTTGTTATTTGTATTAGTGCATGATTAAGGTACACTAGATAATTCCCTATCCTCAGAGGGTTTACAGTCTGTTTGTACCTGAGAAAAGATCACAAGGAACAGCAGCAGGATTTGAACCCTCGCTTCTCTCAACCACTAGGCTTCAGCAGTTGTTCTTTCCAAAGCATCTGATGGCCACTTAATTATGGCTGTTTAGATTCATTGTTTGTTTGTTTTTTCTCTCTGCCATCAGTTTTGCATTTTAATCTGTGGCCTGCTGACTTTCTTGGCTGTACTGGGCAGTTACATCCCTGGCATTCTGTTGTCATACCTGCTGCGTAAGTACATAAATCATAGGATGCATCAGATTGGCTATAGATGTTCCCACATAACACATTGAGGTACTGTGTGGTATCTACAACTTAGTTTCATCATTTCTGGTTTTACATGTACCTGGTGCAGTTAACCAGGAGGGACAGGTGCCCAGAATGAAAGTATTGTGTCATACCTCCTATGTATAATTTTGTTTTTAACAGGTTTCTTCATTTACCTTTAATTGCCTCCATCAACAAAAGTGACTCAAATGGAAGCTGTAATCTTAGAAAGCACCTTGAGCCTGTCAAGCTTCAGAAACATTAAAATTATTTTAATGTAGAAGAAAGGGCTCCTGCAGAGATGAAAAATTGGCAGATTATTTCACAGATTCACTATCAGCAGGATTCCTCTCTTTGCCTAAATAACTGTCTAGATAGAGCTGTCTCTGTACACAGCCCTTTGAAAGACATACCAGGGCGCCCCTAAAAATGTACAGAGAGTTCAGATCATGCAGTAAGTGGCATGCTTCAAAGAGGAGTGAATTCAGAAATGTGAGCCACAAAGGTAAATGCAGAGAGGGGAGAGCTGCGAGAAAAAGCCCAGAGAGTAATGAAGCCTGAGAAAGCAGATAGTGACGTCTGTCAATAGGAGCACATATATGAAACAAGGTGTTCCCTAACCAATGTTACTTGTTTTCCTATTAGTGCTTTTCGTTCTGTTGTGGCCCCTAGCAATGTACCACAGGCTGGGAGAACGCATTTACAGGAGAATGGAGCCAGCCCTGCAGAGGCTGGATTTCAGCGTCCAAGGATACATGATGTCAAAACGGAGAGAGAGGCAAAGTATGTATAAAAAACAAGACAATGTACAAAGTCATGATCATACATGCTAATAGAGCTGTCAGCAAGTGGAGCAGGTCTGTTGCCTCTCACTGAGCAGCTTATATGAGTTTGAGTACTTCCAACACAGAATGAAACATTGTGGTAGAACCAGAGAGATTAGGAAATGAAGAGCGTAGTTGCTTTGGTTGGTACTTAAGCATTATGGTATTTTTATAGTTCCTTGGGAGCCATTTCTCACCAGCATAAGAATGCACAAATTTCTCAGGTGATAGTGCTTTGTGTAATATTGAAGAATATTTGCCCAATCCTTCTATATAACCAGGGAGCCATTTGAATTTGCATCTAATTGCCTTTCCAAGTTACAGTAAGTAGGTCTACCCCAGAGAAAGCTAAGACCATTTCTGGGATAGTGGAGGGTAAAGCGACTGCTCTTGCACACAGAGGGGCAGAGGGAGATGTGGGTTTCAGACATGGGCATTCTTAGTTCTTAGCCCACTGCTGTAATGACTGTAATGCTGTTGTTTTTGTTTAATCTTGAAACTGTCTGAAAAGATATTTATAACATGATTAATTTTTTTCCATAGTTTTGGGTTGGTTTTTTTTTTAATTATGATTTTGGGAACTAAATGTTGTACTCTTATCAGTGTAATGATAGCAGTCGTGTCTTCTGTGTTGTTTTCTTGTATGATTTATAGTGGCATTCTCCTTTGTTTTTGGTGGGGGTTTTTTTTTTTATGTATTCCAAAGCATCTCAGATTGAGCAAAGACAGGATGTAAAGTAAAGTGACTGTTCTTCCACAATCTGGACGCTGTCTTTCAAATGCAAGCAGTGTTTTGTGGCTGGTGGTTTTAAATGCTCACTGTAACGCCAATAAAACTTAGAACTGCAGCCGATAGTGAATTTAGAGAGGGGGACCAGGTCTGGTGGAGTGAGTATTGCACTTTTTCAGAAGACATTCTGGCTCAAAAGTTCACTTCTGTCACTGACCCTGTGTGATTTTTCTCCTTGTGCCTCTGTTCTGATCCAGTATGTGAGACATTTAAATAAGTCACTTTACTATACTATACTATATTGATACTTCTATACCACCTTTGACGATGTCTTCAAAGTGATTTACATTGAGATACGTCATAGTCTGACATTTAAAAAAAACATTTTGTAGAAAAAAAAATAAAATCTTTTATGCACGGTTAATTAAAACAAGTACAATTTTAAAGCCTTACAAAATAAGCTGTAGTTGGCAATAGTCTGAAGGCAAATGGAATAGAGTTCCAAACCTTAGGACCCTGGAATAAGAGTGTTTCCAGACTGATTTTAGCTTCAGATTCTTTATATCTAAGGTTGGTTTTTTTGAGCTCCTCAAATGTCCTCTAATTCGTAAAGGTGGTAGCAATTGGCCTACCATAATCGAATTCTGCCCATACACACTTTTATCTTTATCTCCTTGTGCCTCCATGACTTAGTTTAAAAACAAGGTGAATGTCTTGTTTTCCAGAATTATATTTGCAGTTTGCAGTGGACTGCTGGACTGGCGATTTGGATTTTTAAAATGTAACTGGATCAATGATTAAATTCTGTTTTACTAATCTGAGATGCATCTTTGCTGCTGGCTTTGCATACATATTTTAAAAATACAGTACTAGAAGGTTTCTGTGCCTGATGTCTGTAATGGGATTTTCCTGTTGTATCCAGTGCGGTACCGAGTGCTTTCTCATGAACCTGCCAATGATGGAAGTGACAGTGAAGAAGAACTTGCTGCATTCTGCCCAAAGGTAACAGGAATCTGAGAGAGCAAATTCTTAATGCTGCTTTTAGCCAAACCCCTCAATGTATAAGTCAGATACAGCCAATGAGCTTCTGTAGCCAAGAGGTCAGGATGCAGGCTTGCTTACAATTACCTTTTAGGATTGACCTTCTGATTTAAGCATTAGATGTCAGTGTAAGAACAGACACTGGCTCCAGCCTCTATATCTCAGGAACATGGAGCCCCCTTAGCACCATAAAGGGTAGAATCTGGAGTCAAAGGTGAAATCCAGGCTTCTCATTTGGGAATATAGAGAATGAACTATTGAGTATTTTGGCCTGGTCCAGGCCTGTCTATTTTCAGATACTTCTTAACCAATTTTAAGCTTCTCCAAGCTGTATGCAGTACTAGGCCCTTGACCCCATATGCTCCACTTTGCAGTCCATGCGCCTTCATAATTAAAGAACAGTGGTAACATCTGTACAGGAAGCAGATTCTGAAAGGTACAAAAAAAAAAAAAAAAACAACCTTGTTTTCCATTACTTAGCATCCCACTATTCCAGAACCTGGTCCATCAACCAACAGGTGGTGATAGAGAACTGAAAACTGAGCTGAGATAAGACATATTTCTCTTGGCATCCAGTCCAGCTCCTCAGTATTTTCTATCTCCAGCAGTTGGATGGACACGCTTTTCAGCCTCTGGATCTGAGTGATTTGCTCCTGGTCCAGTTGGTCAACTAGTCCTCATTTGTGCTTTGCCGGTGTCTTGAGTCTGCATAGTCACATCTGGAGGTCTTCAGATCCTTGTCTCTGGTATCCAGCGAATTTACTTCTTCCCTCCCTTCACCTTTCCCCTGATTCCTGTGCAGCTCTCCTTTCCAGCACAACAGCATAAAAAAAGAAAAAGAGAGAGAAAGAGGAGAAGGAAAGAGGTTTACTGGAGAGCATGTGACAGAGTATCAGTCCAGATTCTGCCTCATCTGGGGTAAAACTTAGGGAAACTGTGAGCTTAGGGGGAGCAGCTAGCAGTCTGACTAAAGTTTAACTCAGAACCACTTGGAGGGCTGCAAGTTCTACTTGGTGCAACAGAGGGATCCTGGCTTACCACTTGGGACCATGTGGTGCTGCTCTTGTGAGAGTTGGGATAAATGGTGACTCCCACAGAGGCAATTAAGGGGTGTTCCTGCTATGGGACCCGCTGGCATTGGGGTGTTGCAGTGGATGCAAACTTGGAATTCCGTGAGATGCAGAGGAAAAGATTTGGGTCAACATCCAAATATACTAGGGACTTTGGATTCGGCAGAGCCGGTGTACTTTTCGATCTATGAGCACATGGGAATGGCCGCCATTTTGTCGGGGCTGACTGGCAGTGAGGAACAGCCTCAGTCTGATCACACATGGAGCACAACTGCCACTTTAAAACCTCAGAGCCCGACAGAGCATTCAGCTGCATCAGGATCTTTGTTTTCTCCAGAGTTCATATTTCTCTTACACCAGGCCTGTAGACTGAAGCAGAGACAGTCTGAGTTTCTGCAAGGTGCTTCCGTTTCTCACCCCTCTGGCTCCTAAGAGATCTTGTTTAGACCTCCAAGAGTAGGCAGATGACTCTCTCTTCTTCTCCCTCTTTATCTGATGTGGCCTCACTCTATTCAGAGGCGCCATCATTAAAGGAGGTGTTAGAGGAGGTAGAGCTCCTCCCTGATGATAGGGATGACCAGAAAGTACTGAGGCTGTTTCATAAAGTGATCTCGGTACTCTAATTTCTGAGGCAGTGACGGTACCCAGGAATGCCAACCCTGCTGCTCGTTCCTTCATCCACCTTCACTTCCCAAACTGTAAGGGTGTCAAGTACAGGAGGATCTTCACCTCGTCTTTCCGCTATTGGAGTCCTAAGCACTGGAATGCTCTCCCGCAACACCTTAAAACTCAAGCGGACCATGCCCTCTTCAAGAAGTTGTTGAAGACCTACTTCTTTGCCAAGACCTACTCCTCACTTTATACCGCTGCTTGATGCACCCTCCCTGGCTCCTACCCTGCTAGTTCACCCTGTTAGATGCTTCTCCCCCTGCATACTCCTTGTATACTCTTCTAAGTTTTCCTATTCTGTATTTTATTTAATATTTGTAAGCCACATTGTGCCTGCATGAGTGGGGAAAATGTGGGATATAAGTGAACCATAAATAAAAACTGTCCATTGAGGAACTTTCTGCTTGGGGGTTAGAGGTCCTTCTAAGGCCTTCCAGATGCACCCTGACATTCAAGACCTGATTACAATAAAATGGGTCTCAACAAACATGGGGCTGAGAGTGGGAAGAGCCATGGCTAAGAACATAAGAATATATAAATGAAATCACCAAAGAAATCCACTGAAAACAAAAGAAAATAACCACTGCAAAAAAAAAAAGGAAGGAAAAGCCTCAAAGAGCTCAAGATCACAAACGATCTAATGAGCTGGAAGGATCCAAAAGATCTGTTACTCCTTTCATCATTGGCATAAAAACCTTTCACAAAACAAATTTTCCAAAAGTTTATATATGATCACTTACAAATACTCGTCAAGTGCATATCTTCTGTAAAGAATAAGTTGACAGACACTTACCATTAATGAGTCCAAAAGCATGAATGTGTCCAGAGTTCAAAGTTAAAGCCCAACTCAAAACCAAGCCACTGCTGTGCTAAAGATTCACACGCCCCTGAGCCAATGATGGCCAGCGTTCGCTATGCTTCTTCAGGGTCCACGGCGGCAGGATGCTTTCTCTGAAAAAATAAATGAAATAATATGAGGCAGGTTCAACAAATACTCCAGGGCACAAAATAATACAAACACAGTCTCGTACAGGCACAGTGTTAATCATTTATCCACTCTTTTATATGATGAAAACAAAATGGCTTCTATTTAAACCCCAAAGTGACGTCAGGCGCTGTCAGTCGAAACTGCCAATAAAAACAATATTGGCATGACAGAACAAAAGACTTAAACCTTCAAGTGAAACTTTCAAATTGAAAAATTTGAAAAAGTGAAAAACTAGGTTCCAAAGAATAACGCTTGAAAAACCACTTCTGTTCCAGTTGCAGAAGAATCCTCCATCTCCGCTTCTATAAGGGGGTGAGACATGTTGTAAGATCAGGCATTGGAGGTCAGATAAAGAATGCTGATATTTTTCACAGTGTGTGACCAATGGGAGTCCAGTCTTCTTGGTGAGCAGCAAGCTCTTATGCTCAGTCGAATTGATAATCTGCAGGAAGTTTGTCCCACATATGCTTTTCTACACGGGCAAGTCAAATAATACACCACAAAATCGGAATTGCAAGACGTATGTGTTTTCAAGGGATATCTCTTTTGATCAACAGGGTTAATGAAAACACAGGTCTCGATTATAACTTCATACACTCCACAATTCACACAGTCTTAACACTTGAGGAAGAGATAACACAAAGTGGGGGCAAAACTGCTGGACTCAGGTGCTCCTTGAAATTCTTGTTCCTGCTGTATGAAAATCATAGAGAGGATTCGCTGAACTCAGGGACACATTTTATTAATCCCCAATGTTTGCGTATACTTCTAGCAATCCTAGAGGAAAATACATTATATTGCATCACATAGGTTATAATGTCCTCTTTAACTGTTAAACCCAATACAGGTTTTGGTGCTAAGAGAAGTTCTCGATTATTGAACTTAGCTTGGAGGTACGCCTTGTGAACTACATCTGCAGGGTACCCTCGTGCTCGAAGATTAGCCAATAATTCAAGGTAAACTGTTCTTCCATATCATCATGCTGATCAATCCATAGACTGGTGGGTTGTGTCCATCTACCAGCAGGTGGAGATAGAGAGCAAACTTTTGCCTCCCTATATGTGGTCATGTGCTGCCGGAAACTCCTCAGTATGTTCTCTATCTCAGCAGGTGGTGGTCACACACAGCAGCAGCTCTGGCTAGGCCTCCAAGCCTAATTTTTAGATTTTGTTGAGTGCCTGGGGTTGAGGGCTCTTTTTGAGCAAGTGCAAACCTGGTGGTGCCAGGTCCCTCCTTTTCTCCCCCCTCCCGCTGGCTCCGTTTAAAAAAAAAAAAAAAATTTTTGAACGTCCTTAAAGGCGTTTATTTCGACGTTTATTTAAACGTTATTGCAGCTACTCACTGGGACACCAGGTCGTTACAGCTCGGAGCGGAAAGCAGGTAATTTTTACCTTTTATAGCGGGCAGGGGGTTCCCCGATTGATCTCCACGTGGCCTATGGCGTCGGAGGGCGAGGGCGCAAAGAGTCGCTCCCCGGATCGCTTGGGCGCTTCTAGAGGGGATGCGGGGGTCTTAAAGTCTGATTCGCCCTTGTTGGGTGACAGTTTCGTGGCCGATGAGTGTCCCGGTCCTTCCTCCGGTGTGGCGGTTTTTCCCGCCATAAACGCCCATCCCCCGCTGCTTGCCTCCGCCATCTTGGCCGGCCACGCGGCTCGGACGGCTTCTTCTTGGGCCGCCCTTGAGGTAGGAGACATTAATGCCATGAACGCCCTTAATTTGGGCGACGGCACAAAAGCGGCTAAAGTTAAGCGCCGTTCTTCCCGCGCGGCTCCTTCGCGGAGTGTCGCACCGGACGCCATCTTGGATGCGCAGCATGTCTCTCCCCCGCTCTTGCGAGCGCCGGTTGAGGGTGCGTCTAGGGTTGTAGCCCAGGCTGCGGAAGTGCACAGTCTGGGGGGTTTCTCCCCCGAGTTTGTTTTGCTGCTGCATCAGGCCTTCCTTATGCAAAACGCTGCCCCTGCTCCCTCGTCTGGTAAAGAGGTTGAAGCCCCCGGAGGTAAACGCCCTCGGGTTGATTCCCAGGCCTTGGAGGACTTTGTCTCCTCCGATGTTGATGAGGGCAGCGTATCTGAGTTCTCCCAACGGTCCTTTGCGGATTCCTTGGAGGAGACGGATCCCCGCTCGGATGGAGCGGATGACCCCTCTGCAGCACGGCTCTTTAGCTCAGAGGATTTGCCCAACCTGTTAGTGCAGGCCATGGGCATTTTGAAGATTTCCTCTCCGGAGGACGTCTGTCCCTCAGCCCCTGTTGGCTCTGCCATTATGCTGGGGATGAAGCGCCCGCCTAGAACCTTCCACGTGCATGATGCCATGCACACCTTAATTTCGGCTCAATGGGATGTCCCGGAAGCGAGCCTTAAAGTGGCTAGGGCTATGTCCCGCCTCTATCCTTTGCCTGAAAGTGAACGTGAGGCCTATCTGTGGCCTACCGTGGATTCTTTAATCACTGCGGTGACTAAGAAAACGGCGTTGCCGGTGGAAGGTGGCACGGCCCTAAAGGACGCCAAGACAGAAGATTGGAGGCGGCCTTAAGGTCGTCCTTTGAGGCGGCTGCTTTAAGTTTGCAGGCCTCAGTTTGCGGCTCCTATGTGGCCAGGGCGTGCCTGACTATGGTGCAGCGGGCTTCCCCCTCGGATCCTTCCTTGAGGGCTGATTGGCCGGCCCTGGAATCGGGCTTAGCCTACTTGGCAGACTTGCTGTATGATGTTTGAGGGCCTCAGCTAAAGGCATGGCTCAGACAATCTCTGCGCGGCGGTGGCTTTGGCTGAAGCATTGGTCTGCTGACCACACCTCTAAATCCCGCCTGGCTAGATTGCCTTTTAAAGGCAAGCTGCTCTTTGGGGTCGAGCTGGACAAAATCGTGACCGATCTTGGCACGTCTAAGGGCAAGAAGTTACCAGAGGTCAGGGCTCGGGCTAGTACTCGCCCCGGTACCTCCAGAGGACGGTTTCAGGAAGCCCATCGGTACCGCCCGGGCAGGTCGGGCTCCTCTGCCCCCTCTTCCTTCAAGAGGAACTTCTCCCCCAAGCAGCATTCCTTTCGCAGAGACCGCCGTCCCGGAGGTGCTCCCTCCGGTCCTCCCTTAGGGTCTCATACCTAATGACGGGGACTTGGTCCACGCCCCAGTGCAGATTGGAGGACGGCTGTCCTCGTTTCTGGGCGAGTGGACCACAATAACTTCAGACGCTTGGGTGCTGGAAGTCATCAGAGACGGCTACAAGCTAGAGTTCTGCCGACCCTTAAGAGACGGGTTTGTACTCTCTCCCTGCAAGTCTCCGGTCAAAGCTGTGGCAGTGCAGCAGACCTTGGACAATCTGATCCGCCTGGGTGCGGTCGTTCCGGTGCCAGAAAATCAGCTTGGCAAGGGGCGTTACTCCATTTACTTTGTGGTACCAAAGAAAGGAGGTTCTGTACGGCCTATCCTCGACCTCAAAGGGGTCAATCGGGCCTTGAAAGTTCGGCACTTTCGCATGGAGACTCTCCGCTCTGTTATAGCGGCAGTGAAGGCAGGGGAGTACCTGGCATCCTTGGACATCAAGGAAGCGTACTTGCATATTCCCATCTGGCCTCCTCATCAACGCTTTCTGTGTTTTGCAGTCCTGGGCCGACACTTCCAGTTCAGAGCCCTCCCGTTCGGGTTGGCTACTGCTCCGCGGACCTTCTCCAAAGTAATGGTGGTCATCGCGGCCTTCCTGAGGAAGGAAGGAGTACAAGTCCATCCTTATCTGGACGACTGGTTGATCCGAGCCCCCTCTTATGCAGAGTGCGGCAAAGCTGTGGACCGGGTGGTTGCTCTTTTGAGCTCCCTGGGGTGGATCATCAACTGGGAGAAGAGCCAGCTGCGCCCGACTCAGTCCCTGGAGTATCTGGGAGTTCGATTCGACACCCAAGTGGGCAGAGTGTTCCTGCCAGACAATCGGATTGTCAAGCTTCAGGCTCAGGTGGACCAGTTCCTAGTAGCCTCTCCTCTTCGGGCTTGGGACTATGTGCAGCTGTTGGGCTCTATGACGGCCACGATGGAAGTAGTGCCCTGGGCCAGGGCTCATATGAGACCACTACAACACTCTCTGCTGCGGCGCTGGACTCCGATGTCGGAGGATTATGCTGTGCGCCTTCCCTTGGACCCAGAAGTGCGCAAGGCGCTGAGCTGGTGGATGCAGACAGACAAGTTGTCTGCGGGAATACCTCTGGTGACCCCGGAGTGGATTGTTGTCACGACGGACGCCTCTTTGTCGGGCTGGGGAGCCCACTGCTTGGGAAGGACAGCGCAGGGGGCTCTGGTCTCCTGCAGAGGCAAAGTGGTCTATCAACCTCCTGGAACTCAGAGCCATTCAGTTGGCGCTTTTGGAGTTCATCCCGGTACTGGCGTTGAAGCCAGTACGGGTCCTGTCGGACAATGCCACGGCTGTGGCCTATGTCAACCGCCAGGGAGGTACCAAGAGCGCCCCTCTAGCCAAGGAGGCCATGAATCTATGCCAGTGGGCGGAAGCGAACCTGGAACAGCTGTCAGCGGCCCACATTGCCGGAGTCATGAATGTCAAGGCGGACTTTCTCAGTCGCCATAACCTTGGAGCCCGGAGAGTGCAGCTATCTGCTCAGGCATTCTTGGACATCACGAAGCGCTGGGGCCAGCCGAGCCTAGATCTGATGGCGTCATCGGCCAATTGCCAAGTGCCGCGCTTTTTCAGCAGAGGACGGGACCCTCGATCCCTGGGAGTAGATGCTCTTCTCAACAGTGGCCGACACAAGAGCTTCTCTATGTGTTCCCGCCCTGGCCCATGTTGGGCAGGGTGCTAGACCGGGTGGCAAAGCATCCGGGCCGGATAATCCTGGTGGGTCCGGATTGGCCCAGACGTCCCTGATATGCGGACTTGATCAGGCTCTCAGTCGACGATCCTCTGCGGCTGCCAGTGGAGCAGGGCCTGTTGCATCAGGGTCCCGTGGTGATGGAGGATCCCTCCCCCTTTGGTCTTACGGCCTGGCTATTGAGCGGCAGCGTCTGAGAAAGAAGGGCTTCTCAGACAAGGTCATCGCCACTATGCTGAGAGCGAGGAAGCGCTCTACTTCTACTGCTTACGCCAGGGTTTGGCGTATCTTTGCAGCGTGGTGTGAAGCAGGCTCACTTTCTCTCTTCACTGCTCCAATTTCTTCAGTGTTGGCGTTCCTGCAAGAAGGTCTGGAGGAAAGGCCTGTCGCTCAGTTCCCTTAAAGTCCAGGTAGCGGCTCTGACTTGCTTCAGGGGCCGCCTGAAGGGTGTTTCCCTGGCTTCACAGCCAGATGTGGTGCGCTTTCTCAAGGGAGTTAATCACCTGCGCCCTCCTCTGCACTCAGTGGTGCCTGCGTGGAATCTCAACCTGGTGCTAAGAGCATTGCAGAAGCCGCCTTTTGAACCCTTGTCGAGGGCATCTCTGAAAGACCTGACGTTGAAAGCAGTCTTTTTGGTGGCTATCACTTCAGCCAGAAGAGTTTCCGAGCTCCAGGCGCTCTCATGTCGAGAGCCTTTTCTGCAGTTCACGGAGGCAGGAGTGACTATTTGCACAGTGCCTTCCTTCCTGCCCAAGATTGTTTCTCGCTTCCATGTGAATCAGCAGCTCTGTCTCCCTTCCTTTCGTAGGGAGGACTACCCAGAGGAATACTCTGCTCTCAAATATCTGGATGTGAGACGTGTCATCATCAGATACTTGGAAGTGACCAATGATTTCCGGAAATCGGATCATCTGTTTGTCCTGTTTGCAGGTCCTCGTAAGGGTCTGCAGGCTGCTAAGCCTACAGTGGCAAGATGGGTCAAGGAAGCCATTGCAGCGGCTTATGTGGCCGCGGGGAAGGTGCCGCCTATCCAGCTGAAGGCTCACTCCACAAGAGCTCAGGCGGCCTCGATGGCAGAGGCCGGGTCCGTCTCCTTGGAAGAGATATGCAAGGCGGCAACTTGGGCATCGGCCCATACATTCTCCAAGCATTACCGCTTGACTGTGGCTGCTCGGGCGGAGGCCTGGTTTGGAGCTTCAGTGTTGAGGTCAGGGATTTCAATGTCCCGCCCTGGGTGAGTACTGCTTCGGTACATCCCACCAGTCTATGGATTGATCAGCATGATGATATGGAAGGTAAAATTATGTATCATACCTGATAATTTTCTTTCCATTAATCATAGCTGATCAATCCATAGCCCCCTCCCAGATATCTGTACTGTTTATATTCTGGTTGAATTTTAGGTTCAAGTTTAGTCTTCAGTTACTTCAGGAGGACTTCGTGTTCAAGTTTTTTCACTTGGATCCTTCAAGAGTTGAGACGAGTTTGTGTTACAGTGAGCTGCTGCATTCCTCTCCCCTCCGTTTTACGGGGCTGGATTGAGACATAAATTCTGCCGGCACTCCCTCCCGCTTCGTGCGGCTGTAGGGCAGCTTTGTACCCCTCCCGCTTCGGCGGTGTTAGGGTCAGTCAGCTCCTCCCACGGTTGCGGTTGCAGGATAAGCCAGATCCCCCCGCATCGGCGGGGTGGTGTCCCTCCCCCGCTCCGCGGGGATGAGCTGGACGGATTCCCCTCCCCCACTTGTGTGGGGATGAGCTGGGTTTAATTCCCCTCCCCCGTTTCGGCGGTGGTGAGCTGGGCAGAGTGTCCCTTTGTGGGTGTAATTCTCTAAGTGCTGAGTCCTGCGGATGGAGCTTTGATATCGACATACTGAGGAGTTTCCGGCAGCACATGACCACATATAGGGAGGCAAAAGTTTGCTCTCTATCTCCACCTACTGGTAGATGGACACAACCCACCAGTCTATGGATTGATCAGCTATGATTAATGGAAAGAAAATTATCAGGTATGATACATAATTTTACCTTCAAAGATAGTGAATGACTGCTTGCATATTCAAAAATGTATTCCGATCCGTACATCCCAATACATCCTGTGTGGTCAAAATTTATTTATTTTATTTGTTGCATTTGTATCCCACATTTTCCCACCTCTTTGCAAAAAGTGGAACAAACTTGATAGTAGGTAAAATACTGATTTGAAAGAGCTTCACTTCCATCCCATAATATAAAGATGTCATCAATGAAATGAACCCACAAAATGGCATATTTATATAATTTGGCTATGTTCACATATATCTGCTCAAAAGCTTGCATGAACAAATTTACAACCGAGGGAGCCATCATGGCTTCCATGGCTACTCCTGTGACTTGCTGCATACTGCCGTGATGGAGTTGGGTATAGCATCTGAGGCTGGTATAGAGGCTGGAAAAAATGTTTTTTAATTTTTTTTTTTGGGTAGGAAGGGGTTGGTGAACACTGGGGGAGTAAGGTCATCCCCGATTCCCTCCGGTGGTCACATGGTTAGTTCGGCACCTTTTCGAGGCTTGGTCATGAAAACAAATGGACCAAGTCGGCCAAATGCTCGTCAGGGACGACGTTCTTTTTTCTATTATCGGCCGAGTACGCCCATCTCTTAAGCATGCCCCTGTCCCGCCTTCGGTATGCTACCGACACACCCCCGGGAACTTTGGTCGTCCCCGCAACAGAAGGCAGTTGAGGACGCCCAAAATCGGCTTTCGATTATGCCGATTTGGGCGACCCTGAGAGAAGGACTCCCATCTCCCGATTTGTGTCGAAAGATGGACGCCTTTCTCTTTCGAAAATGCCCCTGAGAGTCACCATGGGTTCAGCCAAGGGAAGTCTTGCCTCACCAATCTACTTCATTTAAGGCGTAAACAAACACTTGGATAAAGGCGAGCCAGTTGATGTAGTGTACCTAATTTTCAGAAAGCTTTTGACAAAGTTCCTCATGAAAGACTCATGAGAAAATTAAAAATTCATAGGATAGGAGGCAATGTCCTTCTGTGGATTAAGAATTGGTAATTGGACAGAAAACAGAGGGTAGGGTTAAAAATGGCTATTTTTCTCATGGGCACATGGGCAGAACAGGAATCTCAGTGGTCAAATTGCTTGGAGCTCAGGGCACTGTGGAATGCCTTGTGTGACTTCACTCCCTTTGGGGGTTGGTGGGGGGGGGGGGGGGGGGGGGGGGGGGGGGGGACCCAGTCTGAGTTTTGTCCAACAGTGGCTTATACAACAAGCAAGGTGGTACCTTGCAACCTTCTTTATGAGTTGGGTGGAGAAAAAAACTTCTCTTTTTGTCGGCAACATCATGGGTCCTTGAATGTGGAGGCAGACTTTCTTAGCAAGCACTCCTTGGACCCAGGAGAATGGAAACTATCTATCCAGAGTTTTCAGCTGCTAGTGGACCAATGGTGTTCTCCACTTCTGGACTTAATGGCGACAAAACAGAATGCCAAAGTGCCCAAGTTCTTTAGCAGTTGGAAAGAAGAGTCGAGCTCGATGAGGATCGATGTCTTACTGCAGCCCTAGCCGGAGACACATCTACTATATGTCTTCCCTCCTTGGCCCATGGTATGTCGTGTGTTGAAAAGGATTGCATTGCACCAGGGTTGACTAATTCTCTTAGCCCCAGATTGGCTGTGGAGGCAGTGGTACACTTGCTTCGACTACTGAAACAAGATCATAGAGGATCCATGCCCCTTTCGTCTTACAGCTTGGCCGTTGAAAGAGCTCAGTTGAGGGGAAAATGTTATTCTGATTCCATCATTGCTACCTTGCTTCAGGCTCGGAAATGCTCTACATCCATGGCGTATCAGAGGGTGTGGAGGACTTTCGAGGTCTGGTGTTCTTTGCTCTGATTTTCTCCCTTCTTTGCTCTGATTGTGCACATCTACCATTTCTCCAGGCAGGCCTTTAGAAAGGATTGGCGTTGGATTTTCTAAAATTTCAGGTTGCAGCTTTGGCCTGTTTCAGGGGCCAACTACAGAAGACATCTCTTACGGCTCACCTGGATATCATTTGGTTCTTGCAGGGAGTGGGCCACTTGCACTCTGGAAGTCCTCCTTGAATGATATTAATCTAAAGATAGTATTCTTGGTGGCTGTTGCATCGGTATGTAGGATTTCAGAGCTTCAGGTGCTCTGTTGTCAGGATCCCTTTCTTCGCTTTTTGGAGACAAGGGTCTCCCTGCGCACGGTTCCTTTCTTTCTTCCAAAAGTGGTATCGGCATTTCACCTCTACCAATCTGTGGAGCTTCCATGCTTTTGCAGAGAGCACAAAGAGGCTAAGTATTGTTCCTTGAAGCTTCTTGATTTATGTTGAGTCCTCATTAGATATCTGGAATTCGAGAATGAGTTTCGTAAATCGGTCAGACTGTGCTTTGGCCTCAAGGCTTTCAAGCTCACAATTGCTAGATGACTGAAGGAGACTATCGTGTCCGCTTATTTACTTGCAGAGAAGGCGGCTCCTCAGGCCTTGCGGTCTCATTGTACAAGGCATAGAGCAGCTACCTTACTGTCTGGCAGATATTTGCAAAGCGAGGACATGATTGACGCAGCATACCTTTGCCAAGCACTAGAGGGTAGATGTGGCACACTCGGAAGCCAGTATTGGGGCCGTTCGCCCTGAAAGAGCCTTCGCTGATTTTGGGGGTTTTCGTCTCCTTTTCCCTTGTTTTCTTTTTCTTTTACGTTGTTCCCCTTAAATATTTTTTTTTTAAAACCCACCTTTATTTCTTAGTTTGGGTCCTTTTAAGTTTTCTTTCGCTTCCGTAGCGGCCCTCTTAGACCGCGCGTACGTGTTTTTCTCATTTTTGTGCCTTTATTTTTGGCACAATCGAGAATTTTGATTTTGCCGCAGCTATTTTTCCGTCCATGTCATCGAGGATGCCCAGCGGCTTCAAGAAGTGTACTCTGTGCAATCGGGCGATCTCGGGTACTGACCCTCACGCATGGTGTCTTTAGTGCCTTGGGCCCGACCATCGCCCAGACGCATTTAAGTTGTGTCTTAGCTTGAAAAAGCGGACACAGATGTTGAGACAAGCTCTTCAGGATTGTCTTTTCGGCGCTTCGCCCGGTTCTTCGACATCGGTACCGCGGTCGGCGGCATCAATATCTGCACCAGAGATGGCATCAACCTCCGGAGCGCAGGTAATGGCTGTCCAGAGACCACACACTGGGAGCAGTGAGCCATCGAGTGGGTCTCCACCTGCCTCGAAGACTCCTGCTGCGCAGGCCCCACGGGACCGACCACTCGGACCCAACCCCGAGGAGCCGTGTGGATTCCATGTCCTCCTCGTCGGTACCAAGGAGTATCGATGACGTGCATCGAGCGAAGGTGAAGAAGCATAGTCATCGGTCTACTTCTAAGCACTGTATTGGGAGCGCCAGGGCGTCGAAGGATTCGGCACCCGAGAAGCGCCGACGCCGGGAGGATCACTCACCCTCCATTCAGGAGGTGTCAGTCTTCGGGCAGCCCACTACCGCCTCCTCGACCTCAACAGATTCTGGACCCAATTCCTGCACCGACACCGCAGCCTTGCTCGACAGTGACTCAGGATGAGCACATCTGAGCCATTCTTCCAGGTCTGATGGAGGGGTTGCTGTGTCAGCCGGTGCCGGGGGTGCTTGCGCCCTCAGTACCGTCGATGGAAGTGGCAGCTGGCTCAAGGCCTGTGGTGAGGTCCCTGACGGCGGTACCGCCTGCGGCATCGGCTGCCACCCAGGTTGACTCCCCATCGACATGGCTGGAGGGAGCTTCATCGCTGCCGGCATGGGAGTCGACTTCTCGGCAACGCCAATGAGGACATGGTTCCTCGGCGTCAAGACGGGGCCGGTTTTGGACTGCAGTTAGAGAACTCTTGTCCGATACTGAGGAGGATGCCTCGTGGATGAAGGAGAAGATCCCAGGTATTTCCCTTCTGAGGAGTCTTGTGATCTTCCTTCTGATCCCACTCCTTCGCCAGAAACAAAGCTTTTTCCTCCGGATAGTCTTTCTTTCTCTTCATTTGTCCTGGAAATGTCTGTGGCTATTCCCTTCCCAGTGGTATCTGAGGATGAGCACAGTACTGAAATGCTCGAGGTCCTTGACTATCCTTCGCCACCTAAGGAATCATCCACTGTTCCTTTGCACAGTGTCCTGAAAGAGACACTTCTAAGGAACTGGATGAAACCATTAAGTAATCCCACCATTCCCAAAAGAGCTGAGTCCCAATATCGGATTCACGGAGAGCCTGAGTTGATGAAGTCGCAGTTACCTCACGACTCTATGATTGTGGATTCCGCTCTCAAGAGAGCCAGGAGTTCTAGAGATTTTGCCTCGGTGCCCCCGGGACAGGCATCTAGAACCCTGGACTCTTGGGAGGAAGGCCTTAAGAGAGAAACTTCACTGGCTCCCACTTAAGGAACGCATTGCATTCAAGATCTGCACGATTGTACACAAAATCATTCACGCAGACGCCCCAACCTACATGCTAAACCTCGTGAACCTACCTCCCAGAAACGCCACAAGATCATTTCACAAATTTCTCAACCTACACATCCCCCAGCTGTAAAGGAGTAAAATACAAGCTGATGCACGCCACCACCTTCTCTTACATGAGCACGCAGTTATGGAATGCATTACCCGCAGAACTGAAAACAATCGACAAAACAACTACCTTTCGCAAATCTCTGAAGACATATTTCTTCAACAAAGCCTACAATGAGAACCTACAGCCCCACTAATCCACTTCACCAACCCATTCAGTTATGAAAGCCCACCGTCTATAAATACCCTAATAAATCCCTTCTTTCTCTTTCTTCCCTTAATTAATCTCTACACAATACTAACAATACTTGATACACTGGAAAAACCATGTTAATAATACTATGTAAGCCACTTTGAGCCTGCAAATAGGTGGGATAAGGTGGGATACAAATGCAATAAATAAATAAATAAGTCCTCTATGCTCGTGTCCAAAATTCAGTCATACCAGCTCTACACGAGCATCCACATGCGGAACAATGTGAAGCAACTGGCGGACTTGGTCGACAAGCTCCCTCCGGGGTAGGCCAGGCCTTTTCAGGAGGTGGTCAGGCAGCTGAAGGTGTGTCGTAAATTTCTGTCCAGGGGTGCTTACGATACTTTTGATGTTGCATCCAGAACCGCTGCTCAATCGAGTCCAGCAGCGGATTGTGGATGTCCCTTGCCGGGGAGATAATATTTTTGGTGAGAAGTCGAGCAAGTGGGTGATCAGCTCCACCAGTGGGAAACGCTATGGACAATCTCTCCCGCCGGGCGCCTTCAACTTCTACCTCATCAGGTAGACGATTTTTCCAGGGAAGGAGGAATGCTCCCTATGCCTACAATAAGCGTAGGTACAATCCTCCTTCCCGTCAGGCTCAGCCCTAGTACGCTCGTTCTCGTCAACAGCGTGCGCCCAAACAGGCCCCTGCAGCTCCACAGCAAAAGCAAGGGACAGGCTTTTGACTGGCTCCAGTTGAGCATAGCCACTGTAAAGTGTCTGTGCCGGGCGATCTGCCGGTCGGGGGGAGGTTAAAAGTTTTTCACCAAAGGTGACCTCTCATAACCTCCGACCGGTGAGTTCTCCAAATAGTCTGGCTCGGATACTCCCTCAATGTGATCTCCAGACCTCCAAATTGCCCACCGGGAGCTCAGTCCTTCAGCTTCCAGCACAGGCAGGTACTTGCAGAGGGAACTCTCTGCCCTTCTCAGCACCAATGCGGTCGAGCCCATTCCACCGGGGCAAGAAGGGCTGGGATTCTATTCCAGGTACTTCCTTGTGCAAAAGAAAGCAGGGGGGATGCGTCCCATCCTAGACCTAAGGGCCCTAAACAAATTCCTGGTCCGAGAAAGTTCAGGATGGTTTCCCTGGGCACACTTCTTCCCATGATTCAAGGAAAACGATTGGCTATGCTCTCTGGACTTAAAGGATGCTTACACTCACATCCCGATACCTCCAGCTCACAGGAAGTATCTTCGGTTCTGTCTGGGAGCGCAGCACTTCCAGTATTGTGTGCTGCCCTTTGGTCTGGCGTCTGCACCAAATGCCTGGCAGTAGTTGCAGCGTAACTACGCAGACTGGGAGTGCATGTGTTCCCTTATCTCGACGATTGGCTGGTGAAGAACACCTCGGAGGCAGGAGCTCTACAGTCCGTGCAGATGACTATTCAACTGCTGGAGCTACTCGGGTTTGTTATAAATTACCCCAAGGCCCATCTTCTTCCTGTTCCAAAGACTGGACTTTATAGGAGCTCTGCTGGATTCACAGACGGCTCACGCGTATCTCCCCGAGAGCAGACAATCTTCTGTCTCTAGTTTCCATGGCCAGAGCGTCTCAGCGGATCACAGCTCGGCAGATGTTGAGGCTTTTAGGCCATATGGCCTCCACAGTTCATGTGACGCCCATGGCCCGTCTTCATATGAGATCTGCTCAATGGACCCTAGCTTCCCAGTGGTATCAGGCTGCCAGCAATCTAGAGGATGTAATCCAGCTGTCCACTGAATTTCACAATTCCCTTCAGTGGTGGACAATTCGGTCCAGTCAGACCTTGGGACGCCAATTTCAAATTCCTCAGCCTCAAAAAGTGCTGGCAACGGATGCATCCCTCCTAGGGTGGGGAGCTCATGCAGATGGGCTTCACACTCCAAGAAATAGGTCTTCAGATCAATCTCCTGGAGTTGCAAGCGGTCTGGAACACTCTAAGGGCTTTCAGAGATCGGCTGTCCTATCAAATTATCCAAATTCAGACAGACAATCAGGTTGCAATGTACTACATCAACAAGCAGGGGGTCACCGGATCTCACCCCCTGTGTCGGGAAACTGTCAGGATGTGGCTGTGGGCTCGCCGTTACGGCATGTTTCTCCAGGCCACATACCTGACAGGCGTAAACAACAGTCTGGCCAACAGGTTGAGCAGGATAATGCAACCTCACGAGTGGTCGCTCAATTCAGGCATTCTACGCCAGATCTTCCGAGCGTGGGGCACCCCCTCGGTGGATCTTTTTGCCACTCAGGTCAATCACAAACTCCCTCAGTTCTGTTCCAGACTTCAGGTCCACAACAGACTAGCGTCGGATGCCTTTCTCCTTCATTGGGGGAAGAGCCTTCTGTACGCATATCCTCCCATACCTCTGGTGGGGAAGACTTTGCTGAAACTCATGCAAGACTGCGGAACCATGATTCTGATTGCTTCCTTTTGGCCCCGTCAGATTTGGTTCCCTCTTCTTCTGGAGTTGTCCTTCGAAGAACCATGAAGATTGGAATGTTTTCCAACACTCAGAACGAGGGGGCGCTTCTGCATCCCAAACCTCCAGTCTCTGGCTCTCACGGCCTGGCTGTTGAGGGCGTAGATTTCGTCTCCATGGGTCTTTCTGAGGGTGTCTCCTGATTCTTGCTTGCTTCTAGGAAAGATTCCACGAAGAGATGTTACACTCTTAATGGAAGAGGTTTGCCGTCTGTTGTGACAGCAAGGCCGTAGATCCTCACTCTTGTCCTACACAGACCCTGCTTGAATACCTTCTACACTTGTCAGATTCTGGTCTCCAGACCAGCTCCATAAGAGTCCATCTTAGTGCGATTAGTGCTTTTCATTATCGTGCAGAGGGTAAGCCTATCTCTGCACAGCCTTTAGTTGTTTGCTTCATGAGAGGTTTGCTTTTGTCAAAGCCCCCTGTCCAAACCTCCACCCGTGTTAATGGGATCTCAACGTCGTTCTCACCCAGCTGATGAAACCTCCTTTTGAGCCACTGAATTCCTGCCATCTGAAGTACTTGACCTGGAAGGTCATTTTCTTGGTGGCTGTTACTTCACTTCAGCTCGTAGAGTCAGTGAGCTCCAAGCCTTGGTAGTGCATGCTCCTTGTCTCAAGTTTCATCACAACAGAGTAGTCCTCCGCATGCACCCTAAGTTCTTGCCGAAGGTGGTGTCGGAGTTCCATCTGAACCAGTCAATTGTCTTGCCCACATTTTTTCCCCATCCTCATACCCGCCCTGCTGAACGTCAGTTTGCACACCTTGGACTGCAAGAGAGCATTGGCCTTCTATGTGGAGCGGACAAGCCCCTTCAGACAGTCCACCCAAATGTTTTGTTTTGTTTGATCCCAACAGAAGGGGAGTCGCTGTTGGGAAACGCACTATCTCAAATTGGCTAACAGATTGCATTTCCTTCACTTACGCCCAAGCTGGGCTGACTCTTGAGGGTCATGTCACGGCTCATAGTGTTAGAGCCATGGCAGCGTCGGTGGGCCCACTTGAAGTCAGCCACTATTGAAGAGATTTGCAAGGCTGCGACGTGGTCAATCCACACATTCACATCTCACTACTGCCTCCAGCAGGATAGCCGACGCGACAGTCGGTTTGGGCAGTCGGTGCTGCAAGGCTGTTCGGGGTTTAGAATCCAACTCCACCCCCCTAGGCCCATTTTTATTCTGATCCAGGCTGCCACTCTGTGTTGTGCTCCTGTTGTGACTTGATCAGTGAGCTCTTGTGCCCGACTGAGCACGGTGGAGGAGCAACGCCACACTCAGGCAGCCAGAGAACCCCTAGCTCACCTGGGAAGCGACCACCGTTCCCCAGGAGTTGAGCCCCCAGGTGCAGGTAGCCACCAGGACTTCGGGATCCGGATGGGGTTGGGCCGCCCAGACCAGACTAGGTGGCAAGGCGGGGTGTAACTCTAAGAGTGAGCCGGGTACAGTCCAGAGAGCAAGCAGGCAGCCACGCAACGGGTAACCAGGTACAGTCCAAAAGGTCAGAGGCAGGCAGCAATCCACAGTAACCAAGTACAGTCCAAAGGATCAGGGCAGGCAGCAATCCACGGGTAATCGGGTACAGTCCAAAAGGTCTGGTAACAGCCTATAGAGAAGGCAAAGAAACGCACAGGTGAGCACCAAACTTCTGATAAGCTAGAAGCCGAAGCAAAGTTTGTGGGGAACTTTGGTCCTTAAGTAATCCCCGCATAACTGTAATTTCGCGCAGCTGGAGGGAACGCTCCCAGATTGGTGCCTGCAAAGGAAAAGGTGGAGCCCCGGGATAGGCGTCCAATCCCGGTGCAGCCAGGCAAAGCAACAAACCCGCGCAGAAACCGGCGCTGCTTCTGGAACATGCCAGACAGCGTGTTGACTGGCCGGCCAACCGCAACATGGCTATTCCTGGCGACCGGGCCGCCGGCTGCAATCGCATCAGCCGGACCCTTGCCCTCGGCCAGAGAGCATGGCCAGCCACACGAACCGGACCCAGCAAGACTGCCGCTGACGGCTGCATGGCCGGCTATCGCCGCCGGGACCTTGGCTTGGTGGCGCCAGCCATGCGGACTGCAACTCAGGTGAAGGGACGTAACAGTATCCCCCCCCACCCCCCCCCCCAGAAGCTCCCCCTTCATCCCAACCCCGAATTTCGTAGGATGAAGAGAATGGAACTCACGGACCAAGTCTGGAGCATGCACCGTTTAGCCGCTGGCTCCCAAGAGTTGTCCTTCGGACCAAAATTCTTCCAGGCAAGGAGATAGAACAGCCTCCCCCACGCAGTTTGGAGTCCAGGATTCGGTCCACCTCAAATTCCGGGTCGGGATTGCTCTCCGGTATGGCCACTCTCCTGGGTTCTGGATGCCATTTGGATTTGCGGAAAGGCTTAAGGAGAGAGACACATGAAATGCGTTATGCACACGGAGCTGACTTGGTAGGTGTAGTCGGTAGGTCACCGCCCCTATCCTGGAAGCGCACAGCGAAAGGCCCATAAATCGTGGAGCGAACTTAAGAGACCGGGAGCCGAAGTTTCAGTACCTTGTGCTCAACCACTACCTTCTCCCCCTGACAGGAACGTGGGAGCTGCTTGCTCTTGCAGTCAAAGACCTCCTTAGCTTGGCCACTGCCCGTCTCAATTGCCTCCTGGAACTTCTTAACCTGAGGGCGGAATCTCAGCTGGTGGGATAAGTGGAGGTAGGCGATGGATGCCATCTGTAGATGGTGTAGAAAGGCAATGTCTGTGAGGCAGAATGCAGGCTGTTGTTGTAATCAAACTCGGCTCATGGTAATAGAGTAGTCCAATCGTCCTGGCGTTGGTTAGTGTATGCCAGTAAAAAGGTCTTCAGGGTCTGGTTTACCCGCTCTACCATGCCATTGGTCTACGGATGGTACGCCGACGAGAAAAGAGTGGTTACCCCAGAGTGGAGGAGTGGCCTAGTGGTTTAGGGTGGTGGACTTTGGTCCTGGGGAACTGAGGAACTGAGTTTGATTCCCACTTTAGGCACAGGCAGCTCCTTGTGACTCTGGGCAAGTCACTTAACCCTCCATTGCCCCATGTAAGCTGCCTTGAGCCTGCCATGAGTGGGAAAGCGCGGGGTACAAATGTAACAAAAAAAAAAAAAAGCAGAGCACAAAGCTCTCCAAAGCGAGAGGTGAATTGCGAGCCCCGGTCGCTGATGATCCTCTGTTGGCAGTCCATGAAGCCGGAAGATATGTGTGATGAAGTTGGCCGCAAGGATGGCAGCGGTGGGTAGGGACCTCATAGGGACAAAATGTGCCATTCGGGAGAACCGGTCAATTACCACCCATATGACCATGTTGCCCTGAGAGGGAGGCAGGTCCGTGATGAAGTCCATGGACAGGTCCTGCCAGGGTTGTTGAGGAACGGGCATGAGCTGCATCAGTCCCCATGGCTTGTGATGTGCGCACACCGGACAAGTGGAAACGTACTGGAGGACATCCGGGCCACCAATAAGACCCAGGAGATTAGGTTTGTAAGGTCCTTTTTTTTTTTTTTACATTTGTACCCCGCGCTTTCCCACTCATGGCAGGGTCAATGCGGCTTACATGGAACCCGAAATGGCCTGCAAACTCAAGACGCGTGTCCCCCAGCGCAGCACCCTCCTTCGGAGACGAGTGGGGATCGCCTTCTTACAGGGTGCACTGGCCCCGGGAATAGAGGGGAATACAGGCCGGATTCAGCAGAGGATGGGGTTCCTCCCTATGCTCGGGAGCCTCAAAACTTCGGGATAAAGGCATCCGCCTGGATGTTCTTCTCTGCCGGCCGGAAGATCAGGCGGAAGTCAAACCGGGCAAAAAACAGAGATCACCGGGCTTGGCTGGGGTTCAGCCTGGTAGCATTCTGCAGGTACAGGAGGTTCTTGTGATCCGTTATCACCGTGACAGGATGCACTGCTCCCTCAGTAAGTGGCGCCCACTCCTGGAAAGCTAGTTTGAGGGCCAGGAGTTCCCGGTCTCCCACCATGTCGTTCCGCTCCGCCAGGGTGAAACTTGCGTGAGAAAAAGAAGCAGGGATGCTTCTTACCGGACGTAAGGGTCTGAGAAAGTATTGCTCCAGCCCCCAGAGAAGAGGCATCCACCTCCACCAGAAAAGGCTTGGTGGGGTCCGGGCTGCGGAGTACCGGAGCAGAGAGAAAAAGCGTTCTTCAAGATGGAGAAAGCGGCGAAGGCCTCCGGGTCCAGTTTTTCATGTCAGCCCCCTTCTTTCTGAGAGCCGTAAAGGGAGCCCTGATCAGAGAGTAGTCACGGATAATTGCCTGTAGTAGTTGGCAAACTCCAGGAATCTCTGTAAAGCCCGAAGACCCTGGGGTACTGGCCAGTTGCGGATCACCTTCAGCTTATCTGGGTTCCTTCTGCAGCCTGGTGGACGAGCACAATGTATCCTAGAAAGGAAGTTTCTGCTGGTGGAAAGAGCACTTTTCTAAACTTGGCGTACAAACGGTGTTCCCTGAGTCGCTGTAACACAGTGCGGACTTGGATGATGTGTTGCGGCAGGGAGCGTGTGAAAATCAGGATGTCGTCAAGGTACACTATGATGGAGAGGTATAGCAGGTCCTGGAAGATGTAATTCACGAAATTCTGGAACACCACAGGGGCATTGTAGAGGCCGAATGGCATCACCAAGTATTCAAAATGCCCCTCGTGTGTATTAAACGCCATCTTCCACTCGTCACCCTCCCTAATCCACACCAGGCTCCTCGCAAGTCTAATTGTGTGAAAATCTTGGCCCCTTGTAACCGGTCAAACAACTCTGGAATGATGGGAAGCGGGTACCGTGTCTTAATGTTGATCTTGTTCAAGCCCCGGTAGTCGATTGCAAGGACGAAGGGACCCGTCCTTCTTGGACACGAAGAAGAACCCGGCCCCTGCTGGAGAGGTAGAGGACCTAATGAACCCTTAAGTAGGTTCTCATGGACATAGTCTCGCATGGCCCGAGACTCCTCCCGAGACAAGGTGTACAGACGCCCCTGGGCGGACTGGCTCCTGAAAGTAGGTCAATCGCACAGTCGAAAGGTCGATGGGGAGGAAGCGTGTCAGCCGCCTGTGCACTGAAGACATCCCGAAATCTTGATATTCTTCAGGAAGTCCAGGCGATCTCCCCTGCGGATTCTGGAGTTGGACGGAGCATATGGGAATAGGTGGTTTGACCTGCCGGATAGGCAATGCTGGAAGCACCGGGAACCCAACACCCGATCTCCCCAGTGGACCAGTCAATAACCGGTGCATGGAGGCGGAGCCAGGGTAGACCGGGGATCACCGGGTGAATGGATCGGGAGAGCACCAGGAACTGAATATCTTCTTGATGCAGCGCCCCCACTCGCATACACAGGGGCGAAGTGATCTGGGTGATGGACCGGGGAAGTCTGTCTCCTTGGATGGAAGTGACCCGGAGGACCGGTTGGCAGGGCAGTAGCCCCCCCCCCCCCCCCCCCCCCCCAACCGGGAGAGGAAGTCCGCATCGATGAAATTTCCCCCTGCCCCGGAGTCCAGCAAAGCCATTTTCTGAGCCTGGAATCCCTCTCCCTGAAGGAGTACGGGGACCGATAGCAGGTTGTCAGGAAGGAAGATAACCGACCCAGAGCCACTCCCTTCACGGGGCTCAGGCTGGGGCGTTTCCTGACTTTCTTGGCTTGTTCGGACAGGTATCAGTGAAATGACCCGGCTGCCACAATACAGACATAGATGATTCCTACGGCGATGGGCACTCTTCTCTCTGGAAAGTCAATGCCGCCCCATACCATGGGTTCCTCCTCGTCTCCTGTCGAACCTCCCTCAAGGACCTTGGGAGCCTCAGGTAGGCGGGGTCGACCGAGGACCTCGGATCTGCTCGTTGGGCGATTCTCTCCTGGGCTCGCTCCTGGAATCTGATGTCAATCCGTGTGCAGATTGAGATGAGAGCATCCAGGTTGGTAGGTTCTGGCTAACTCATCCTGGACTCGGCTGTTCAGTCCTTCCTAAAAGATGGCTGTCAAGGCTCCTGGTTCCAACGGAGCTCGGCCGCAAGGGTGCGGAAACTGCACCGCGTAGGCCCCCACGGACCCAGCCCCCTGCTGGATTTGTAACAGTTCTCCAGCAGCAGACGAGGGCCGGCCAGGTACGTCGAACACCAGACGAAACTGCCGCAGGAACTCCTCCAAATTCGATAGCACCGGATCTCGCTGCTCCCACAGTGGAGATGCCCAGGCCAAGGCAGGACCGGTAAGCAATGTTATTATATAAGTGACCTTCACCCTCTCTGACGGGAATGCCTCGGGTTGAAGTTCAAATAGGATTTGGCACTGGTTCAAGGAGTCCCGTCGAAATGGGATGGCTGTGGAAGTCGCAGATGCGGCGCGAGAGCCTCCGCCCTCGGGCCCGAAGAGGAGGTAGCGAGTTGTTGCCGGATCGCTGGCAACTGGTTGCAGACATCCTGAAGGACGCCGGACAGGTGGCTCAATTGAGCCTGATGCTGCTGCTGTAAAACCTGGGCGAAGTCAGGAAAGCGAATGCTACATACCTGTAAAAGGTATTCTCCGAGGACAGCAGGCTGATTGTTCTCACTGATGGGTGACGTCCACGGCAGCCCCTCCAATCGGAAACTTCGCTAGCAAAGGCCTTTGCTAGTCCTCACGCGCCCATGCGCACCGCGCATGCGCGGCCGTCTTCCCGCCCGAACCGGCTCGTGTTCATCAGTCCCATATGTAGCAAGACAAAACAAGGGAAAACACAACTCCAAAGGGGAGACGGGCGGGTTTGTGAGAACAATCAGCCTGCTGTCCTCGGAGAATACCTTCTACAGGTATGTAGCATTCGCTTTCTCCGAGGACAAGCAGGCTGCTTGTTCTCACTGATGGGGTATCCCTAGCCCCCAGGCTCACTCAAAACAAGAAACATGGTCAATTGGGCCTCGCAATGGCAAGGACATAACTGAGATTGACCTAACAATTTATCCAACTAACTGAGAGTGTAGCCTGGAACAGAATAAAAATGGGCCTAGGGGGTGGAGTGGATTCTAAACCCGAACAGATTCTGAAGCACTGACTGCCCGAACCGACTGTCTCATCGGGTATCCTGCTGCAGGCAGTAATGAGATGTGAATGTGTGGACAGATGACCACGTCGCAGCTTTGCAGATCTCTTCAATAGTGGCTGACTTCAAGTGGGCCACTGACGCAGCCATGGCTCTAACATTATGAGCCGTGACATGACCCTCAAGAGCCAGCCCAGCCTGGGCATAAGTGAAGGAAACGCAGTCTGCTAGCCAATTGGATATGGTGCGTTTCCCCACAGCCACTCCCCTCCTGTTGGGATCAAAAGAAACAAACAATTGGGCGGACTGTCTGTTGGGCTGTGTCCGCTCCAGATAGAAGGCCAATGCTCTTTTGCAGTCCAATGTGTGCAGCTGACGTTCAGCAGGGCAGGAATGAGGACGGGGAAAGAATGTTGGCAAGACAATTGACTGGTTCAGATGGAACTCCGACACAACCTTTGGCAAGAACTAGGGTGAGTCGGAGGACTACTCTGTTATGATGAAATTTGGTGTAAGGGGCCTGGGCTACCAGGGCCTGAAGCTCACTGACTCTACGAGCTGAAGTAACTGCCACCAAGAAAATGACCTTCCAGGTCAAGTACTTCAGATGGCAGGAGTTCAGTGGCTCAAAAGGAGGTTTCATCAGCTGGGTGAGAACGACATTGAGATCCCATGACACTGTAGGAGGCTTGACGGGGGGCTTTGACAAAAGCAAACCTCTCATGAAGCGAACAACTAAAGGCTGCCCTGAGATCGGCTTACCTTCCACACGGTAATGGTATGCACTGATTGCACTAAGGTGAACCCTTACAGAGTTGGTCTTGAGACCAGACTCAGACAAGTGCAGAAGGTATTCAAGCAGGGTCTGTGTAGGACAAGAGCGAGGATCTAGGGCCTTGCTGTCACACCAGACGGCAAACCTCCTCCATAGAAAGAAGTAACTCCTCTTAGTGGAATCTTTGCTGGAAGCAAGCAAGATACGGGAGACACCCTCTGACAGACCCAAAGAGGCAAAATCTACGCTCTCAACATCCAGGCTGTGAGAGCCAGAGACTGGAGGATGGGATGCAGAAGCGCCCCTTTGTCCTGCGTGATGAGGGTCGGAAAACACTCCAATCTCCAGGGTTCTTCGGAGGACAACTCCAGAAGAAGAGGGAACCAGATCTGACGCGGCCAAAAGGGAGCAATCAGAATCATGGTGCCTCGGTCTTGCTTGAGTTTCAACAAAGTCTTCCCCACCAGAGGTATGGGAGGATAAGCATACAGTAGACCCTCCCCCCAGTCCAGGAGGAAGGCATCCAATGCCAGCCTGCCGTGGGCCTGAAGCCTGGAACAAAACTGAGGGACTTTGTGGTTGGCTCGAGATGCAAAGAGATCTACCCCACACCTGGAAGATCTGGCGCACTACTCTGGAGTTGAGCGACCACTCGTGAGGTTGCATAATCCTGCTCAGTCTGTCGGCCAGACTGTTGTTTACGCCTGCCAGATATGTGGCTTGGAGCAACATGCCGTGACGGCGAGCCCAGAGCCACATGCTGACAGCTTCCTGACACGGGGCGAGATCCGGTGCCCCCCTGCTTGTTGATGTAATACATGGCTACCTGGTTGTCTGTCTGAATTTGGATAATTTGATGGGACAGCTGATCTCTGAAAGCCTTCAGAGCGTTCCAGACCGCTCGTAACTCCAGGAGATTGATCTGCAGATCGCGTTCCTGGAGGGACCAGCTTCCCTGGGTGTGAAGCCCATCGACATGAGCTCCCCACCCCAGGAGAGACGCATCCGTAGTCAGCACTTTTTGTGGCTGAGGAATTTGGAAAGGACGTCCCAGAGTCAAATTGGACCAAATCGTCCACCAATACAGGGATTTGAGAAAACTCGTGGACAGGTGGATCACGTCTTCTAGATCCCCAGCAGCCTGAAACCACTGGGTAGCTAGGGTCCATTGAGCAGATCGCATGTGGAGGCGGGCCATGGGTGTCACATGAACTGTGGAAGCCATGTGGCCCAGCAATCTCAACATCTGCCGAGCTGTGATCTGCTGGGACGCTCGCACCCACGAGACGAGGGACAACAAGTTGTTGGCTCTCGTCTCTGGGAGATAGGCACGAGCCGTCCGAGAATCCAGCAGAGCTCCTATGAATTTGAGTCTCTGTACTGGGAGAAGATGGGACTTTGGATAATTTATCACAACACCAGTAGCTCCAGGAGGCGAATAGTCATCTGCATGGACTGTAGGCTCCTGCCTTGGATGTGTTTCTTCACCAGCCAATCGTCGAGATAAGGGAACACGTTGCACTCCCAGCCTGCGAAGCGCTGCTGCTACTACAGCCAAACACTTCGTGAACACTATGGGCGCAGAGGCGAGCCCAAAGGGTAGCACACAGTACTGGAAGTGACGTGTGCCCAGCTGAAATTGCAGATACTGTCTGTGAGCTGGCAGTATCGGGATGTGCGTGTAGGCGTCCTTCAAGTCTAGAGAGCATAGCCAATCGTTTTCCTGAATCATGGGGAGAAGGGTGCCCAGGGAAAGCATCCTGAACTTTTCCTTGACCAGATATTTGTTCAGGGCCCTTAGGTCTAGGATGGGAAGCATCCCCCCTGTTTTCTTTTCCACAAGGAAGTACCTGGAATAGAACCCAGCCCTTCTTGCCCGGATTGGCACGGGCTCGACCGCATTGGCGCTGAGAAGGGCGGAGAGTTCCTCTGCAAGTACCTGCTTGTGCTGGAAGCTGTAAGACTGAGCTCCCGGTGGGCAATTTGGAGGTTTGGAGGCCAAATTGAGGGTGTATCCTTGCCGGCTATTTGAAGAACCCAACGGTCGGAGGTTATAAGAGGCCACCTTTGGTGAAAAACTTTCAACCTCCCCCCGACCGGCAGATCGCTCGGCACTGACACGTTGATGTCGGCTATGCTCTGCTGGAGCCAGTCAAAAGCTCGCCCCCTGCTTTTGCTGGGGAGCCGTGGGGCCTTGCTGAGGCGCACGCTGCTGACGAGAGCAAGCGCGCTGGGGCTTAGCCTGACCGCAGGCTGTCGAGAAGGAGGATTGTACCTACGCTTACCAGAAGAGTAGGGAACAGTCTTCCTTCCCCCATAAAAACGTCTACCTGTGGAGGTAGATGCTGAAGGCTGCCGGCGGGAGAACTTGTCGAAAGCGGTATCCCGCTGGTGGAGCTGCTCTACCACCTTTTCGACTTTCTCTCCAAAAATATTGTCCACTCGGCAAGGGGAGTCCGCAATCCGCTGCTGGATCCTATTCTCCAGGTCAGAGGCACGCAGCCACGAGAGTCTGCACATCACCACACCTTGAGCAGCGGCCCTGGACGCAACATCAAAGGTATCATATACCCCTCTGGCCAGGAATTTTCTGCACGCCTTCAGCTGCCTGACCACCTCCTGAAATGGCTTGGCTTGCTCAGGAGGGAGCTTGTCCACCAAGCCCGCCAACTGCCGCACATTGTTCCGCATATGTATGCTCGTGTAGAGCTGGTAAGACTGGATTTTGGCCACGAGCATAGAAGAATGGTAGGCCTTCCTCCCAAAGGAGTCTAAGGTTCTAGAGTCCTTGCCCGGGGGCGCCGAAGCATGCTCCCTAGAACTCTTAGCCTTCTTTAGGGCCAGATCCACAACACCAGAGTCGTGAGGCAACTGATGTGCGCATCAGCTCTGGGTCCCCATGGATCCGGTACTGGGACTCGATCTTCTTGGGAATGTGGGGATTACTTAGAGGCTTGGTCCAGTTCGCAAGCAATGTCTTTTTTAGGACATGATGCATGGGTACTGTGGACGCTTCCTTAGGTGGAGAAGGATAGTCCAGGAGCTCAAACATTTCAGCCCTGGGCTCGTCCTCCACAACCACCGGGAAAGGGGATGGCCGTAGACATCTCCTGGACAAAGGCCGCAAAAGGAGGAGGAAAGCTGCCTTTCAGGGGAGGGAGTGGGATCAGAAGGAAGGCTATCAGACTCCTCGTCAGAGAAATATCTGATGTCCTCCTCCTCCTCCCACGAGGCCTCACCATCGGTATCAGACACAAGTTCACGAACCTGTGTCTGAAGCCGTGCCCGGCTCGACTCAGTGGAAAAACGGCCACAGTGGGAGCGTCGAGAGGTAGACTCCCTCGCCAGCACCGGCAAAGTTCCCTCCGCCGACGTCATCGGGGAGCCTTACTGGGAGGCGACCGCAGTCGGTACCGCAAGCGGCACCGATGTCGGAGACCTCACCCCGGGCAAGGGGCCAGCCGGTGCCTCACTCGACGGTACCGGTGGCGCAAGCACCCCCGGTACCGGAGGGGAAGGGCGCAACAGCTCTCCCAGGATTTCTGGGAGAACGGCCCGGAGACTCTCGTGCAGGGCGGCTGTGGAGAAAGACATAGAAGCCGATGCAGGCATCGAGGTCAGAGGCTGTTCCGGGCGTGGAGGCTGTTCCGGGCTGTCCAAGGTGGAGCGCATCGACACCTCCTGAACAGAGGGTGAGCGGTCCTCCCGGTGCCGATGCCTACTGGGTGCCGACTCCCTCGGCGACCCAGAGCTCTCGGTACTGATGCGGGAAGGAGACCGGTGTCGATGCTTCTTTTATTTTTTCAAACGAAGCATGTCACCGGAGCTTCCCGGTACCGACGAGGAGGACGTAGAATCCAGCCGTCGCTTCCTCGGGGCCGAGGCCGAAGAAGGTCGGTCTCGGGGGGGCTGTACCGCAGGAGCCCTCAGGGTAGGGGGAGACCCACCCAAAGGCTCACCGCCACCAGCAGGGGAATGGACAGCCCTCACCTGCACTCCAGTCGAAGTACCACCGTCCGACGACATCAGCACTAGTGGAGGTCCCGGTACCACCGACGCCGACGCAGCCTTCCGATGTCTCAGTACCGACGATGCAGAGGGTCGATGCAGTAGATGCAGCCGATGCCGAGATCGAAGGTCTTGGAGCTGTCGACGCCGATGCACTTGATGCCCCCGGTGCTGTTGCCGACGAAGAGCCCGAGAACAACACGTTCCACTGGGCCAATCTCGCTACCTGAGTCCTTTTCTGTAAAAGGACGCAAAGACTACAGGCCTGCGGGTGGTGCCCAGCCCCCAGACACTGAAGACACGACGCGTGCCTATCAGTGAGCGAGATTACCCGGGCGCACTGGATGCACTTTTTGAAGCCGCTGGGAGACTTCGATGACATGGGCGGAAAAATCACGCCGGCGAAATCAAAACTCGTAATGGCGAAATAGGCACCAAAATAGGGAGAGAAAAAAAACGAACCGAGGCCTCAAAAGGCCTACCCCGAAAGCAAAAGGAAACTTACGCGGAGCAAAAGCTGGAAACACGGGAAAGGGGTAAAGACCGTAAAGGTCTTTTTCTCTATTTTTTTTTCTAGCGAAAAAAACGCGAAGACGCGCGAGGGTCAACTTTGAGGGGCGTGAAACGGCGCAAAAACGACCCGTCCGGAGCGCGGACAAAAGAAGCCGGTTCGGGCGGGAAGACGGCCGTGCATGCGCGGTGCGCATCGGCGCGCGAGGACTAGCAAAGGCCTTTGCTAGTGAAGTTTCCGATTGGAGGGGCTGCCGTGGACGTCACCCATCAGTGAGAACAAGCAGCCTGCTTGTCCTCGGAGAAGCTCGGTTTTGTCCGGCTTCGGTTTCCTGTTGTGGTCCTGTTGTGACTTGATCAGTGAGCTCTTGTGCTCTGACTGAGCATGGTGGATGAGAGCCGCGCCACACTCTTCAGGCAGCTGGACAACTTCTAGCTTCACCTGGGAAGCGACCCACCGTTCCCTGGAGTTGAGCCCTCAGGTGCAGGTGGCCAACAGGACTTCGGGATCTGGACGGGGTTGGGCCGCCCAGACCATACTAGGTGACAAGTAACTCAGAGTGAGCCGGTACAGTCCAGAGAGCAAGCAGGCAGCAACGCAACGGGTAACCAGGTACAGTCCAAAAGGTCAGGGCAGGCAGCAATCCACAGTAACCAGGTACAGTCCAAAGGATCAGGGCAGGCAGCAATCCACGGGTAATCAGGTACAGTCCAAAAGGTCTGGTAACAGCCGATAGAGAAGGCAAAGAAATGCACGAGGTGAGCACCAAACTTCTATAAGCATAGAAGGAATGGATCCTCAGAAGCTTAGCTGAAATTGGGTGGTGGAGCAGTTGGGGGGAAGAGGGGGGTGGTTGGGAGGCGAGGATAGGGGAGGGCAGACTTATACGGTCTGTACCAGAGCCAGTGATGGGAGGCGGGACTGGTGGTTGGGAGGCGGGTAATACTGCGGGGCAGACTTATATGGTCTGTGCCCTGAAAAGGACAGGTACAAATTCAAGGTAATGTATACACATATGAGTTTGTCTTGGGCAGACTGGATGGACCATGCAGGTCTTTTTCTGCCGTCATCTACTATGTTACTATGTTACTATGTTACATAGAAGCCAAAGCAAAGTGTGTGGGGAACTGTGGTCCTTAAGTAGTCCCCGCATTCGCTGTAACTTCGTGCAGCTGGAGGGAACGCTCCAGATTGGTGCCTGCAAAGGAAAAGGTGGAGCCCCGGGATAGGCATCCAATCCCGTGCAACCAGGCAAAGCAACAACCCGCGCCGGAAACCGGCGCTTCCGGAACGCCACCAGACCGCGTGGTCAACTTGGCCGGCCAAATGAACATGGCGACTGTGCCCGACAGGGCCGCGATCGCATCAGCCGGACCCGTGCCCTCGGCCGGAGAGCATGGCTGGCCAACCGAACCAGACCCAGCAAGA
Organism: Microcaecilia unicolor; assembly: GCF_901765095.1. Lineage (NCBI taxonomy): Eukaryota > Metazoa > Chordata > Amphibia > Gymnophiona > Siphonopidae > Microcaecilia > Microcaecilia unicolor. Next base: position 101,564,428 of record NC_044042.1, read on the forward strand.
CTGGCACCGACAGACCGTAACTCAGGTGAGGGACGTAACCCTCAGATGTTCTATTTCGTAGGTCACTCCTTGTTCTGTCCTCGCCGTTGCGAGGCCCAATTGACCTTCTTTCTTGTTTTGAGTGAGCCTGGGTGCTGGGGTTACCCCATCAGTGAGAACAAGCAGCCTGCTTGTCCTCGGAGAAAGAGAAAGATACATACCTGTAGCAGGTATTCTCAGAGGACAGCAGGCTGATTGTTCTCACAATCCCGCCCACCTCCCCTCTGGAGTTGTCTTTTCCTTGTTATTGCTTTTTAATTTAACTAAACTGGAATTCTCACGCGATGGGCGGTAAAATGGCCGTGCATGCGCGGTGCGTGCGCCTGCATGCTCGAGGGCTCCAGCAGAGTTTGTTGCTAGGAAGATTTCCGTCCTGGGGCTGCCGTGGACGTCACCCATCAGTGAGAACAATTAGCCTGCTGTCCTCGGAGAATACCTGGTACAGGTATGTATCTTTCGCTTTACTCTCGTGACTGCTGCCTGCCTACTGATTCTACTCTTGTGTCTGCTGCCTGCCTACTGACCTTGCCTGTACCTGGATTACTCTTGTGTCTGCTGTCTGCCTACTGACCTTGCCTGTACCTGGATTACTCTCGTGTCTGCTGCCTGCCTACTGACTCTGCCTGTACCTGGATTACTCTTGTGTCTGCTGCCTGCCTCCTGACCTTGCCTGTACCTGGATTACTCTCCTGACCTTGCCTGTACCTGGATTACTGTCGTGTCTGCCTACTGACTCTGCCTGTACCTGGATTACTCTCTTGACCTGCTGCCTGCCTACTGACTCTGCCTGTACCTGGATCAGTCTCTTGCCTGTCTGGCTGTCACATTCATCACCCCGCTTCCTGCTTCATCTCGTAAGCCCTGCAGGCCCACCCGCACCTAGGGGCTCAACTTCTGGGGAACGGTGGTCAGCGCAGGTGAAACCCGGGGTTGTCCGGCCGCCAAGCAAAACCTGGTCCGAGTACGGGGTTCAGCAGCGCTCTACTTGGTACAAGAACTCACAGATCTGACAGGTTGGTTTGCTTATTTACTTATTTATTGGTTTTTAGCCACCTTTATCAAGCGATTCACCTAAGGCGGTGTACAGCAGGTAAAGTTTAACATAAACTTACAATTTTAACAGCATAACAATAGTAAAATAACCAAGTATCAACATAAATCCAATAAATGAGGTAAACTTGAAAACAGTAAATTAAAACTTTACAATATAACTACTGTGAAACAGTATAAAAAATATGCACATTTAACACTGGAATTCAAATACCAGAGATATAATACAATGTTAGCATAATACTAATGATACACCTAATAAGCACCATTAGAACATTCAACTAACATAGATATGATGCTAAAGATTGTCTACAGTACGGCTTATCATATATATCTGAGGGACCAAGAGCAGATAGATATATGATGGGAACAAGATGCCTGGTATAGAGTCAGTTGGGGTAATTAGATGGTTATCTAAACTCTCAAGGCAAGATTTTTTGTATAGCTAAGCAAGAGATAAGGAACAGATCTAAGTTACAGTGTGTGTAGCAAGCTAGTCTAGGTGCAGAATGAGTGTTTAGTCAGTCACCCTATGTATTAAAAGCTTGCGAGAAGAGCCTTGTGGCAGCAAGCATATAATCACCTGGCATTATCTATATTACTATAATAAAGTGAAGCTACTTACCTAGAGCAGAGGTTTTCTGAAAAGAACAGTCAGCAGTCACACACTTGGGTCACATGACTGCTGCTGACAAGGAAAGAGGAATGAATCTGGACCTATTATGCATAAGCTCAGATTCTGAATCGTGTACTTTTTATAGTTGTGTTTATTTTGAGTATTATCCTTACTGCTTGGCCATATAAATGCTGAGGAGCAGGATTGAATGCCAAGAGATATGTGTCTCAGGTCTGTTTTCAGTTCTCTATCTCCACCTGCTGGTTGATGGCCACAACTATTCCACAGGTTCTGGAATAGTGGGAAAGAAAATGATCAGGTAAGACCTAATTTCTCCTCTGCCCCATTTGAAGTTTAAAATTCCAAAGATGTTATGTGCAAGGGAGAGACTTAAAACTCGTAAGTGTTCGTTATCTGGAGAAAGCCAGATCCTCTCTAACAAGGGTTTTCTTGTCCTCTTCCAGCTGGACGATTCACTTGTTGCTAAGGAATTGACTATTTCCGACTCTGAGCATTCTGATGCTGAGGCGTCTTACACAGAAAATGGCACATTTAACCTCTCAAGGGGGCAGACGCCCCTCACTGAGGGGTCTGAAGGTAAGAAAAGTATCCTTTTTTTGAATATTGAAAGAGCAGGCAACCCCTATAGAGACACAACTTTGACAGCAAGCTGTTTCCTCAGTGAGCTGAAAAAAGAATATAGGATGGTCATCTCTGATTTGACATCGATTAGCCTAGCATTACAACCTTAGAGTCGGTGTTCTTGGGTTCTCTGTTTTCTTCCTTGCCTTTTAAAATAAAGAAAATCATAATGTTTCCTTATTCTTAGGAACTTAACTTGTTAGTTTTGCACTTTTCTTTATTATTTGCATTGGGAGCGCATGTGGCAGCAATGCTGGGCCATAAGAGCCAGGTGCATGTGCTTCAGTGGCGTACCTAGGTAGTTGACACCCGGGGCCGGTCATTTTTTAACACCCCCCCCCCCCACCCCCCCCCCCCCCCCAAAATCCAGTACTAGGCATACCGAGAATACAAAACACTCAGGACCTATAGAGCAATTCTACCATACCATAATACCATAAGCAGTCATTTCTACGAGTCACACAAGGAAAAGGAAAGCATCTTAAACACTACAGAGAGCACTAGAACATCAATTCACCTATTGTAAAATGAAAACAGACAGATTAGTACAGATCGTCGATCCTGCACAGTCAATGCCAACCGAAAGCCATGTCTTTTTCACAAACACAGATACACCCTAATCCACTATAGAATAAGTAATCATAAACTTTCTATTTAGACAAAAATTAAACTGAACCCCCGATGCCAGACTCTGCATACAATGCAACACCACAGAAAACAGAAAATGTCCCCTAGTACTGTGCTAAATATAAAGACAGCAGATGTAAATTTGAAAAAACTAACAAATACCAATCCCACTTTACAAATTAACAAATAGAAATAAAACAAATACAGAAAATAAAATAATACCATTTTACTGGACTAATACATTTAGCTTCCAGAGGCCAAAATCTCCTTCCTCAGGTCAGTACAGTATAGTGCTGTTACAGTATCTTATCCTGACCTGAGGAAGGGGGTTTTGTTCTCTGAAAGTTAAGTCAAAATGTATTCAAATTAGTCCAATAAAAAGATTACTTTATTTACATGTTCTATTTATAAACAACACAGCTACAATACTATATCCTAAAGCAAAATAATAAAAATATATATTTACAGTTTGTTGTCTCTGGTTTCTGCTTTCCTCATCTTCTTTTCACTGTCTTCCTTCCGTCCAGGATCTGTCTTTGCTCTCTCTCTCTGCCATTCAGTGTCTGCCCTCTCTAATGTCCTTTCCATCCACTGTCTGCCCTCTCTCTCCCTTCCATCCACCATTTGCCCCAGTCTGCCCTCTTCTCTCTCCCCCTTCCACCACCATCTGACCTTTCTCTCTGCCCCTTCAATCCGTCTGCCCTCCCTCTCCCATCCATCCAGGGTCTGCCCTCCCTCATGATCCCCACTTCCTTCCAGGGTCTGTTGTCCCCTCTCTCTCTGCCCCCCCCTTTCAGCCCACATCTCCCACCGGCCCCCCTTTTCAGCCCCACTATCCCACCAGTCCCCAGCCCTTTTCTCCCATCAGTCCTGAGCTTCAGCCCCCAGCCACTTCTCCCTGCCCCCTTTTCAGCCCCTAGTTTCAACCCCAGCCCTTTTCTCTCACCATTCCTGAGCTTCAGCCCCAGCCAGTTCTCCCTGTCCCCTTTAAAGCCCACAGTTTCAGCCCCTGCCCCGTTTCAGCCCACAGTTCTAGCACTAGCCCCCTTATCTCAAATACCCTCCTTTTCAGCCCCAGACCCATTCTCCCACCTGTCCCAGGCATGGACCCATTCTCCCTCCTGCCCCCTTGTCGGACCCCAGTTCCAGCTTCAGACCCCTTCTCCCCTCTGAGCTCCCCAATCCCCTTCTCCCCTGTGAGCACCCCTCTCAGCTCCCCCACCCCTCCCCAGTTCCCTTCTCCCCAGTTCCCTTCTCCCCTCTGCGAACCCCTCTGAGCTCCCCCACCCCTCCAAGTTCCCTTCTCCCTTCTGCGAACCCCTCTGAGATCCCCCCACCCCTCCCCAATTCCCTTCTCCCTTCTGCGAACCCGTCTGAGCTCCCCCACCCCTCCCCAGTTCCCTTCAACCCTCTGCGAACCCCTCTGAGCTCTCCCACCCCTTCCCAGTTCCCTTCTGCGAACCCCTCTGAGTTCCCCCCACCCCTCCCCAATTCCCTTCTCCCTTCTGCGAACCCCTCTGAGCTCCCCCACCCCTCCCCAGTTCCCTTCAACCCTCTGCGAACCCCTCTGAGCTCCCCCACCCCTCCCCAGTTCCCTTCCCTCTGAGCTCCCCCACCTCCTTCTCCCATCTGAGCCCCCCCCCCTCCGTGGAGAGCAACAGAGCCCTCTTCTCCTGCCACCATCCTGCGTTTTTTTTTTAAATCCATACAGCGACGCAGGCAGCGCCTCGTGTCTGCCCTGCTGTGTGCTGTCAAAAAAGAACATCGCTTCGCCGGCGTCGGGCCTTCTCTCGCTATGTCCCGCCCTCGAGGAAATAGGAAGTTACCTCAAAAGTGGGCGGGACATAGCGAGAGAAGGCCCGACGCCGGCGAAGCGATGTTCTTTTTTGACAGCACACAGCAGGGCAGACACGAGGCGCTGCCTGCATTGCTCGCTGAATGGATTTTTTTTTTAAAACGCAGGGTGGTAGCAGGAGACGACGGAGCACCCCCCCACCCGCCGACACCCGGGGTGGACCCGCCCCCCCCCCCCCCCCCCCCCCCCCCCTTGGTACGCCACTGATGTGCTTTGTGGCCTTTTGTTATGACCCTGATGTTCAGCAGTGAATTTCTTACCCAGCCTGGCAAAATTGTTCTGTTTAGTTGAGTGCTGAGCAGCCCTTTTCTTAATTTCCTTTCATACCTGTCAAAATTGTGATTTGGAGTGTGTTAATTTTGCTTGGGTAAAAGGCATTTAGGTTGCTTTTTATGCCACTTCTGGAGGGGGAGGGGCTTGACATGACAGAATATTTCTGGTACTTAAGAGCAGGGCTTAATTCCAGCGTTCCAGGACTTGTTAAGAAACTGGAAGTGAGCTTTGTCATTGGAATGAGGGTGGCCACAGTGAATCCTAGCTCTCACCTCACAGAATCCACACTGCTGCCCCCAGCCTGCCTTTCTCCCCTCAGCTGCCTTGTGTAGCCAACATCTGTAAATCTGCACTATTTTCTTCTAGACACTCACTTTTACAGAATGCCCCTGCCCCCCCCCCACCCCCCACCTCCTCAGTTCAAACAGTGCGCTACCGTAGGAACCACATGGCTGAAATAGGAAGTTATGAGGAGTCTGCATCTAAGGGAAAGCTTGGATTTACCAGGACAGCTGAGAGGAAGAAAGTGCTGCTGTAAGACCCCCTGCCACTGAAGCTGCACTGCACATAAACCCTTGAAGTGCAGGAAAGAGAAGGGCAGAGAAAATAGAGCAAACCAGGCCAGAGGCAGGATTAGGAAAATGAACAGACACAGACTTAAAGCTTCAGGAGGGGAGAGCTGGATCTATACTCCATGAGAGTGCTGTCATGGTGATAAGGTGGGAAAGAATGTGAACATCAGATTTGGAGAGAGAGTGCAATTAGGGATAGGGAGACAGCAGGTGCTCCTAGGTTGATAGGTAAGGGGAAACGTTCTACCCCCCAAGTACCCTACACAATACGGGGCAGGGCACTTGGACATTGTGTGAGGAGGGAAGAGGTACTGCACGGTGGACTGGCGAGCAACTACACCAGGGCAACATAAGGAGGGGGCAACATGCTCATGTGCAGCCCTGGTGGGGCAGGGGAACCAGGAGACAGCAGCAGCAAAATTGTGTGCTGCCTTATCTCCAACACTGTAGCACTGATTAATTGAACAGTATGGGGGAAAGTGATCAGTAGGGGTGGGGGGAACATAGGTGTGAATACTTTGATGGGATGGAAAATAGCATGGGGGTAGTTGACTGGGGGAAGAGAGAATAGGGAGTGGGGTTGAGTGAATGAGGGACTGAGGACAGGGAAGAGAAGGGGCGGAGAATTAGTGAATAGGAAAGTTTTTGGGTGTGGAGCTGGGGCGGATGAGCAAATAGAGGGTTTAGGGGAATGTGGGGAGGAAGGAAGATGGCTGAAACAGCAAGTAGAGGAGTATGGAAGGGGTGAAGGAGAAAGATGAGGAATTATGTGAGGTGGCAGTGACATCATATAAAATGTGGGATATTCTATTAACGCCTATCCGTAATACTCCTCTCCGTCTTCCTCCACAGACATGTCCCCTCAAGATCCCTTGCATACCTTCACCCTGAACTGTGCCACACATTCACCTACTTCATATTTAGCCACCCATCCATGACATACACATGAAGGCCATACAGCTATAAAGCACTCTTCAAGTTGGTTTGAAAAATTTTAACAAAGAATTATGTCACATTATGTTGTTTTTTTCATTTCCATAATCTAAAAAACTTAAAAAAATACTTTGGTTATTTATAATTATCACTGCCCCCACCAGTTCACTTTTTTCTGTACAAATTAAGTCCTGCTTAGCATTTTGTGAAAGCTTCTGTAGGGGTGAGGACCAAGAAAATGTTAACCAGCTCAATTTAGATAAGTTGAAGTACAGAGAAATCAGGTGACTTAAGATAAGACTGTGTCACTGGAAGAATGAATTTGAATGTCTGGATGCTCTTTTCACTTTGACCTTACTATTCTTAGAGGAAATCTAGTCTGTGTAACGTGAACAGCATGTTCTCTGTGTACCCCTTAGATCTTGATCCTGAGGAATCTTTTGCAAGGGATCTTCCTGATTTTCCTTCCATTAATCCAGATTTAACTGGAATGGACGATGAAGACGATACCAGCATTGGGTTCCCCAGCACAGCGTACCGCACGCGGACTGCACAGGACCCCAATCTCTACGACGAGCAAGAGGCAATTGATTCTGATCTGGCACTGGGTGGATTGCCAGCTGCGCAGAACTTCACCGATAACTTAGCTGGTTTGGTCACCAGAGGAATGATCCAACTGGCACTGTCGGGGTCCAGCCAAACAGCCTCTGCATACAGTGTTGACCCCCAAAGGCCAGTGAGAACATATCACAGCAATTCTGACTCTGATTTGGATACTGACGCAGAAGGGGATGATTTTGAACTGTTGGACCAGTCTGAACTGAATCAAACAGATCCTAGTACCTCACGTAGTCATCGGTCTTCAAATATTTAAAGTTTCACTCTGGTTTTCCATTGAACATAGGGACAGAAGTGCTAAGCATATGCCCTAGAGAGATAATATGGGAAAATCTCCTTAGTACATCTGACCTGTACTGAGGTGAGGGAGTGGGAGGATGGGGAGAGCTTTTAGAAGCACCATTCTAGAAATAAATGTTGAATTGTCTCCGTGTATACATGTGTGAGGTTCCAGTCAATATTGCACAGAGCTAAGGCTCTCTTTGCCACTGTGATGTCTGACTCTGTAAATCTGACTTAGTAAATCTTAAAAGTCCTCTGCCTTTACCTTTATGCTTCGACCTATTCAAATTTTTCTTTGGTTTTTTTTTTTTTTTTTTTTTGGTCCTGTTGTGTAAACATTCAGTACTGTGATAGAAGCTTTAGTCAAATTGATAGCCATCTTCAACTAGGACTTTTGTGTGCAAGAATGTATATGCATACTGCCAACAGACGTATTACAAAACTTATTTTCAAAAAAAGTTTGGTCCCTAAATTTTGGAAATAGGCCCTTTGTGCTTGGCACCTGAATCTGGGTATGCTATTGCCTCACCCAGGCTTAGGCTTCTAAGCTGGAAAACAGCAGAGAGCACCTACTATGTAACATTTCTACAGCGCTACTAGAGATATAAAGCACTATACAAATATTTAAAATTGAGACAGTCCCTGCTTTCTGGTGCTTACACTCTAGCTGAAAGACACATACAAGACAATATCTAATAATTTATATATTTAATAAACTGGGCTTCATAGTGACGTCTATTAACAAGGTAGTAAACACAGAGAAGCTCCTTGGATCCACCCCAAGAATAGATGTAACACAAAGCTTTTCCAGTAAAACAAATATCTTTATTAAAATATTGCCCAACGTGGTCCACGTTTACTCCACTAACAGGCTGCTTCGGAGGTACAATACTACAGGAAAAACAATTTCAATAAATCATAAAAATCATGTCACAATACATATACAGACAATATAAAATTAAATTTAAAAAAGTGATTTGGAACCAGTTAGAAAATGATGTGCACACTCTATATAAGCAAGGGCAAAACTGTAACTATAATACATGTTTCATGTTTAAGTTCTATTATTCATTATACAATTTGTAATTTTTTTTATTTTATATTGTATATGTATTGTGCTTGACATGATTTTTATGATTTAATAAAATGATGTTTGTTCTGTAGTATACCCCTGAAGCAGCCCGTGACTGGGCGAAACGTGGACCACGTCAGGTGATATTTTAATAAAGATATTTGTTTTACTGGACCTGCTTTATGTTTGAGCTGTTAGCCAAGTGACGGGGCATTCTGAACACTTAATTGGTGTGGAGTGGTGCAGGGCTGGAGGCCCTAAGAGGAGAAATAGGGGAGCCTTTCCAGGTCAGGTGAAATGGGAGCCTAAGACTGATCTGCTGGACTTGGGCTTATGGAGAGGAGTCTACAAAACCCTCAGGGAACTTGTGCAAGTGTCAGCTAGTCACTTAAGTATTACACTAAAAACATGTTCAACGTGATAGGCTAAAGGTCAAGAAAAGTCAGAGTTTTTGACTTAAAACTCATCTAAAAGCAAGGAAATGTGAACAGAGCCGTAGAAAACACACCAACTCAAGAACACCATTGAGGCATGCAGTGTCCAAGGCAGAGCAGCATCTGCGGTTAGCAGTAAAAGAGAGCACAGAGAGAAGAAGCTTGCCCGACGGAGGTCTTGAGAAGGGAGCAGTACTGGACCTATAGAATGAATGCACTTGTAAGTGAGAACAGCAGTTTAAACCAAATTCAAAAGGGGAGGAGGGAAGGGAAATGTGACTTGATATACGGCCTTTCTGAGGTTTTTGCAACTACATTCAAAGTGGTTTACATATATTCAGGTACTTACTTTGTACCAGGGGCAATGGGGAGGGTTAAGTGACTTGCCCAGTGTCAGAAGGAGCTGCAGTGGGAATCGAACTCAGTTCCCCAGGATCAAAGTCCACTGCACTAACCACTAGGCTACTCCTCCACTCTAAAGCAGATAGAAAGCTGCCGAAAGAAGAGGGGTAAGTAAATATGGTCTTACCTACCCTAGAATAATGTAACTGAGTTCTGCCTATACTGCAACGGAGAAAGACAAGTCCATGGCAGATCCTCGTGCATGAGGTTGTGCTAGTCCAAACAGGAGGTGATAAGCATGAGTGAGAGTTTTGGTAGAATTATGTTGTGACAAAAAATGTTCCACTTTGTAGCTGGTCAAACCACTAGGACTTGTTTGCCTATAAATATACAGTCTGTTAGTATCTTACTGTTGGAGCTATCATGTTCTGAAATCACATGACAGCTTAGCACTAGGAACCTGTACTGGTTGATCTCTCCCTCCCCCCCCCCCCCCTTGAAAATTGGTAAGTGTGCAGGTAAAAAAAAAAAAGTTAGAAATGTACCCCTTTGGCAGATTTAGTTATTTATTTTTACATGCATATCACTGGTTTATGGGCAGAAAAGGTTTGTCTTTTCCAGTATATAACGTGGGTACTGTTATGTACATGAGCAGGTGTTTTCTGAGGCTGGAGCTGAAGCAGGTTTAGGACTTCTGCACATATTTCCATTTTCAAACTTATGCATGCAGATTTTGAGATGTTTTGTGCATTCTAAATAGCAGATGTAAATGTGTGTAGTCTTTGGTGTCATTTATTCACATGGTGGCTATACGAGGGACCATAAGTATTGCCATACTGGGAAAGACCAAAAGTCCATTAAGCCCAGCATCCTGTTTCCAACAGTGGCCAATCCAAGTCACAAATACCTGGCAAGATCCCCAAAAAGTACAAAACATTCTATACTGCTTATCCCAGAAATAGTGGATTTTCCCCAAGTCCATTTAATAGTGGTCTATGGGCTTTTTCTTTAGGAAGCCATCCAAACCTTTTTTTAAACTCCGTGAAGCTAACAGCTTTTACCACATTCTCTAGCAATGAATTCCAGTAATTACACATTGAATGAAGAAAACATTTCTCCAATTCGTTTTAAATTTACTACATTGTAGCTTCATCGCATGCCCCCTAGTCCTAGTATTTTTGGAAAGCGTAAACAGACGCTTCATATCTACCTGTTCCACTCCACTAATTATTTTATAGATATGTATCATATCTCCCCTCAGCCGTCTTTTCTCCAAGCTGAAGAGCCCTAGCCACTTCAGCCTTTCCTCATAGGGAAGTAGTCCCATCCCCTTAATCATTTTCATCGCCCTTCTCTGTACCTTTTCTAATTCCACTATATCGTTTTTTAGATGCGGCAACCAGAATTGAACACAATATTCGAAGTGCGGTCGCACCATGGAGCAATGCAAAGGCATTATAACATCCTCATTTTTGTTTTCCATTCCTTTCCTAATAATACCTAACATTCTATTTGCTTTCTTAGCCGCAGCAGCACACTGAGCAGAAGGTTTCAATGTATAGCGAATGATACATACCTGTAGCAGGTGTTCTCCGAAGACAGCAGGCTGATTGTTCTCACGACTGGGGGTTGACGTCCACGGCAGCCCCCACCAACCGGAACAAAAACTTCGCGGGCGGTCCCGCACACAAGGCATGCCCACCGCGCATGCGCGGCCGTCTTCCCGTCTGTGTGCGACCGTTCCCACTCAGTTGAATGACAAGCAAAGGAATGAGTAAAAACGCAATTCCAAAGGGGAGGAGGGAGGGTAGGTGAGAACAATCAGCCTGCTGTCCTCTGAGAACACCTGCTACAGGTATGTATCATTCGCTTTCTCCGAGGACAAGCAGGCTGCTTGTTCTCACGACTGGGGTATCCCTAGCTCTCAGGCTCACTCAAAACAAGAACCCAGGTCAATTTAACCTCACAACGGCGAGGGCATAACAGAAATTGACCTACGAAGAACAACTAACTGAGAGTGCAGCCTGAACAGAACAAATCGGGTCCTGGAGGGTGGAGTTGGATTCAAACCCCAAACAGATTCTGCAGCACCGACTGCCCGAACCGACTGTCGCGTTGGGTATCCTGCTGGAGGCAGTAATGTGATGTGAATGTGTGGACTGATGACCACGTCGCAGCCTTGCAAATCTCTTCAATAGTGGCTGACTTCAAGTGGGCCACTGACGCTGCCATGGCTTTAACACTGTGAGCCGTGACATGACCCTCAAGAGCCAGCCCAGCCTGGGCGTAAGTGAAGGAAATGCAATCTGCTAGCCAATTGGAGATGGTGCGTTTCCCGACAGCGACCCCTTTCCTATTGGGGTCGAAAGAAATAAACAATTGGGCGGACTGTCTGTGGGGCTGTGTCCGCTCCAGATAGAAGGCCAACGCTCGCTTGCAGTCCAAAGTGTGCAACTGACATTCAGCAGGGCGGGTATGTGGTCTGGGAAAGAATGTTGGCAAGACAATTGACTGGTTAAGGTGGAACTCCGACACCACCTTTGGCAGGAACTTAGGGTGAGTGCGGAGTACTACTCTGTTATGATGAAATTTGGTATAAGGAGCATGAGCTACCAGGGCTTGCAGCTCACTGACTCTACGAGCTGAAGTAACTGCCACCAAGAAAATGACCTTCCAGGTCAAGTACTTCAGATGGCAGGAATTCAGTGGCTCAAAAGGAGGTTTCATCAGCTGGGTGAGGATGACGTTGAGATCCCATGACATCGCAGGAGGCTTGACAGGGGGCCTTGACAAAAGCAAGCCTCTCATGAATCGAACGACTAAAGGCTCTCCAGAGATGGCTTTACCCTCTACACGATAATGGAAAGCACTAATCGCACTAAGGTGATTCCTTACTGAGTTGGTCTTGAGGCCAGACTCTGATAAGTGCAAAAGGTATTCAAGCAGGTTCTGTGCAGGACAAGAACGAGGTTCTAGGGCCTTGCTCTCACACCAAACGACAAACCACCTCCACTTGAAAAAGTAACTCTTTTTAGTGGAATCCTTTCTAGAGACCAGCAAGACACGGGAGACACCCTCAGACAGACCCAACAAAGCAAAGTCTACGCCCTCAACATCCAGGCCGTGAGAGCCAGAGACTGAAGGTTGGGGTGCAGAAGCGCTCCGTTGTTCTGCGAAATGAGAGTCGGAAAACACTCCAATCTCCATGGTTCTTCTGAGGACAACTCCAGAAGTAGAGGGAACCAGATCTGATGGAGCCAAAAAGGCGCTATCAGAATCATGGTGCCGTGGTCTTGCTTGAGCCTTCAGTAAGGTCTTCCCCACCAAAGGTATGGGAGGATAAGCATACAGGAGGCCGGTCCCCCAATGGAGGAGAAAGGCATCCAACGCTAGTCTGCCGTGTGCCTGCAGCCTGGAACAGAACAGAGGCAGCTTGTGGTTGGTCTGAGAAGCGAAAAGTTCCACCGAGGGAGTGCCCCACTCTCGGAAGATCTTGCTTACCACTCTGGAATGGAGCAACCAGTTGTGCGGTTGCATGACTCTGCTCAGTCTGTCGGCCAGACTGTTGTTTACGCCTGCCAGGTATGTGGCTTGAAGAAGCATGCCGAACTGGCAGGCCCAACGCCACATCCTGTCGGCTTCCTGACACAGGGGGCGAGATCCGGTGCCCCCCTGCTTGTTGATGTAATACATTACAACCTGATTGTCTGTCCGAATTTGGATAATTTGGTAGGACAGCCGATCTCTGAAGGCCTTCAGTGCGTTCCAGACTGCTCGGAGCTCCAGGAGGTTGATCTGAAGATCCTGTTCCTGGAGGGACCACAGTCCCTGGGTGTGAAGCCCATCGACATGAGCTCCCCACCCCAGGCGAGATGCATCCGTCGTCAGCACCTTCGTGGGCTGCGGAATTTGGAATGGACGTCCCAGGGTCAAATTGGTCCGAAGTGTCCACCAGTGCAGCGAATTGCGGCAACTGAGGGACAGGCGGATGACATCTTCTAGATTCCCGGTGGCTTGGCACCACTGGGAAGCTAGGGTCCATTGAGCAGATCTCATGTGAAGACGAGCCATGGGAGTCACATGAACTGTAGAGGCCATATGACCCAGGAGTCTCAACATTTGCCGAGCTGTGACCTGCTGAGACGCTCTGGTCTGGGAAGCGAGGGACAGAAGGTTGTGGGCCCTCGCTTCGGGAAGAAAGGCCTGAGCCGTCTGTGAATTCAGCAGAGCTCCTATGAATTCCAGAGATTGGACTGGCTGGAGATGGGACTTTGGGTAATTTATCACAAACCCCAGCAGCTCCAGGAGGTGAATAGTGCACTGCATGGACCGGAGATCCCCTGCCTCTGAGGTGTTCTTGACCAGCCAATCGTCGAGATACGGGAACATGTGCACTCCCAGCTTGCGTAGATACGCCGCAACCACCACGAGACACTTCGTTAACACCCGTGGGGCAGAGGCGAGCCCAAAGGGCAGCACACAATACTGAAAGCGCCGTGTCCCCAGGCGGAATCTGAGATACTGTCTGTTGGCTGGCAGTATCGGGATGTGAGTATAAGCGTCCTTTAAATCCAGGGAACATAGCCAATCGTCTTTCTGAACCATTGGTAGAAGGGTGCCCAAGGAAAGCATCCTGAACTTCTCTTTGACCAGGTATTTGTTCAGGCCTCTCAGGTCTAGGATGGGGCGCATCCCCCCTGTTTTCTTTTCCACAAGGAAGTACCTGGAATAGAATCCCTGCCCTTCCTGCCCGGGTGGCACGGGCTCGACCACATTGGCGCTGAGAAGGGCGGAGAGTTCCTCTGCAAGTACCTGCCTGTGGTGGGAGCTGAAGGATTGGGCTTCCGGTGGGCAATTTGGAGGAGTGGAGGCCAAATTCAGGGTGTATCCGCACCGCATTATTTGGAGAACCCACTGGTCGGAGGTTATCAGAGGCCACCATTGGTGAAAAGCTTTCAACCTCCCTCCGACCGGCAGGTCGTCCGGTACGGACACTTTGATGGCAGCTATGTTCCCATGGATCCAGTCAAAAGCCCGTCCCCAGCTTTTGCTGTGGAGGCGCAGGGGGCTGCTTAGGCGCACACTGTTGATGGGAACGAGCGCGCTGGGACTGTCCCTGTGCCTGAGGAGGCCTTCGGGCCGGCTGGGTGTACCTGTAAGCGTAGGCCTGGCCCGGGAAAAACGGCCACCTGTTGAGGTGGATGCTGAAGGCGTCCGGTGGGAGAGCTTGTCGAGAGCGGTTTCCCGCTGGTGTAGTTGGTCCACCAACTGCTCGACCTTCTCGCCAAAGATGTTATCCCCCCGGCAAGGGACATCCGCCAGTCGTTGCTGGGTGCGGTTGTCCAGGTCAGAGGCACGCAGCCAGGAGAGTCTGCGCATCACTATACCTTGGGCCGCAGCTCGAGATGCCACATCACAGGTGTCATAGATACCCCTGGACAGGAACTTTCTGCACGCCTTCAGCTGCCTGACCACCTCCTGAAAGGGCCTGGACTGCTCCGGAGGGAGCTTGTCGACCAGGTCCGCCAGTTGCTTCACATTGTTCCGCATGTGAATGCTCGTGTAGAGCTGGTATGACTGGATGCGGGTGACGAGCATGGAAGATTGGTAGGCCTTCCTCCCAAACAAGTCCAGAGTGCGAGACTCCTGCCCCGGGGGCGCCGAGGCGGTATCCCTCGAACTCCGTGCCCTCTTGAGAGCAGAGTCCACGACCGCCGAGTCATGAGGCAATTGGGGCCGCATCAGCTCTGGGTCAGAGTGGATCCTGTATTGGGACTCCGCTTTCTTGGGGATGGTGGGGTTAGATAAGGGCTTCAGCCAGTTCCAAAGCAGTGTCTCTTTGAGGACATTGTGCAACGGCACCGTGGAAGACTCTCTAGGTGGTGATGGATAGTCGAGGACCTCGAGCATCTCAGCCCTCGGCTCATCCACAGAGACCACGGGGAAGGGAATGCAAATAGACATATCCCTGACGAAGGAGGCAAAGGAGAGGCTCTCAGGGGGCGAGAGCTTCCTCTCCGGTGAAGGAGTGGGGTCGGAGGGAAGGCCCTCAGACTCCTCTGAGGAGAAATATCTGGGGTCCTCCTCCTCCCCCCACGAGGCCTCTTCCTCGGTGTCGGACATGAGCTCTTGCAGCTCAGACCTGAACCGGGCCCGTCTCGACTGCGAGGAACCATGTCCTCGATGATGGCGTCGAGCGGTGGACTCCCGTGCCGGCGGGGATGAAGCTCCCTCCATCGACATGGACGGGGATTCCACCTGTGTGGCGGTCGACACCGGTACCACAAGCGGCGTCGGTGTCGGAGGCCTCGGCATCGGGCTAGAGCACAGCGGCGCCTCCATCAACCCCCGGTGCCAGCAAAGCCTGGCGCATCAGCCCTTTCAGAATCCCTGGAAGGATGGCTCGGAGGCACTCGTCAAGGCCCGCTGTCGAGAAAGGCAGGGGGGCCGGTGTGGGTGTCGGTGCCGGAAGCTGCTCGGGTCCAGGAGACGGTACCGAAGTACCCATGGACTGACGCAACGACACCTCTTCAACCGAGGGGGAACGCTCCTCTCAGCACTGCCGCTTCCTCGGCATCGAATCATCTCTGGAGGCGCCGGAGCTGGTGGTCCCGTGCGCCGTGGGCGACCGATGACGGTGCTTTTTAGTCTTCTTTCCGTGCCCGTCATTGGCGCTCGGCGGCAGAGATGAAGAGGAGGTAGAACACCCCCCCCCCCGGCCTCGAGGGATCGGGTCTGACAGGGTTCGGTCCCGATGGCCCTGGGTAGAGGGAGTGGCTGGGGCCGCTCGCCCCCGCCGTTGCCGGTGGACCGGCGGGCCAATGGTACCTGGACTCCTGGGGTCGGTGCCATCGTCGGTGCCGATTTCGTCGACATCGGTACCGGTACCGAAGATCCGGCCGTCGACATCGAGGGCCGGCGCAAGTTCCAAAAGACAGTCCCGAAGAACTTGCCTCGCCACCTGTGTCCGCTTCCGCAAGCCGAAACACAAGGTGCACGTCTTGGTATTATGCTCCAGCCCAAGGCACTGGAGGCACCAAGCATGGGTATCGGTTTGCGAGATCTGCCGGCCGCACCGACCACACTTTTTGGCTCGGGACCTTTGAGGACATCGATGGAAAAATTGCGTCGGCGAAGTCAACGTCGTCAATGGTGGAGGTGAAAAGTACACCCAAAAAAGAAACGACCGCGCGGCCACAAGGCCCCAACGAGGCACCCCCGCGGCTAAAGACGACGAGGGAACAAACTTTTTTTTTTTTTTTTTAACAGAAGAATGAAAAAAGGGGCGCGAACGCGCACGAAAAGAGAGAAAAAAGCTCCGGTTTCCGGGGCTGACAGAGAGAGAGACGATAACACATCTCTCTCCAGCACGGAATCAAAGAAACTGAGCGGGAACGGTCGCGCACGGGTGGGAAGACGGCCGCGCATGCGCAGTGGGCGTGCCCTGCGTGCGCGACCACCCGCGAAGTTTTTGTTCCGGTTGGTGGGGGCTGCCATGGACGTCAACCCCCAGTCGTGAGAACAAGCAGCCTGCTTGTCCTCGGAGAACATCAACGACAACACCTAGATCCCTTTCTTGGTCTGTGACTCCTAACTTGGAACCTTGCATGACCTAGCTATAATTCGAGTTCCTCTTTCCCACCTGCATCACTTTGCACTTGTTCACATTAAACGTCATCTGCCATTTAGACTCCCAGTCTCGTAATGTCCTCTTGTAATTTTTCACAATCCTCCTGCGATTTAACGATTTTGAATAACTTTGTGTCATCAGCAGATTTAATTACCTCACTAGTTACTACCAACTCTAGGTCATTTATAAATATGTTAAAAAGCAGCAGTCCCAGCACAGACCCCTGGGGAACCCCACTAACTACCCTTCTCCATTGAGAATACTGACCATTTAACCCTTGTTTTTTCTTGTGGAGTCTGTGGTTATATGGTCCCCTCTGATAACCACCTAGTCTCAGAGAAGGCAGTAATATGTGGGAATTATTTCTCTGCTCCTTCTACTTACCATAAGAAATATACCATTTGGGCAAGTGGGGCAATAGGGTTTCTGCCTCCTTACACCAACCCCAAGATATAGTGGACCAGCCACCTCCAAGGTATGGGGTGGCAGAGAAGACAGAGGCACTGTTCCCTCCAAGGAGAAAGTCTTTATTCCTTACCAATCCAGATAATAACAAAGCAAACAGGTAATAACAAATAGCAATTTGTTATGAGAGGGAGAGAGAGAGACCACCACTGTAAAGATTTACTGTTGATCATCTCAGCCTCTGCCTAAATACAATACAACAGTGACTTATATACCTTTTTGTACAATGGATTGGGCATCAATTCCCTCCCAAATTATGCAGCTTGCAACTTCAGCTAATTTCTGTCTTACTGCAGTGTTTACATAGAATGGAACACACTATCTGAATTTTATGGAACACAGCATCTTATAACAAGTCCAAGGTTTCTTTTACAGGAGATTGTAGCCGTCATTTTGCCACAGGAATTTCTCTAAGACCCAGGTCTTATCATTGTTTTGTCTAGTAACCTCAACACAACTTCACTTTCAAACTGTGTATACATTCTTAGTGTCCTTGTGATGCAGAATCAGTGGCACCAATTCTGTTAGGGAGGGGAAGAGCGCTCCTTGCTGTAGATCAGCATGACCTCGAATTCACAGCTTTCAGCAGAAAGTACAGAAAGATGCTGCACTCAGGCATTTTAAGTTTGAACCTTTAGCTATGCAGTTCATGGGTCATAACTGACCTGTCAGTGGTCAGAAAAGTGCAAATCAATTCATTCCCCTCTTGATGATTGCTAAATCATCACCTGTACAGATAATAATAGTTAATTCCGCCAGGTGCCTATTCGTTGGCCATGGATGAAGGGTATAACAGTTGGAAAAGGAAGGAACCCAACCTAAACTTATCTATGCCTGGGGCGCTGAAATAAGCTCTAGAAGGATATGTAACAAATAAGTGGCTAAACCAAGAAAAGTGCTGAAGATAAATTTAAACACTGAATTTCATAAAGACAAGATACAAAATGGGTGAAACAGGTACAAAAAAAAGGCAGAATATATGTATAAAAGAAGAATATATATAATATTTCAACAAAAAGCAGTATGAGCAGAATAAATGTCTTCCTGAAGGAGGTCTACTTGCATTACAGGCAGTAAATGTTCTAACATTAATAAAATGAATAAAGTCAACTGCAGCAGTATTACCAGGGTGTTGAGAGATGACAACAGTTAAGGTTGCACCATCTGTAGCGCAATCATCTGGACTGGAGTTAAGTTTTGTAACTACAAAATCAGAAAGGGAAATCTGGCCTTCAAAACGTGCAGAAGCACGTCCTGTAACTTCCAAATCACTCCCATTTACAGATTTATCAGGAGAATCATGAAGGAAAGAAAAAGACAAAGGATCACAGTCAGATAGGGGAGGATAAATAGGTTTATATCCAACTGCAGTACAAGGTAAAACCGTCTGGACATCTGTAGATTTATTTTCAATCTGGGAATAATAAGGTGAGGAGGGAGCCATAGCCTTGGTTTCCATTGCAGCTGGTGGGGGAGGACATTTCTCATTCTGAGGTAAGGAGTTAATGTCATTCTCATGTTGGGAAACAAAAACCCACTGGTTTAAAGCTTGAAGTTTCAGGCGGGAGGTACCCTTTTTAGTTTTTTCAGTATAATTCATAAGTGAGTGCAAAAGCTGTCTATCAAGGGATCCCTTATATGACCAAAAAAATCAGTTTGTCTTTTGTTCCAATCATGCCAATGGATACAAATATTTTCTAATTCCTTTCGCTGAGTAGGGAAATATCTTACTACAATTTTAACAGGTAAGGCCATAATGTAAACAACAACAAGAACAACAACCCCTAACAGACTTTCTAAACAATATAGTCAAATAATAAAAGGTATACTTACAAATGGATGTCTGTAGGTACTTACAGAGTCAATCACAGCTTCCGTAAGTCCGATATTCAGGGAATCTGCAGATGAACCTAAATATCGTATTACCAAGAATCCTGCACTGAGTTCTTGGCAAGGCACAGTGAAAAGATCAATCCTCCGAAACAAAAGATCTTTCACACCTAAAAAAAAATTTTTTAAATTCCAACAGTGGATAAATATCAGTTTCAGAAGTCTGACAGCTGATTCTGAAAAAGTATTTGAGCACTGAACAGTTTCTGCAATCCTATAACTGAAACAGAATCTGGAAAAAAAATAATAATTTAGGATCCTGAAATTAGCAGTATGATCTGCAGCTAGGCAGAAGTATCTCGCAGCTCAGATTTTATCCAAATTTAAAGATATAACCCTATCTCAGATCTATTTAAATTTGCCAAAAACACACTTCAAAATTCAGTTCCAGAGGAATTAGTAAAGCATAATAAACTCTGACTCCACTTACATTACTCAGACCATCCTCTTGCTACCAAATGTTTTTTCTTGTGGAGTCTGTGGTTATATGGTCCCCTCTGATAACCACCTAGTCTCATCACTTTGTATTTGTTTACACTGGAGTCTACAAACGCCTTTCCGGTACTATGTAAGCCACATTGAGCCTACAAATAGGTGGGAAAATGTGGGATACAAATGTAACAAATATGTGCGAATTCTTTCTCTGATCCTTCTACTTACCATAAGAAATATACCATTTGGACAAGTGGGGCAATAGGGTTTCTGCCTCCTTACATCCACCCCAAGATATAGTGGACCAGCCACCCCCAAGATATGGGGTGGCAGAGAAGACAGAGGCTAAGTTCCTTCCAAGGAGAAAGTCTTTATTCCTTACCAATCCAGATAATAACAAAGCAATCAGGTAATAACAAATAGCAATTTGTTATGAGAGGGAGAGAGAGACCACCGCTGTAAGGCTTTACTCACTGTATGCAGTTCATGGGTCATAACTGACCTGTCAGTGGTCAGAAAAGTGCAAATCAATTCACCCTACTCTCTGACAAAACAGTTTTTAATCCACAATAGAACACTACCTCCTATCCCATGACTGTCCAATTTCCTCTGGCCCTTTTACTAATCTGCGTTAGGCGCTAATGCATGCCTAATGTAGTTAAAACTGGAGTACCCTGAGATATGCTCAGGTGCCCTGTGATCATTCCAAAAGGTATGCTCAGTAACCGAATGCTAAAAACGTTTTTTTTTTTTTCAGGGAGCATGTCAAGGGCAGAAATTGTGTATTCCTTCGCTAACCATCTACATTACCGCACACTAACTGGTTAGCGAGGAGATATCATTTGAGCAGAGACGTAGCTAGGTGGGTCTCCAGGGGAGCAGCCGCTCCCCCAAACGGACTTCCGATGCACCTATTTTTGACACGATCTGTCGCGTTTAAATTTACCACCATTTGCAGTCCGCTTTCTGATCCCTCAACCTGGCTACGCTTCTGCATGTGAGACTTTACTGCCTACAACATGTGTGGCAGTAAGCGTTCACACGGTAATTTTTTAAAACAGCCACGCACAAATGTCAGCATTAGTGAATGGCCATTAATGCAAAAAATAGAAAATAGGCCATTTTATAGCTGTCTTAAGAATGGCCTTATTGTGCAGGAAAAACCTGCACAAGGTTGTGCTAGGGCTACTTTTTGCCACAGCTTAACAAAAGAACCCTCAAGTTAGGAGACCTCGTAGTAAAATTACCCTCCTAGAAATTAAATTTTGAAAATCTGCAAATAAGGTCAACATTTGTCATTTTTCAGAAAAACTGCCCAGTTACCTGCAAGTCATGTGCAGCTGTTTCCCTTCAAAACAATGTGTATTTTGAAAATGTAAAACCAGCGTACAGTTACTTCATCCCCAACCCTCACCTGTCCTCAGGAATTCCTCAACACAGTGCGAGTAAAAGTACATGTCAGGTGGGAAATTTTCAAAAGGACCTTTTATCTATGTAAACAATTTTATTTACCTTTTCAAAGTAATGCTTTTGAATAATCAGATTTTTAAAATGTTCATGCCTCGAAGCATTATTATGCTCTTTGGTACTGTGAAATAGGTAAGGACTTTTTGGGAAGTCTGTTGGTGATTGGATCCACTCCCAGCATTTTTGTGTTTTTGGACTATATTTTTAATAAAACTACCTGTCACCTCTTGAAATTTCAGTGAATATTTATTATGCCTTTCCCTCCCCTGCCTGCTGAATTTCAGTATTCTCTTTCCTGGACTTCCATGAAAGCTCTGACACCACAATCCTGACCCCAGTGTCCACACTTCTACTCTTATCACTGCCCGTCTCCAGCCTTCCCTGCTTGCTTCTTGATGAGTTCGTTCCCTCAGTCCCGCCTTCGCGGAAAAAGGAAATGACGTCAGAAGGTAGGACTAAGGAACGAACTCATTATGAAGCAAGCAGGGAACGCTGGAGATGGGCAGCAGGGCTTTAAATAACGCAGCGCTTCGACGGAGGTAATAGAAAAAGACGGATGGGAGCGGGAGTGGAGAGTGGGGGCAAAGGACATCGCTGGACATGTTTGGGAGCGGGAGGGGAGGTAAGCATGACTTGTGATGGCGCCCTCCTGCCATGCTTACCTGTGTAATGGAGCCGGCTCGCCCCGAAGAACAACTGGCTCGCAAGAGCTGTCAAAATTTAACAAGCGGCTCTTGCAAGCCGGTGCAAGCCGGCTCCAGCACACCACTGGTTCTGAAGCTGAGTGTGATATTGCATTTTTTTAAGGAGGGGTTCTTGACAAAAACAGTTTTATTTATTTATTTTATTTATTTATTTATTACATTTGTATCCCACATTTTCCCACCTATTTGCAGGCGCAATGTGACTTACATAATACCGTAGCGGCATTCGCCGGTTCCGGTCTGAACAAATACAGAGTGTACATAAGGACAAGGTGTGGTTGTGGTAGAATGGAGATCATATATGGTAGATACATTGGGGGAGCATTAGGTAGGAAGAGGGAGAGTTGGGGTGAGTCCATTGCGTTCTTGGTGTTGTTGCGTGACAGGTACTCTTGTTATGTTGGGTGGTGGGGTATGCCTTTTGGAACAGGTTCGTTGTTTTTTTTTTCCGGAACTTAGGTGGTGTTTTTACTATTTTTGGCAGTGCGTTCCATAGTTGTGCACTTAAATAGGAGAAGCTGGATGCATATGTTGATTTGTATTTGAGTCCTTTGACATCATCAGCATATATGAATGGGTTGAGGCCTTGACTGGCTAAGGACTTGGCTAGTGGGGTCATCATGAGGTTGAAAAGGATCGGTGATAATGGTGATCCTTGCGGTATTTCTGGTTGCCAAGGTGATTATATATCTGTGCTAGCTTTCACTTGACATGTTCTAGTGGTTAGGAAGCCCTTGATCCATTTGAGTATGTTTCCGCTGATTCTGAAGTACTCTAGGAGTCTTAGTAGTATGTTATGATTGACCATGTCGAATGCACTGGACATTTCGAATTGTAGTAGAAGTATGTTTTTACCTATTGCTATTTCCTGCTTGAGTTTAGTTAATAGGGTGAGTAGTACTGTTTTGGTGCTGTGTGAGGGGTGGAATCCTGATTGTGATTTGTGTAATATTGTGAATTTGTGTATGTAGTCATTACATTGTTTGGTTACGAAGCCTTCCATTAGTTTGACTACCAGTGGGATGGATGCTACTGGACGATAGTTGGTGATGTCATTTTTTTTTTTTCTTGGTGTCTTTTGGTGTTAGGGCGAGTAGGATGTTGCCTTTTTCTTTAGGGAAGGTACCTTGTTGAAGCATGAAGTTTAAATGGGATGTGAGGTCTGTTATGAAGTGATGGGGGGCAGATTTTATTAGGTAACTGGGACAGGTATCCAGTTCACAGTGACTGTTGGAGTACCTCTCGATCGCTTGGGTAACTGGGTCGGCGGTGACGAGGGCGAATTTTGTCCAAATTCAGTCCGCTGGGTATTCACCATGAAGGTTTCGATGTCTGTGTTGTCCTGAGGCAGAGTTTTGCGTAGATTTGCAATTTTTTCATTGAAGTATTTGGTAAGGTTCTTTTGGTCTGTCTTATTGCGTATTTGTATTTTCTTTGTAATAGTTTCCATGCGTTGATTGTATATTCATCTTTTATTTTTTTCCATGCGCATTCTAGTTTCCTTGATTGTGTTTTTAATTGTTTCAGTTCCTCGTTGAACCATGGTATTGGGTTATGTCTGTGTGAGGTTCTTGTTCATAAAGGTGCTATTTTGTCTAATATGTGTCTACATCTTATATCCCAATCTGAGAAGTAGTGCGTGGAGTCCGTTTGTGCCGTCCAATCATTATTGTATACCTGTTTCCAGAAAGTTTCCACATCTATTTGGCCTCTCGTGGTATAGGTTGTATGTTCTCGTTTGTGGATGGAACCCTTTTTTCGCCATTTCAGGGTTAAGTTTAGTTTGTAGTGGTCAGTCCATGGTGATTCTGTCCATTTGGTTTCTGTTATTATTAGGTTTTGGTCCGTAGACAGTTTGTGAGATGAGGTCAAGTGTATGCCCTTTCGCGTGGGTTGTTTGCATGTGTGGCCATTTAAGAGCACATAAGTGAAGAAGTCCTTGCAGTCACGTGCGTTGGTAGAGTTTGGGTCTTCTAGATGGAGGTTGATGTCTCCTAATATTAGTATATTAGAGTTGGAAACGCAAGTATTTGAAATGAAGTCCATGAAGTTTGGTTGGCTTTCTTTCCAATTGCATGGTGGTCTGTAGAACAGGACACAGTTTAGATGATCGAGTAGGGTTTTATGTTGGATTCTGTTTGCAGCTATTTCGAGTTGGGTTGTTATGGATTCGCCTGTGGTTTTGATGGTGAAATTGGATCGGTATATAAGTGCTATGCCTCCGCCTCTCTTTTCCTTTCTGGTCCAGTGAGTGATTTTGTATCCTGGAGGGCATAGGTTTAGTATGATTGGGTCTTCTTGATTATGGATCCAGGTTTCAGTGGTCTAGTTTTTCTGACGTAATACAGTCTGTTACTATTGATGTCATTTTTACTACAGATCTGGCATTAACGTAGCCTACTTGTATTTTATGGTATGGGTCTTCTTTGTTCGATGTTATGTGGGCTTTTGTCAATTGTCGTTTCATAGTTTTTGAGGGTTTTTTTTGGACCTTTCTGTTGTTTGTTTTTCTTTCGTTTTGGTTGTTGTCGGTGTGGTGGGATGTAGTGCATCTGTTTGGTCTTTGGTGATTGTACAGTATGGGTATCATGTTGTTATCTGCGAGTGGTTTTGGTGAGTGTTTGGTGGATTAGCGAAAGGGAATAGATTACTAGGAAAGCTTTGATGGTATTCATTGTGGCTTCGGTTCTGTGGTCTTTGGTGCAGTATGGTAAGCCAAGCTCTATTTATATATGATTTCCGGGGACGGGTCCTCTTGCTCCCAGTGGTCGGGCCCCTCTCAAATCGTCGTTGGCTCGTATGACCCGGGACGGCTGATTAGCCACACGCTTTTCAAGTCTGTCGGGTCCTCTCGCTCCTCTATTTCTCCTTCGGCTGAGTGTGAGGACAATGCAGGTGATATATCCTTAACGGCTTTAATTGCGGTCTGTTAGTTGCTTTTTGGGGCCGATTACGATTCTTCTAACCGGCTCTCTGTTAGCCAAATCTCACCCGGCAGATGTTGTGAGCGGTGGGCAGCATCAGCCAGCCACGTGTTCTTCCGGGACTCGCGTTGCTCACCTTGCGCACCGGTGGTCGTCTCTAGTGTCTACACCACTCTCCTGTTCCCCTTTGCCGTTGTCCTCCGTCTCCACAGCCTAGCGTGTGTCACTCTCTGCTCCCACGTTCCGTCAGTCGATTGAGCTCAGTTTGCGGCGGGGATGGCCTGATCAGCTGTGTAGGAGAGGACCGCGGCGAGTGCCAGTGGTACAGAGGTGAGTGCAGGCACGGGTGCAGGCGGCAGGTGGCTGGCAACGTGGGAGGTGATCGTCGGCGGACAATGCCTGAGTGAATGCTGGTAGGTGGGTGGTTGGCGGCACTAAAGCTTGGTGCGGCGGACAGGTGTTGAGGCTGGCTGGGCAGCACTGCTGGCCTGGTTGGGGCTAGACCCAATCAGCCATGGTCTTTGGTGACTCCTGCAACCCAGCTCGCGACCTGCGATTCGGCCCACAGTCCTACCTGGGAGGAGGCCATGAGGTCGCACGAATCCCTCGGACAGGGCCGTCGTCCGGCAGCAATCAGCTGTCGTTACGTTGGTCCGTTTGGGGGTCAGATGCTCATTTCCAGCTGACCTCCCGACTGATTATCTGGCCAGGGTCTTCGGAGTCATGGTCTCTGTGACCATTGGGTAGTGGCCATCTTGCTCCTAAATGATTGGTGGGTTTGTTTGATTCAGTGATGGGACTTTTCAAAAGGCATAAAAAGGGGAGAGGGACATGAATGAAAAAGAAAACACCAATCACACTGGCAATTCTCATAAATATTTACTTGTGGAACCACAACTTTAATCCAATATTCTAGCCTGGGTTCCCAATTCTTCAGTTTATACACAAACCAAGTTCATACTCTCTTATATGTTTTAACCAGACTAATTAAAACATATAAGAGAGTATGAACTTGGTTTGTGTATAAACTGAAGAATTGGGAACCCAGGCTAGAATATTGGATTACAGTTGTGGTTCCACAAGTAAATATTTATGAGAATTGCCAGTGTAATTGGTAGTATACATTTAAATAAAGGCACATGAATTCGGTGGATACATGGAGGAACAAATTTAAAGATTATTACAGTGACCCACGCTGATTGAAGATAATGATGCCTCTGACCCCTTGGCTCCTGGACGGAGTTGGAAAATCTGCAGAAAAGGCTTGCTAGGGCAGAACTTCATGCAAGTACTTTTTTTTTTTTTTTTTTTACATTTGTACCCCGCGTTTTTCCCACTCATGGCAGGCTCAATGCAGCTTACATGGGACAATGGAGGGTTAAGTGACTTGCCCAGAGTCCCAAGGAGCTGCCTGTGCCTGAAGTGGGAATCAAACTCAGTTCCTCAGTTCCCCAGGACCAAAGTCCACCACCCTAACCACTAGGCCACTCCTCCACTACCTTTGGTACACTACCTTAAAAAATCTTGGATCCCAAGGGGTCTGAGAATTATTAAAGAGCCGAAGATCTTCACATCTGATAAGACATTTGTAGACAAATGGTCAGCGATTCTAAACAAGTGTAGTAGAGACTTGATGGCACTTATTGTTGAAACAACAGAACAAGTAGAAAGCGACCTAAAGGTGCAGATTAGTACTATGGAGGAAGACTTAAAAGTAAGTCAAATTCCTGAAGAATTTGACAAGCGGATGGGAGAATTGAGGAAAAGAGTGCAATCAATGAGAGAGTCGATAAGACAAGTGAAAATCAAGAAGCTAAAGAGAGATGAGCGAGATTACCAGCTTGGAAGGATATATACATGGGATAAACGAGAGTCCAATGTGAGTACTAGGAAGAAGGTTGCATTTGAAGGTTCTTGGGGACAGTGATGAATTGAGCACCGGAAGTGACCCTGAACCCAGTGAATAGGCGGGGGAAGATCGAGGACTGGGTATGATGAAAACGAGGGCCAGGTCCATTCAACAGAAACAACAAGCGCACAGGGACCAAGATCGGGACCGTCAGGGAGATACATGGGGACGGACCTCACAGAAGCAGTAGTGAATATCTCCACTTTTATTCCCACTTCAGAGCAGATTCAGGTATTAGATCTTGGATTGGGTTTTGTACCTACTACTTATCATGAGGCTTTTCGCCTTAATATAGCCCTATTCAGATTTTTTTCGAAAATTACAATGTAAAATATATTTTTTGACCACGTGAGTTCTATTGACATTTCTATGGTGAAGCTACCATCTAGATGGAGCCCTCCAGGACCTATGAATGCGGTGGTCTCCACATTTAAGGACTTGGTATTCAGAGACTTAGTGAAGGTGGAGCAATCATGGACAAAGAAACAAAATAAAAGTAATTTATCATTCAAACAGTGGACAGCATTGGAGAAACTATTTAACGATCCTTCAATTATAATATTGAAAGCAGACAAGGGGGGGGGGGGGGTGCTACTGTAATTTGGGAAAGAGAGAAGTATCAGCAGGAAGCCATGCAACAATTATTGGACAATACAGCATATAGACTGTTCTCGGAGGACCCGATGGAAGGATTGCAAGAAAGGATTAAGGATTTGTTATTGCAAGCAATCAAAGAAAATATATTAACATTGAGGGAGAGTAGGTTTTTGATAGAAGAGAATCCACAGACTCCGAAAATGTATTTTCTACCAAAAATACATAAACAAGTTAAGCACCCACCGGGGCATCCCATTGTCTCCACCAGACTATCGGTGCTGGAACCCCTATCCAAGCTCATTGATCTATTTTTGAAGAATCAAGTAATGGGGATGCCATCAAATCTGAAAGACTCGTCTCATTTCTTGAGAGAAATTGAACAAGTTGGGAGAGTTACAGAAGAAACATGGTTGGTTACTTTAGACTTTGTATCATTATATACACGAATTCCCCAAATGGGGGCGATAGACATCATCTGTGAGAAAGTGGAAGCACGGCCGGATCCCCAACATATTCCATCTGAATTAATCATCCAGCTGGCTGAATTGGTTATTTTTAACAACTATTTTTGGTTTCAAGATCATTTCTACCTACAAACAGAAGGAGAAGCGGTGGGGGCTACGTTAGCCCCATCAGTAGCTACAATATACATTGCTCGCATGGAATCACTGTGGATCTACTCTTCAGACAAATTCAAAGCTGCCCTCTTGTGGAAACGCTTTCTGGACGACATATTTTTTCTATGGACAGAATCTGAACAATCACTGAATGAGTTTATAGAGTGGTTGAATACATTGGATACCAACATAACTTTCAATAAGACTGCTAGTAAGCAAGCTATTGAGTTTTTGGATATATGGGTCCATAAGGATGGAATGGGCCTATCCACTTCCTTGTACCGCAAGCCAGTGAGCCGTAACACATTGTTACAATTTTGGAAGCTTTCACCCGTACCACCTAAAATACAATCTCCCTGTCAGTCAGTTTTTGAGGGCTAGACACATATGCTCCTCATTACAAGAGTTTATAAAACAGGCGAGGAAGCTCCAGCAGAGATTTTTGGTAAGAGGCTACCCTAAATCAGCTATTAGGAAAGCCTATTTAAGAGCTCGTTTTGCCCAACGCCCTCTGCTACTTAATGACACTTAATGACTGTAAAAAAAGAAGAGAATGATAGATTAACGTGTATCCTTCCGTTCACAGAGATCAGTCAGAGAGAGGGTGGTTCAAATTATGAAGTCCCACTGGCACTTAGTTCAGCTTTACCCGTGTTTTCAAGAGTTCCCTATGATATCGTATACCAGGGGTAAAACACTAAGAGAGCAGTTAGCATTAAACAAATTTTGTAAACCTCTTGAGAAACAGAGACATGGGGGACATCATGTATGTGGTAGATGTCAGTGGTGTAGACTAGCAATGACAGGACCAGAATGGTGTGTGCCAGGTGTAGGTAGGACGCTTAGGGCTAGAGATATAACTAATTGTGACACTAGTAATGTGATTTATGTGATAGAGTGCCCCTGCAGATTAATTTATGTGGGGAGGAGCACTCGCTCTATCGACACGTTTAACGGAGTATAAATCCCGTAACACCAC
Organism: Microcaecilia unicolor; assembly: GCF_901765095.1. NCBI lineage: Eukaryota > Metazoa > Chordata > Amphibia > Gymnophiona > Siphonopidae > Microcaecilia > Microcaecilia unicolor. Next base: position 101,593,397 of record NC_044042.1, read on the forward strand.
TAATTTTATCCAGGCCCCGTTAGTGGAACACTGGATGCAGAGCCAGCATACTGTGGAAGATATTAGATGGAGAATAGTGGAACATGTACAGATGGGAAAGGAAGGGGGCTCAATAAATCGTTTATTACATTTCAGAGAACAGTGGTATATATTTACATTACAAACAGTGACACCAGCTGGCTTAAACGCAGAGCTGGAGTGGGCGTCGCTCATATAAATCAGTGATTCCATTCATCCTATTGGAGCCAGGGGGAGGGAGTGTGATGTCATTATTAACAAACAACAAATTGATAGATAGATGACAACGCCATCTTTGAAAGGGATTATCCCATAAAAATTATAGCAGAGCTGGCGCTGAAGACGGCTAAGGGTAAGGAAAGTAGCTTTGAATGTATAATGGATCACTGCATGAGATTAGGAATGTATGGTGCTTGTGTAGTGACCCTGGATATACTTTTTTTGTTTTGTATAGGAGAGTCCTTGAGACATTTTATGGGTTGAAACATGCATGTTGGACACCGTTAACCCCCAGTCTGACACATTTAAGAGATGAGTATCTATTAATTGAAGTAATAAAAACAATGTATAAGACACAACATAGTAGGGTAGTAGAGTGTACCGATGAAGAGGTGAGTGCTGGATCCATTGCTATTCTCAGTATTTAGTAATGAGCACTGCTGAGGTCACTATTAGTCTGTCTTGTCCACAATGTTGGTGAGCCCTTAGGTCCCACAAGGCCCCGAGGGGCCTCAAAGGACAGCCGTGCAACCCCCAATCTTCACCTGCAGCGACCGCCGTTCGCCAGGGGTTGAGCCCCCAGCTGCAGGCGGCCAACGGGACTGCTGGAACCGCGGGGGTGACGGACTGACCTGGCTGGAGTCGGGAGACGTGGGCAACTAACAAGCAGTAGTCCGGGTCAAGTAAGTCTCTGGGCAGGTGGCTATCTAGGCCGTAGTCGGGTTCAAGCAAGTCTCTGGGCAGGCGGCTATCAAAGCAGTAGTCGGGTTCAAGCAAGTCTCTGGACAGGATACCAGGAAGAACAAACACAGGAACACGGAGCAGGGCTTCGGGAACAGAACCTGAAGCAATGTGTCAGCTTAGTTTCCATCTTTAAATATCGTGCCACATTAGCTGCCCTGCCCTCGTAGGAGTAGCCCACCAATCCGGCCCTGGGTATCGGCAGAGCCCCTCGGATTGGCTCTGCCCGATCTCCCAGGCGGAACCACCAGCTCGGCCTTCCAATCCGGCGCTTTGTAGGCGGAGCTCCAGGGTCCCCGGCTCTGGAAGGAGAAAGACGCCGACCCACGCGTACTAGCGTCACCATCTTGGGCGACGCGAACCTCACCTCCACACCCGGCGACAGAGAGACCGGCGGTCGCAGTCACCAGCCGCCGGACTCGGCCAGACCCGCCATCACCGTGGCGGAGCCGGGGCCCACGGGCCGCTACCCTGCGCCGCGGAGGACGCTGGCTCCCGCCCCCCGCGGCGGGAGAGCAGGTAGGGGCACGGGACGCGACAGTATCCCCCCAGATGCCCCCTTCCTACCGGGGCCAGGTTTAAGAGGAAAACGCGCATGGAAAGCCCTTACCAATTCCGGAGTATGTACGTTGGTAGCTGGTTCCCAGGAGTTGTCTTCGGAACCGAAATGCTTCCAAGATAGCAGGTAGTATAACTTCCCCCGCCGCCTCGGAGTCCAGGATGTCCTCAACCTCATACTCTGGATCAGGGTCAGCCTCGGGAACGACCGTCTCCTGATTCTGTAGATGCCACTTGGACCCCCCGGAAACTCTTCAACAACGAAACATTGAAGGCATTGTGAACCCGTAGAGTACTAGGTAGCCGCAACCGGTATGTCACTGCTCCAATCCGAGATTGGATTGTAAACGGCCCAATGTACCGTGGCCCCAACCTCCGAGAGGGTACCCGGAGTCTTAGGTATTTAGTACTTAGCCATACCTTTTGCCCCGTCTGCAACACCGGGGCGGGACGCCGGTGGCGGTCCGCAAAGGACTTGTACTTGGCGGCTGCTCGTTGTAGTTGTTCACGGGCCATCTCCCAAACCTCTTGCAGGTCAGCTAAGGTTTGAGTGACCATGGGCGTAGAAGTGTCAGAGGGAAAAGGTGACGGAAGCCGTGGATGTTGTCCATACACCAAGAAAAAAGGAGATTGCCCAGAGGCAGAGTGGTCACTGTGGTTGTAGCCAAACTCTGCCCAAGGAAGAAAAGATGACCAGTTATCTTGCTGCTTGTTGACAAAGGCCTGCAAGAACCCCTTCAATGTTTGGTTAATCCATTCGACCATACCATTGGTCTGAGGATGGTAGGCTGAGGAGAAATGGGTCGTAACCCCCAGAGCAGAACACAAGGCTCTCCAGAATCATGAAGTGAACTGGGTTCCACGGTCGCTGATGATTCTGACAGGTAGCCCATGGAGCCAGAAAATATGCTGGATGAACTGCTGGGCTAGGGATGCCGCTGACGGAAGTCCCGGCAGAGGAACAAAATGGGCCATCCGGGAGAACCGGTCTACCACAACCCAAATCACGGTGTGTCCCTGGGAGCTGGGGAGGTCAGTGATGAAATCCATAGACAATTCCTCCCAGGGAGCTGCAGGAATAGGCAATGGTTGCATATCTCCCCAAGGGCGCCCTACCACAGACTTAGTCCGGGCGCAAACAGGGCAAGTCGTGACAAACTGCAGGATATCTCGCCTCATCTGAGGCCACTGGTACTGTCGGGAAATCAGACGAAGGGTCTTTTGGAACCCAAAATGTCCGGCCCACACGGAGGAATGTCCCCACTGCATTACTTTCCCCCGGTCCTGGGGAGGCACTAGCTTCTTCACCGGGGCGACCCCTCCTGGGGCCGCACTGAAACAGTTAGGATCCAACATAGGATGAAGCTCTTTAATCTCCTCAGGAACCTCGAAGGCTCTGGAGAGGGAGTCCGCAGAGGTATTTTGGGCCGCAGACCGGAATACGAGTTGAAAATTAAATCTTGCGAAAAATAAGGACCAATGGGCCTGTCGGGGATTTAACCTTTGGGCCTCTTGTAGATACAAAAGATTCTTGTGGTCAGTAATCACCGTAAACCGGTGCTCAGCCCCCTCCAACAAATGTCTCCATTCTTGCAGAGCTAGCTTCAAGGCTAGAAGTTCTCTGTCCCCCACCGTATAATTGCGTTCCGCGGGAGAGAACTTACGGGAGAAGAAGAAGCAAGGTTGACGCCAGCCCTTGTCGTTAACTTGAGAGAGGATGGCCCCCGTCCCCAGGGCAGAAGCATCCACCTCTATTACAAATGGTTTATCTGGATCCGGGGCCAGAAGGATAGAGGCAGATTCAAAAGCTTCTTTTAATTGACTGAATGCTGCTTGTGCCTCAGGTGGCCAGTTCCGGACATCTGCATGTTTCCTAGTAAGCGCTGTCAACGGAGCTGTCAGCTGCGAATAATGAGGAATAAATTGACGGTAGTAATTCGCAAACCCCAGGAACCGTTGTAGTGCCCTCAGTCCCTGAGGTTGAGGCCACTCCCGGATAGCGCGGAGTTTATCTGGATCCATCCGCAACCCCCCTGGTAACAGAATATGTCCCAGGAAGGGCAGAGATTGCTGATGGAACGAGCACTTGCTGAGTTTGGCAAACAAGCGGAATTGCTGTAGGCGCTGCAGCACGGTTCGAACATGGATCACATGCTCCATGGGATCCTTGGAGAAGATCAGGATATCATCCAAGTAAACAATTACTGTAGAATACAACAAGTCCTTGAGAGCGAAGTTGATAAATCTTTGGAACACTGCGGGCGCATTACATAAGCCAAAGGCATCACCAGATATTCGAAATGTCCCTCATGAGTATTAAATGCAGTTTTCCATTCGTCCCCCTGCCGGATACGGACCAAGTTATAGGCCCCACGGAGATCCAACTTGGTGAAGATCTGGGCTCCCTGCAACCGATCAAACAGTTCTGGGATGAGAGGTAGAGGGTATCGATCCTTCACGGTGATGGCATTTAGACCCCGATAGTCAACACAGGGCCTCAAGGAGCCATCCTTCTTGGTCACAAAAAAGAATCCGGCCCCGGCAGGGGACGTAGAGGGACGGATGAACCCCTTCTGGAGATTCTCCCGGATATAGGCTTGCATTACCTTAGATTCCTCCCGGGACAATGTATAGAGACAGCCCCGAGGTGGCATGGTGTCTGCCATCAACCTAATCGCACAATCAAAGGATCGATGAGGCGGTAGGACATCAGCTTCCACGGGACTAAATACATCTGCAAAGTCCCGATATTCCACCGGCAGCGTAGCTTGACAAGCTGGCACAGTTCTAGGGGTAGCAACCACCGCGGGACAGCTGGATTTCCGGCCCTTCAAACAGGCTTCAATGCAGGCGTCACCCCAGGCCCGAATCTTCCCTGAAGTCCAGTCTGTGATGGGGGTATGGCGCCGTAGCCAGGGTAGGCCCAGCACTACCGGATGATGGTACGGGGTAAGATCAAAAATTTAGCCTCCTCACGGTGATCCTCCCCCACCTGAAGTCCCAAAAAAGGGGTTACCTCAGTGATAGGCTGAGGTAATATAGTACCCTGGATGGATGTTATTTGCAGCGCCGGTCGATAGGGTAGTGTGGGCCAACCCATCTGCTGCAGGAGTTCCTGACAAATGAAATTTCCCCCAGCCCCGGAGTCCAAGAGGGCACGGGTGTGAATCATCGTCTCTTGCCACCGCAACGTTACCGGCAGTGTTATCAGCTGATCAGGTAGGGGAGTGGAGTGCCCCAAGACCCCTCCCCTCAGGGCGCCTTGGGGGTAGCGTTTCCCGGCCGTGCGGGGCAAGAGCGCACGAAATGTCCTGCCTCGCCGCAATATAGGCAAAGGCCACCCCGCAGGCATTGAGTCCTCTCCGATGGGGACAATCGTTGACGACCGATCACCATCGGTTCCTCACAATTCTCCTTAGGATCCCGGGAGCCACTGCGGGGGGACGGTCCCTGGCCAGTCCGGGACGCACCCCTAGACCACTTCCGCCGGTCTGCTCGAGCTCTAGCCCTTTCTTGAAACCGGGTATCTACATGGACACAGAGCGAGATCAGGGCGTCCAGTTGCCCCGGGACCTCCCGTCCCGCCAGCTCATCCTTGATTCGCTCCTGAAGTCCCTCCAGGAAGATTGTGGATAAAGACTCTTGATTCCAACGCAACTCGGTTGCCAGAGTCCGGAATCGGATAGCATAGTCTGCCACGGTCCCTTCGCCCTGTTGAATCCGCAGTAGCTCGGACGCCACGGAAGACGGCCTTCCTGGGAGGTCGAACACCATGCGGAAGCGGCGTTGAAACTCTACATAATTATCCAGGAGCGGATCCTGTTGTTCGCATAACGGGGACGCCCATGCCAGGGCCCGTCCCGAACACAAGGAAATAACGTAAGCCACCTTAATCTGGTCTGATGCAAAGGCCTCCGGTTGCATCCTGAAGGCTAGGTTGCACTGATTGAGGAAGCCCCGGCAGCCTCCGATAACGCCATCAAATCGTGCAGGCTCAGGGAACCGAGGTCCCGGGAGGGACCCTCCCAGATGGGGAGCCGCTGCGGCACCCTGGACCGCAGCGGCCTGGTTCTGTACCTGGACCGAAGAGAGCTGAGAGCAGACGTTCTGGAGGGCCCCTGACAGGGCATTCAGCTGCTCCTGCTGCTGCTTGAGGACTTTAGCCAGGTCCCGCAGATCAGGTTGCGTAGGCGAGCTCATGGCTTCAGGTTCCTGTCTTGTACACAATGTTGGTGAGCCCTTAGGTCCCACAAGGCCCCGAGGGGCCTCAAAGGACAGCCGTGCAACCCCCAATCTTCACCCGCGGCAACCGCCGTTCGCCAGGGGTTGAGCCCCCAGCTGCAGGCGGCCAACGGGACTGCTGGAACCGCGGGGGTGACGGACTGACCTGGCTGGAGTCGGGAGACGTGGGCAACTAACAAGCAGTAGTCCGGATCAAGTAAGTCTCTGGACAGGCGGCTATCTAGGCCGTAGTCGGGTTCAAGCAAGTCTCTGGGCAGGCGGCTATCAAAGCAGTAGTCGGGTTCAAGCAAGTCTCTGGGCAGGCGGCTATCAAAGCAGTAGTCGGGTTCAAGCAAGTCTCTGGGCAGGCGGCTATCAAAGCAGTAGTCGGGTTCAAGCAAGTCTCTGGGCAGGCGGCTATCAAAGCAGTAGTCGGGTTCAAGCAAGTCTCTGGGCAGGATACCAGGAAGAACAAACACGGGAACACGGAGCAGGGCTTCGGGAACAGAACCTGAAGCAATGTGTCAGCTTAGTTTCCATCTTTAAATATCGTGCCACATTAGCTGCCCTGCCCTCGTAGGAGTAGCCCACCAATCCGGCCCTGGGTATCGGTAGAGCCCCTCGGATTGGCTCTGCCCGATCTCCCAGGCGGAACCACCAGATCGGCCTTCCAATCCGGCGCTTTTTAGGCGGAGCTCCAGGGTCCCCAGCTCTGGAAGGAGAAAGACGCCGACCCACGCATACTAGCGTCGCCATCTTGGGCGACGCGAACCTCGCCTCCACACCCGGCGACAGAGAGACCGGCAGCCGCAGTCGCCAGCCACCGGACTCGGCCAGACCCGCCATCACCGCGGCGGAGCCTGCCCCCATGCTGGGGCCCACGGGTCGCTACCCTGCGCTGCGGAGGACACTGGCTCCCGCCCCCCGCGGCGGGAGAGCAGGTAGGGGCGCGGGACGCGACATAGTCTGGTTAAAACATATAAGAGAGTATGAACTTGGTTTGTGTATAAACTGAAGAATTGGGAACCCAGGCTAGAATATTGAAAAAGAAAACAGACATGAAGACTGAATAATGTTTGTGTTTATAGAGTGTTTTTAAAATATGCCCATAATTTTAATATGTGCAAGAATTTTCACACAGCCTGCTAAGGTGTAATTCTGTCCACTTCCAGAGGGTCCAGTCAAGAGCCTTGGCACTGACCTTTTAGAGAGCCATAGTTGTCACTTGCACTACCATAATGCTACCAACTCTGAGGGTAAAACCTGCCTCTTGCCACTACACCAGTCCTCTGCCACTTAGGGCTCAACAGCAAAAAGATATAGCAGGAACTCAGCATGACTTCACAGTCTCAGTGATGAACAAGTACAATATTTATAAATTTGTCATAAGCTGTGTTTAAGCTATTCAGAAGAAACAGAAAAAAATGGAGGAAATTTTGATTTTGGAAACATTTAATAATGATGTGAGAAAAAGCTAAAAATAAATTCACATATCTGGCATTTTAAAAATGGCTGTTTTGTTTTTCTTTTTTTTTTTTTTTTGGGGGGGGGGGGGTAGATGGCCTTCTCTCTTGGATTTGTTTCTCAAAGGTACTTCTATAGTGCTAGGTATGTAGGGTATTAGTCATCAAGTCAGGATAAGCCCCCTGCCTCTCTCCTTCTAGAACAATCCTGTAAAAACAGAACAGGAGCGTAACTGAGATCCTAGCTCTATAATGAGCACTGACCACACTGGAAGAGCCAAGGGGGGTGTATACCATACTAGTTGATTCTTACATAATTACTTATATGGGGCTAATTTCTTAACGAGAAGTGCTCATCAGCTGTTTTCCCACGTGATAAGTCACTCTGATTTCACAAAAGCAGTTGGTCTAACATATAGTGTCGTCGTCGATAATACACTGAAACCTTCTGCTCAGTGTGCTGCTGCGGCTAGGAAAACGAATAGAATGTTGGGTATCATTAGGAAAGGTATGGAAAACAGGTGTGAGGATGTTATAATGCCGTTGTATCGCTCCATGGTGTGACCGCACCTTGAGTACTGTGTTCAATTCTGGTCGCCGCATCTCAAGAAAGATATAGTAGAATTGGAAAAGGTGCAGCAAAGGGCGACTAAAATGATAGCGGGGATGGGACGACTTCCCTATGGAGAAAGACTAAGGAGGCTAGGGCTTTTCAGCTTGGAGAAGAGACGGCTGAGGGGAGACATGATAGAGGTATATAAAATATTGAGTGGAGTGGAACAGGTGGATGTGAAGTGTCTGTTCACGCTTTCCAAAAATACTAGGACTAGGGGGCATGCGATGAAACTACAGTGTAGTACATCTAAAACAAATTGGAGAAAATGTTTCTTCACCCAACGCATAACTAAACTCTGGAATTCGTTGCTGGAGAATGTGGTGAAGGCGGTTAGCTTAGCAGAGTTTAAAAAGGGGCTGGACGGTTTCCTAAAGGACAAGTCCATAAACCGCTACTAAATGGACTTGGGAACAATCCACAATTCCAGGAATAACATGTATAGAATGTTTGTACGTTTGGGAAGCTCGCCAGGTGCCCTTGGCCTGGATTGGCCGCTGTCGTGGACAGGATGCTGGGCTCGATGGACCTTTGATCTTTTCCCAGTGTGGCATTACTTATGACTGTGATCAAATAACCTGGCTTAGGAACGAGGTTCATTCCTGTCATAGTATGCACAAAACTAACCCAGTTGGAGAACTCCCCCCCACCCCCCCCCCCCAAAGAAAACACACAAATTATATTCCAATAATGTGTTTTTATATATTGAAACTTTAATGAATCAGCATAATGAATTGTGGGGGGGGGGGGGGGGGGGGGGGGGTGGTATAGAATGAAGGTGAAAGGGGATAGACTCAAGAATAATCTAAGTAAATACTTCTTTACGAAAAGGGAGGTGGTGGAAACAGACTGTATCTGAATTCAAGAAAGCATGACACAAGTACATAGGATCTGTAAAGGAAAGGATAATAGACAGTATGGTTGGGCAGACTTGATAGGATATAACAAAAGAGAGGGAACGAAGTACAAACTAAAGTCCAAAAAAAAAAAAAAACAGCACCACGGGCCTTTAAAAATGGAAAGGATACAGAAAGTGAAAGTGCCTTTTACTATATGAGACGTGGGGTAAGGAATAATATATTGTAGAGGAATATATTCGAGTTATTCCCCAAGTTTTCCACGTCATCACTGTGACCCCTGACGCAGGTGCTAGTCACCGAAACACGGCCCGTGTCGGGTCTTTTTGTCAAGGCTCATTCATTAAAAAACTGTGTTCCATTTTTAAAGGCCCGTGGTGCTGTTTTTTGTTTGTTTGGGCAGACTTGATAGGCCATATGGTATTTACCTCCCATCATTTTCTAAGCTTCTATACATATTTTCTAGAAATATAGTACTTGAATTTTTCAAATCAAATAGGTCTCTTCAGATGGCACCTATATTGTTCCAGTACGAGTTATCACAGCCTGCAGAGAATATAGTTTACAGCAGGAATCACAAAGCTACTTGATTATATATTACCAATAAACTGAAAATAACAATGCTCTTCTCCTTTGTTGGCTAGGTAGGTTCTTCCACCCACTGCATGTTGATCCCTTGTCTTTTTGGGTTTGTTTGTTTTTTTGTTCTGTCTTTCACTATATCCCCTCCAAATCTTCTCTTCTGTCTGTAGAGTAAAATTTGGCTATTTAAGTAGGTTATATGATGAATTCTCCAAGGACAAGAAGGCATAATTTATTGCATTTGTATCCCACATTATCTCACCTATTTGTAGGCTCAATGTGGCTTACATAGTTTGTTATGACATTGTCATTACATGATATCAGATACACTTAGTGTTGTGTAGAGATTAAGTAAGGGAAGAGAGAAGAAGGTATTAGGTAGGTTAGTATGGAGGTGGACTTTAATAATTGGAAGTTTGGTGAGGTAGTTTTGTGAGGCTATGGGATCTCTTTGTAGGCCTTATTGAAGAGATGTGTCTTCAAAGATTTGCGGAAGTTGGTTATTTCGTCAATAGCTTCAAGGTTGTAGGTAGTTCATTCCACAACTGCGTGCTCATGTATGAGAAGGTGGTGGCGTGTGTCGGCTTGTATTTTAGTCCTTTACAGCTGGGGAAGTGCAGATTGTGAAATTTGCGGGATGATCTTATGGCGTTCCTGGGAGGCAAGTCCACGAGGTTTAGCATGTATATTGAGGCGTCTTCATGAATGATTTTGTGTACAATCGTGCATATCTTGAACACAATGCGTTCCTTGAGTGGGAGCCAGTGAAATTTCTTTCTTAGGGGTTTTGCACTTTCGTATTTGGTTTTTCCAAATATGAGTCTGGCGGCGGTATTCTTGGCTCTTTGGAGTTTTTTGATAGTTTGTTCTTTGCAGCCAGCGTACAGTGCGTTGCAGTAGTCTAGATGACTTAGTACCATTGACTGTACTAGGGTACAGAATATGTCTCTCGGGAAGAAAGGTTTTACTCTTTTGAGTTTCCACATGGAGTGGAACATCTTTTTCGTTGTATTCTTCATGTGAGCATCGAGTGTGAGGTTTCGGTCGATGGTAACTCCAAGAATTTTCAGATTTTGTGCCATGGGGAGGGAGCAGTATGGTGTGGTTATGGTAGAGTAATTGTTTTTGTTGTGTTGTGAGGTGATCCTGATTGCAGTTGTTCTTTATGAAATGTTAAAGGACAACAACATTTTAAAGTTAAGAATTATGCTTCACAAGTAGTAATTACACTGGTATGAGGTTACTATTGCAAAGCATTACACTTTATTGATCTTGGACCGAGAGCAGCATGCCATCTTAGCGGGAGTACAACAGTGCTTCAAGATAAGTAACATTGCTCATGAACTTTTATAATTAAGGTTGAAGGGGGGCAGACTCAGCAGTAATGTCAGGAAGTATTCTTTCACAGAAAGGATGGTGGATACATGGAATGCCCTCCCGCGGGAGGTGGTGGAGATGAAAACGGTAATGGAATTCAAACATACGTGGGATAAACACAAAAGAATCCTGTTTAGAAGGAATGGATCCACAGAATCTCAGTGGAGATTGGGTGGCAACACTGGTAATTAGGAAGCAAAACCAGTGCTGGACAGACTTCTACGGTCTACACCCTGATCGTGAATGAATAGATATGGATGGACTGGAGTGTAAATTTTATGCGGGTTTGACATTAGCTTCAGAACTTTTAGTACAAGAACAGTGCTGGGCAGACTTCTATGGTCTGTGCCCTGAGAATGGCAAGGACAAATCAAACTTGGGTATACATATAAAGTATCACATACCTTGAAAATTAGGTTATCTTGTTGGGCAGACTGGATGGACTGTACAAGTCTCTATCTGCCTCATTTACTATGTTACTATGTTACTATAGATAAAAACAAAATCTCTATCACACAAAAACTAAAATAGATTCAAAACTAAAAATAAATAATCCAGAAAAGGCTTGAGTGAAGAAATGGGCCCTGAGTAACTTTCTGAACTGTAAATAATTCTCCACCACCTTTCATAAATCCACAGGTAAGTCATTCCACAGTTAAGATCCTTCAGTATAAAAGGTTTTGGACCTGATATCCTCCAGTCTAACCTGTTTATAAGAAGGAACGGTTAGCAATAATTTATCAGCAGATCTAAGAGGACGTGGTGGACAGTAAATTCTCGATACAGTGGCTAAAGGGATATGAACAATCGTCCTTTACAACACTATAAATCAAACTCAATACTTTAAATTGTATTCTCCATTTCACCGGTAGCCAATGGGTCATTCCATGCCAAGTGGTCTAAAATTAAAAAAAGTTCCCACCATCATGTTCTCCAATTTTGTTCAAGTCCTATCTCACAATAGGGTCATGTCATCTATGGAGCCTGGTGCAAACACTACCATAGTGTACTGTCACTTTTAAAATCACTTTAAAACTTTGAGGCAGTGCCCCCACCCGCACATGTGCGGGTGCCTTCCTGCCTGATACTCGAGCACAGGACCAGCAGTCTTGCGTTTTCTGCGGAGCAGAGAGGTTGGGTTTCTAATCTCTTGGCGTGTCAAACTTTCTCTTTTTTGGTGCCTTCCCTTTTTGGGATATTTTTTTCTGCCATATTTTCTTTTTCTCCTGTTATTTTTCACCAAATCACATTTTCTACAATTTTTTCAAGGTTTCTGCCTTGAGGCAGTTTCGGTTTGAAATTTACTCAAGTTCCCCAGACCATTGAGCTTTTTGACCTTGCACAAGCTGTTTTTCCCTCCATGTCAACGAGGGTGCCAACTAGCTTTAAAAAGTATACTTGGTGCAATAGGAGTATCTCAGGCACAGACTCCCATGTTTGGGTCCGGAGCAACGGGACATACAGTGTAACCTCTGTGCGTACATGCAAGCAAGAACACTTAAAGCATGCAGAGTCCAAAGTGAAAAACCTTTTGGTCTAGCATTGAGCATGGCAAGGGATTCATGGACGTGGAACCTGCATTGGTGACTGCATCAACATCAGGTGGACTGACACTGCTTCAGGAATGCCCACCATCAGACTGGGTACTGAGGCTATGTAAGGACTCCACATTCTCATTGTCACAAGCAGCAAGGGACCTGCAGTGTAAGAAATCAAAGAAGCAGAGCTGGTAGTGGGAGCGGGGCTGGAGGTTGGGAGGCGGGGATAGTGCGGGGCAGACTTATACGGTCTGTGCCAGAGCCAGTGGTGGGAGGCGGGACTGGAGGTTGGTAGGCAGGGATAGTGCGGGGCAGACTTATACGGTCTGTGCCAGAGCCGGTGGTGGGAGGCAGGGATAGTGCTGGGCAGATTCATACGGTCTGTGCCAGAGCCGGTGGTTGGGAGGCGGGGCTGGTAGTTGGGAGGCGGGGCTAGTGCTGGGCAGACTTATACGGTCTGTGCCCTGAAGAGCACAGGTACAAATCAAAGTAGGGTATACACAAAAGTAGCACACATGAGTTGTCTTGTTGGGCAGACTGGATGGACCGTGCAGGTCTTTTTCTGCCGTCATCTACTATGATACTATGTTACATTGCCATTGTTCTCCCTCCAGGTACAATGCCAAGACCTCTCCTGCATCGGCATCTTTGACACGTATAGTATCGATGCCATAGTGAGTGCTCTCCTTCTCTTCAAATTATTGCTCCACAACGAGAGCCTTCAGGGTCCTTCAGCTCTCCCATGTCTAGACTGGATATAATGCAGATTGCCTCCATACCGGTTTCCCAGCCGGCACCAATGCCTTCTGTATAAGAGGAGATCCAGGCTATGCTCAAAGAGGAGCTTTCAGGGCTCCTGCATACACCAGGCTTACATGGTGCTTCCACCAGCCTCAGCTCACCCCAAGGATACACTGGAGTGGCAGTCATGGCAGAAGTTCTGCATACCGGCTCAGCGTTGACCATCGGGGGCAGCATGAACCTAACCAATGCATGCATCGACATTGACAGAGGTTCAGAGACACAGAATAGACACCTTAGTAGACACACACTTACACATACCTCTCAAGATGAGTACTTTGAAGTGTTGGACTCGTACCTCGACCTCTCAGCTGAGGACTTCTATGGTATTCCATCTCAACCTTCTCCCCTCGAATGTATATCCTTTCCTGGTTTTGTCCGCAAGATGGCCCAAGCCATACCTTCCAAATTGGAGACTGAAGAGGAACTTCATTTTGAACTCTTTGATGTTCTAGATTGCAACTCTCCTCCTAGACAGGGAATTATTGTCCCCTTTCATACAGTTATGATAGATGCTCTTTTCAAAAACTGGGAAACTCCCTTAACAATTCAGGTTACTCCAAAGAAAATTGACACTATGTGCAGGATACAGAAATGCACTGGGTTTGAAAAAACACAGTTCGAGGACAAACAGGCTTACAGTTCTCACAACCGGCATTTATCATAGCTAAATGAGAGATTTGTGGAGCTCGAGAAATGCTCCACCGCACATGCGCGAGTGCCTTCCCGACTGCTGCAAGAACGTGGTCTCGATTCTTTTTCCACTTGAGGAGAAGCATTTTTCTTATCTCTTCACATTGCTCGGTCTTAAAGAGCTATTTTTGTGCCTTCTGGCTATTTTTTCAGCCCTTTAATTCTGTTCCTCTTGTTTGAACCTCCATCTCTTTTCTTCCTTTAATTTCCTTTGTTTTAGCCTGGTTTTAAGTTTGGTTTGGTTTTCTGTTGCCATCAGGCTTTTTTTAAGTCTGGCCTTCGGCTGTGACTTTTAACTTTCCTTTTTTCGAGCACTATCGCGTCGTTTAATTTAGCAGACAAAGTTTTTCCATTTATGTCCACGAAGATTCCCAATGGCTTCAAGCACTGTACCCGGTGCAATCGGACAGTCTCCGGGAAAAACACCCATTCTGGTGTCTGCAGTTTCTTGGGCCCGACCATAGCCCTGCTGTGTTCTCTGTCTTTGCCTAAAAAAGGTTTCCAGAGAGGTTCAACGAGAGAGGATTTTTGGAGCCAAGTCCGGTTCCTCAACATCAGCATCAAGGTCAGTGGCGTCGGTGAGTATGGCTGCTACTAGACCCTCAGACACTGGGAGCTGTGAAGCATCGAGTGGGTCTCAACCTGCCTTGAGGCCTCCTGCTGTGCAGAGTCCCCGGGACCGTCCATCATTAGACCTGACCCGAGGCCAACATATGAATTTGATGTCATCCTCAACACAGAGGAGCCTTGGTGACATGCTTGGGGCGAAGGCCAAGAAGCATTGTCATTGGTCACCCTCGACACATGGTGCAAGCAACTCTGGGGAGTTGAAGGATTCGGCACCCAAGAAGCGTCGGTGCCAGGAGGACAGCTCCCCCTTCCATACAAGAGGTACTGATGGGCCTGTCTCCTAGTAGCCCCCGTGTTAACCCCAGTAGTACTGCAGCCTGTGCCTCAGCCGGCACCCCAGCTTTTCCCAGTGTTTACCCTCGAGCACATCTGGGCCTTGCTCCCTGAGCTGCTGGATGGCCTTATGCAATGGTGTACATCGACATTGGGGGTAATTGCGCCTACCTTGCCTCCCATTGCAGCCCCACTTGGCCCTCAGGTGCCACCCAAGTCGGCACTCCTTTGACGTCAGTGGAGGAAGCTTTGCTGGACTCAAGATGGCAGTCTACATTCATTCATTTGAATATTTATATACTGCTTAGATTTACGCGGTTTACAGTTTCACAGGTAGAATCTGTCCCTATTGAGCTCACAGTCTAGGTAGTACAGTACTACTGTTGTACCTGGGGCAATGGAGGGTTAAGTGACTTACCAAGGGTACACAGAGCTGCAGAGGGGACTAAACCTGGTTCCCCAGGATCTCAACCCACTGCCAACCATCAGGCAGCAGCGGGAATCAACCCATTTCCCCAGGTCCACAACCTGCTACACTAACCATTAGGCCACTCTACGCCGTTCTTGAGGACATGGTTCCTTGGCACCAAGGCAGATTCGGTCACGACACTCCCATCAGGAGGTACTGTCTGACACCGAAGAGGAGTGCTCATTGGATTCAGAGGAGGATCCCAGGTACTTTTCCTTGGACGAGTCTTATGGGATTCCCTCTGAACCCTCCCCTCCACCCGAAAGGAGAAAGTCTCCTCCGGAGAGCCTTTCATGTCCATCTTTTGTAAAGGAAATGGCTGATGCTGTTCCATTTCCGTTGGAAGTGCAGGATGAGCCCAGGGCCAAGATGCTCAAGGTCCTAGACGACACATCTCCTCCTAAGGAGGCTGTGCCTGAACCTCTCCATGAGGTACTCAAGGAAGTCCTCAACAGGAACTGGGAGTCCCCTCTGTTGGTCCCTGTCATACCCAAGAAGATTGACACCCAGTTTCAGCTCCACAGTGTACCTGGTTTTGATAGGCCTCAGTTGCCTCACAATTCCATGGTGGTGGAATCCACTAAAGAGACAGGAGTTCCAGGGACTATGCTTCGGTGCCCCCAGGCAGAGAAGCTAGAACCCTGGATTATTTTGGAAGGAAGATGTACCAGGCTTCTATGCTCATTTCCCGTATACAATCTTACCAGTTCTTCACAAACATCTACTTATGAAACTTAAGTGTGCCAGCTGTCGGACTTGGTTGAGACACTCCCTGTAAAGCAGGCTGAGCCTTTTTGCCATTTGGTCGAGCAGCAGAAGGCGTGTCAAAAGTTCTTGGCCAGGGGCACTTGACACTTTTGATGTGGCATCCAGGATCTCTGCTCAAAGTATAGCAATGTGCAGACTCTTCATGGCTGCGTGTTTCTGACTAGGAACATTCTGTTCAGCAGAGGTTGGCAGATGCCCCTTGCCGGGGGGGGGGGGGGGGGGGGAGGGGAATAACCATTTTGGAGAGAAAGTTGAAGAGGTCGCTGACCAAATAAAAAAAAAACCACACTGATACCATCTCTTCTCTCTCCCACCGAGCACCTTCTGCATCTCAGCTAGGAGGACTTTTGGCATGCCAAGACGAGTTGCTATTACTATCCTAGGTGTAGGTACAACTCTTCAGCTCACCAGCCTACTCAGGCTCAACTGCAGTGCACTCATTCACATCAACAGTGTGCACCTAAGGCCCCTGCTGCTCCCCAGGCAAAGCAAGGGATGAGCTTTTGACTGGCTCCAACAGTTCATAGCCGCAAAAAGTGTCCATCCCAGATGCCAGTCAACGAAAAGCTAAACAAATTTTCACCAAAGGTGGCCTCTTATAACTTCCAACTGGTGGGTTCTTCAAATAGTCGTCTCAGATACGCCCTCAATTGGCATCTCAAACCTCCAAATTGCCCACCGAGAGCTTATTCATTTAGCTCTTAGCACAGGCAGGTACTTGCAGAGGAATTCTCCACCATGCGGTAAAACCCGTTCCACCAGGGGAAGAAGGGCAGGGATTCTATTCCATGTATTTCCTTGTGCAGAAGAAAACAGGGGGTATGTGTCCCATCCTAGAGCTAGGCCCACGACAGACTAGCATCAGATGCCTTCCTCCACAGTTGAGGGAGAGGTCTTCTGTATGCGTATCCTCCATTACCTCTAGTGGGAAAATCTTTGTTGAAACTCAAGCCCGCAAAGCCATGATTCTGATCGTGCCATACTGGCCACGGCAGATATAGTTCCCTCTTCTTCTGGAACTATCCTCCAAAGAACCATGGAGATTGGAGTGTTTTCTGACCCTCATCACTCAGAATGAGGAGCAACTTCTACATCCTATTCTCCAGTCTCTGGCTCTCACAGCTTGGAGGTTGAGAGCCTAGAATTTGCTTCCATGGGTTTCTCGGAGGGTGTCTTTCTGGCTTCCAGGAAAGATTCCACTAAGAGGGTATTACTCTTAAATGGAGGAGGTTTGCCATCTAGTGTGAGAGCAAGGCCCTAAATCCCCTTACTTGCCTTACACAGACCCTGCTAGAATATCTTCTACACTTATCAGAGTCTATTCTCAAGACCAACTCCATAAGGGTTCACCTTAGTGCAATTAGTGCTTATCATCAACATGTAGAAGGTAAGTAAGCCCATCCCTGGGCAGCTTCTAGTTCACTTCATGAGAGGTTTGCTTTTGTCAAAGCCCCCTGTCAAACCTCCACCAGTGTCATGGGATCTCAACATCATTCTCGGCCAGCTGATGAAAATTCCTTTTGAGCCACTGAATTCCTTCCACCTGGAAGGTCATTTTCTTGGTGGCTGTTAACTTCAGCTCGTAGGGTCAGTGAGCTTCAGTCCTAAGTGGTGGATTCACCTTATACTAAGTTTCATCACAACAAAGTCGTCCTCTGCATGCACCCTAAGTTGCTGCTGAAAGTGGTGTCAGAATTCCATCTTGATTCCAGTTGATTGTCTTGCCAACATTCTTTCCCCAACCTCATGCCTATCCTGGCGAAAGCAGCTTACTCACCTTGGATTGCAAGAGAGCATTGGCCTATTATATGGAGTTGACAAGGCCCCACAGATAGTCCATCCAGCTTTTTGTTTCTTTTGATACCAACAGGATGGGGGTTGCCATTGGGAAGTGCACCATTTCTATTTGGCTGGCAGATTGCATTTCCTTCACTTATGCCCAGGTTGGGCTGGCCTTGTTAGGGTCATGTCACAGTTCATAATGTCAGAGCCATGGCCGCATCGGTGGCCCACTTGAGGTCAGCTTCCTGTAGCAGGTATTCTCCAATGGCAGCAGGCTTTATATTCTCACAATCCCTCCCACCTCCCCTTGGAGTTGTCTCCTTTGTTATTTTTACTTTATTTTTTTGCCTATAGTATTAAAATGAGGAGACTGCATTCTTGTGGCCGGTGGAATGGCACTCACACATGCGTAGTGGAGCACATCTTGTGCTCCTCAATGCTCTCATTTAGCTATGTTAAATGCCGGACTGAGCGATGCAGATCGGCATCGCCCCCTTCTGAGAATATAAAGCCTGCTGTCCTCGCAGAATACCTGCTACAGGTAAGTATCTTCACTTTATCCCATCATTCCTTAGTTGTGGAATCTGCCTTGCACTCGCAGTGTAAGAGCTCGTACTTTTGCTCCTCAAGGCAGAGAAGCTAGAATTTTAGATGCGTCTGCCACGCAAACATTCCATACCTCTATCCTAACCAACCGCATATTGGATTATCAACTTTATTCCATAATTTACTTGAAGTCTCTATTGCAGAGTGCTTTCTCCTTTGCAGATTTCCTTCCTCCTGAACAGGCTTCTGAGTTTCTCTAAATTTTCACAGGAAACTACTGCCTTGTTGCAAATATCTGGCAAGTTAAGTCTTTGATGCCTTTGACATCTTTTCTCGCATTTACGCTTTGGGAATAGCAATGCAATGTCTTTCTTGGATCAGAGTTTGCGACCAGAACATTTAGCAGATGTTCCTTGTTCTGGAGAGACAACTTATTCGGTGACAAGGTTGAAGAAGTGGCCGATCTGATTAAAATCAATACATATACCATAAAAATTCTACCCAGAATGCAGCCCTCTACTGCTTCTATAAGATATTCAGGAGGATTTAGATGCTCTATTTGCTACAAATCTAAGTATTATACTCCTACTGTTCCTTCTCAAAGGACTGCGTCTCAGCACTTACGCCTGAAACAGTGGGGACAGAAGTCGCAGGCCCCTCTTCAGCTTAAACAGCAACCTAATTTTTGATTCCTTCCAAGAGAGCATTGCCACCATTCAGTTGTTGGTACCAAACAACCTACCAGTAGGAGGCAGGCTAATCCTATTTCAAGAGAGGTGGCCACTCATAACTTCCAACCGTCTGGTATTTTGATCATTCAGCATGGTTATTCTCTGCGTTGGGAAAGGCGGCCTCGATATCTACCAAGAGAGTCTTGTTTCAACTTTCTAGTACTTTGGTAGGAGCTATCTGCCCTCCTCTGTTAAAATGGAATAAAACCAGTTCCTCTGCCGGATGGGGATCAAGGGGATTACGACCAATTCTCAACTTAAGGGATTTAAACAAATACTTGCTCAAAGAAAAATTTCACATAATTTCCCTGTGATTACTTATTCCCATTATCCAACTCAATGATTGGCTTTCCTCTATAGACCTAAAAAAAAGGTATACACCCACATATGTTACTTTGCTTACAGGTAGTTTCTCTGTTTGTTTCTGCTTTGGGACTCTGCATTACCAATGCAAAATCTTGCCATTCAGCTTGGCTGCAGCTCCTCATGTTTTCACAAAATGCCTGATAGTTGTACCTGCAACACTCTGCAGGTGGGGCATTCATGTTTTCCCCTACCTCAATGACTGATTGATCAAAGCAAGCTCCCAACAGTCAGTGCAGACTTTCATTCTCTCCACTATATGTCTCCTGGAGCTCCTCGGATTTGTAGTAAATTACCCCAAATCACAGCTTTAACCGATTCAGACCTTGCAGTTCATCGGAGTTTGCTTGGACACTGTTTAAGGATGAACCTTTCTCCCACAATCAAGGATAGACACTATAGTGTATCTCTTCACTTAGATTTCCTGTTCCAAACAAGTTTCTGCTCGTCAGATGTTTCACCTACTTGGCCACATGGCTTCAACAGTCCATGTAACACCATTGGCTGGGCTCCACTTCTGAATTCTTCAATGGATTCTCCTCTGAATGGTCTCAAGCCAGGGGACCACTCTCAGCCTGTATTCAGGTTACTGCACAACTGTGCCCCTCCACATCACAAAGTTCTCACCACGCATACCTCCATAGTAGGTTGGAGTGCTCATCTCGATGGCCTTCATACACAAGGTTCTTTGTCCCTATGGGAGAAACGGCATCATATCAATCTACTGGAATTACAAGCAGTCTGGAATGCTCTCAAAACTTTCCAGGACTGCTTTCCCAATCAGTTCTCGTTTGCACAGACAACCAGATTGTGATGTATTATCTGAACAAACAAGGGGGGATTAGGGTCTTTTCTCCTCTGTTAAGAAACAATCCAAATGTGGACTTGGGCAACATCTCAAAGCATTTCAATAAGTGCCATTTACCTAGATGGCAAGCAGAATTCTGTGGAGGACAAATTGAGCAGAACCCTTTAGCCTCACGAGTGGTCCCTCAGAATGCCTGTGGCTTGTTGAATATTCCAGCAGTGGGGAGGCCCCAGTGATAGACCTCTATGCTTCTCAGAACAACAAGCTTCCCCACTTCTGCTCCAGGCTCTATGCTCTCAACCATGTAGCCCCAGATGTCTTCTACTTCATTGGGGAACTATTCTATACACTTTTCCCCCACTGCCTGTTATTGGGGGAAAACTCTTAAGTTGGGACCGTGATATTAATTGCTCTCCTACTGATCACGACAGATCTGGTTCCCTCTTCAGAACTGTTGTCCAAGGAACTTTGAGGTTAGATCCTTTTCCAACCCTAATAACACAACCAAAAGTCCCTCCTGCAGCCAGACCCGGCTCACAATGCCTCTAGCTTGTAGGAAGCCGCCTACACAGAAATGTTAATGTTTCAAGTAGAGATGATTTTCCTTATGGTGTGTGCAGCCAGAGCACTTGACCCTACTATGTGCTCTCTTTCTTCCCTTATGGAGTACCTCCTCCATCTTTCTAATTCTGGCCTTAAAACTAACTCAGAGTACAACGCAGTTCTATTAGTGCTTACCACTCAAAAGTTGGTAATAAACCGGTTTCTGTTCATCCCTGGATCATAAGCACATAAGCACTGCCATACTGGGAAAGACCAAGGGTCCATCAAGCACCAGCATCCTGTCTCCAACAGCGGCCAATCCAGGCTTCAAGAAACCGGGCAACCCCCCCCCCCCCCCCCCCAATCATTTTTTAATAATGTTCAATGGACTTTTCTCCTCAGGAATCTGTCCAAACCCCCCTTAAACTCCGTAAGGCCAGCCGCTATCACTACGTTCTCCAGCAACGATTTCCAGAGTCCAACTACACGCTGAGTAAAGAAAACCTTTCTCTTATTTGATTTAAATCTACCATATTCTAGCTTTATCTTGTGTCCCCTGGTTCTATTGTTGTTTGAAAGTGTAAACAAACGCTTCACATCTGTCCGCTGTACTACGCTCATTATCTTGTAGACTTCTATCATATCACCCCTCAGCCGCCTTTTCTCCAAGCTGAAGAGCCCTAACCTTCTTAGCCTTTCCTCATAGGGCAGTCATTCCATCCCTTTTATAATTTTCGTCGCCCTTCTCTGCACCTTCTCCAATTCCTTTATATCTTTTTCGAGATGCGGCGACCAGAATTGGACACAATATTCGAGGTGCGGTCGCACCATGGAGCGATACAATGGCATTATAATATCCTCGTGTTTGTTTTCCATCCCTTTCCTAGTAATACTCAACATTCTGTGTGCTTTCTTAGCCGCCACAGCACACTGAGCAGAGGTTTTCAATGTCTTATCAGCGATGACTCCCAGATCCCTTTCTAGGTCTGTGACTCCTAACGCGGAACCTGCATGACATAGCTGTAATTTGGGTTCCTCTTACCTATTTTGTTACATTTGTACCCCGCGCTTTCCCACTCATGGCAGGCTCAGTGCGGTAGGCAATGGAGGTTAAGTGACTTGCCAGAGTCACAAGGAGCTGCCTGTGTCGGGAATTGAACTCAGTTCCTTAGTTCCCAGGACCAAAGTCACCCACCCTAACCACTAGGCCACTCCTCCACTCCCTACATGCATCACTTTGCACTTGTCAACATTGAACTTCATCTGCCACTTGGATGCCAATCCCCCCAGTCTCGTGAGGTCCTCCGTAATCTTTCACGCTCCTCCTGCGAGTTGATGACCATGAATAACTTTGTGTCATCTGCGAATTTAATTACCCTCACTAGTTACTCCCATCTCTAAGTCATTATAAATATGTTAAAAAGCAGCGGTCCCAGCACAGACCCTGAGGGACCCCACTAACTACCCTTCTCCATTGAGAATACGACCATTCAATCCTACTTCTGCTTCCTATCTTTCAACCAGCTCTTAATCCATAGTAATACCCTACCCTACCATGACTCTCCAGTTTCCTCTGGAGTCTTTAATGAGGCACTTTGTCAAAACACCTTCTGAAAATCCAGATATACAATATCACCGGCTCCCCATTGTGCACGTTTATTCACCCCCTCAAAAAAATGCAGTGAGGCAAGACTTCCCTTCACTAAATCCGTGCTGACTTTGTCTCATCAACCCATGTTTTTGTATGTGCTCTGTAATTTTACTTTTAATAATAGCCTCTACCATTTTTGCCCGGTACCAACATCAGACTCACTGGTCTATAATTTCCCGGATCTCCTCTGGACCTTTTTTAAAAATCGGCCGTAACATTGGCTATCCTCCAGTCTTCCGGTACCACACCTGATTTTAGGGATAGATTGCATATTACTAACAGTAGCTCTACAAATTAATTTTTCAGTTCTATTAATACTCTGGGATGAATACCATCTGGTCCTGGTGATTTACTACTCTTCAGTTTGCAGAACTGACCCATTACATCCTCCAAGTTTACAGAGAATTCATTTCGTTTCTCTGACTCGCCTGCTTCAAATACCCTTTCCGGCACCGGTGTCCGTCCCAAATCCTCCTCGGTGAAGACTGAAGCAAAGAATTCATTCATTTCTCCGTTATGGCTTGTCTTCCCTGATCGCCCCTTTAACACCACTTTTGTCCAATTCTTTAGCTGGCTTCCTGCTTTTAATGTATCTAAAAAATTTTAATATGTATTTCACTTCTAACACTAACTTTTTTTCAAAGTCTATTTTTGCCCTCCTTATCTCCGCTTTGCATTTGGCTAGGCATTCCTTATTTTTAACTTATTATTTTCAGTTGGTTCTCTCCTCCATTTTCTGAAGGATTGTTTTTTTGGCTCTAATGGCTTCCTTTACCTTACTGTATAGCCACGCCGGCTGACGTTTGGTCCTTTTCCCTCTTTTTCTAATACGTGGAATATATTTGTCCTATACCTCTAGGATGGTGTTTTTGAACAGCATCCACGCCTGATGCAAGCTTTTTACCCTGTGAACTGCTCCTTTCAGTCTTTTTTTCACCGTTTTTCTCATTTTATCGTAATCACCTTTTCTGAAGTTAAACGCTAGTGTATTTGATTTCCTAAGTTCACTTACCTCAATGCCAGTATCAAAACTGGTCATATTATGATCACTGTTATCAAGTGGCCCTCGCACCTTTACCCCCTGCACTAAATCATGTGCTCCACTAAGGACTAAGTCTAGTATTTTTCCTTCTCTTGTGGGTTCCTGAACCAGCTGTTCCAGGAAGCTGTCCTTGATTTCACCAAGAAATGTTATTTCCCTGGCGTGTACCAATGTTACATTAACCCAGTCTACATCCGGATAATTGAAATCACCCATTATTATTACATTGCCCATTTTATTTGCTTCCCTAATTTCCTTTGACATTGCTGCGTCTGTCTGCTCGTCCTGGCCAGGCGGACGGTAGTACACTCCTATCACCATTTTTCCCCTTTTCACGTGGAATCTTGATCCACAAAGATTCCAATAGGGGTTGTTGAAGAAAGGGGATGTTGATGCCCCTGTATAAGTCGTTGGTGAGGCCCCACCTGGAGTATTGTGTTCAGTTTTGGAGGCCGCATCTTGCTAAGGATGTAAAAAGAATTGAAGCGGTGCAAAGAAAAGTTACAAGAATGGTATGGGATTTGTGTTACAAGACGTATGAGGAGAGACTTGCATGTATACTCTGGAGGAAAGGAGAAACAGGGGTGATATGATACAGACGTTCAAATATTTGAAAGGTATTAATCCGCAAATGAACCTTTTCCGGAGATGTGGAGGCGGTAGAAAGAAGACATGAAATGAGATTGAAGGGGGGAGGACTCAAGAAAAATGTCAGGAAGTATTTTTTCACGGAGAGCGTAGTGGATGCTTGGAATGCCCTCCTGTGGGAGGTGGTGGAAATGAAAATGGAAACGGAATTCAAACATGCGTGGGATAAAGATAAAGGAATCCTGTTCAGGAGCTTAGCCGAGATTGGGTGGTAGAGCCGGTGGTGGGAGGCAGGGCTGGTGGTTGGGAGGGTGGGGATAGTGCTGATGCAGACTTATATGGTCTGTGCCAGAGCCGGTGGTGGGAGGCGGGATGGTGGTTGGGAGGCGGGGATAGTGCTGGGCAGACTTATACGGTCTGTGCCCAGAGCCGTGGTGGGAGGCGGGGCTGGTGGTTGGGAAGCAGGGATATGTGCTGGGCACACTTATATGGTCCTGTGCCCTGAAGAGGACAGGTACAAATCAAAGTAGGGTATACACAAAAAGTAGCACATATGAGTTGTCTTGTTGGGCAAACTGGATGGACCGTGCAGGTCTTTTTCTGCTGTCATCTACTATGTTACTATGTTTGTGTCCTGCAATATTTGCAGCCTATCTGAGTCAAGGTTCTCATTAATATACAATGCTACCCCTCCTCCAATCCTATCTACCCTATCACTACGATATAATTTGTAGCCCGGTATGACTGTGACTGGTTATCTTCCTTCCACCAGGTCTCAGAGATGCCTATAATATCCAATTTTTCATTGTGTGCAATGTATTCCAGCTCGCCCATCTTATGTCTCAGACTCCTTGCATTTGTGTATAGACATTTTGATGCATGCTTGTTGCCTCAGTTTATATCACGTTTAATACATGGCTTATATAATGTATCTAATGTCTGGTTATTATTAATTTTACTTTAAGGCCATCTGATCCACTACGGTCTCTTTGACATCCTTACTTATAAGGAACTTTTTCTTCCCTGTTTGGGTTATATCCTCAAAGATACCTTATCCTGAACCATGCGCTTTTGAGCGACTGTCAGCCTTCCCCCCATTTCTAGTTTAAAGCTGTTCTAGTTCCTTTTTAAATGTTTACGCCAGCAGCCTGGTCCCACCCTGGTTAAGGTGAAGTCCATCAGATCGGAATAGGCTCTCCCTCCCCAGAATGCTGCCCAGTTTCCTGACAAATCCAAAACCCTCATCCCCGCACCATCGTCTCATCCACGCATTGAGACTCCGGACTCTGCCTGTCGTTTGGGCTGTGCACGTGGAACAGGTAGTATTTCAGAAAATGCTACCCTAGAGGATCTGGATTTGAGCTTCCTTCCTAAAAGCCTAAATTTGAACTTCCAGAACCTCTCTCCCACATTTTCCTACATCGTTGGTACCCACGTGTACCAAGATGGCCGGCTCCTCCCCAGCACTATCTAAATCTTGTCTAGGTGCTGAGTGAGGTCCGTCACCTTCGCACCAGGCCGGTCTTAGGCCGAGGCGACTGCATAGGGCCTCGTGCTTAAGGGGGCCCTGCGCGGCGCGCCTCAGTCAGCCTCCTCCGCTCTTTACCTCGCTCTGAGTCCAACATCGTAGCAGCTCAAGCTCAGCTGCGCATTGTCAGTGAAAGCGCTGTCTGATGTCTCTCCACCAGCCTTCCTTCGCTAGTTCGTTCCCCTCTGTGTCCCGCCCTCGCAAGGAAATGACATCAGAAGAAGGCGGGGCACTGAGGGGATGAACAAGCGCGAAGGGAAGGCTGGTGGCGAGACGTCAGACAGCGCTTTCACTGAGGCTGTGCAGCTGCTGCAAACAGAGGTAAATTTAAAAAGTAGAAGATTTGAACCAGAGAGGGCGGCAGTGTGGACATGGGAGCGGGAGGGATGGAGAGAGAGGAGAGCATTGATGGATGGACATGGATGGGAGGACAGGGCCCAGGGAGAGAGGATTAATTACTGGACATGGAGGGGAGGAGGAGAATTGCTGGATATGGATAGATGGAGGGGGCAGAAGAGAGAGGGGCATGGCCCAGGGAGAGAGAAGAAATTTGCTGGACATGGAGGGGAGGGAGGAGAATTGCTGGATATGGATGGATGGAGGAGGGAAGGGGAGAGAGAGCATCGATGGACATGGATGGGAGGGCAGGGCCCAGGGAGAGAGGAGAAATTCTTGGACATGGAGGTGAGGGCAGGGGAAAGAGGAGAATTGCTGGATATGGATGGATGGAGGAGGGAAGGGGAGAGAGGAGCATCGATGGACAAGGATGGACATGGATGGGAGGACAGAGCCCAGGGAGAGAGGAGGAAATTGCTGGACATGGAGGGAGGGCAGGGAGAGAGGAGAAATGTGGGCAGGAATGGAAGGAAGGAAAGACAAAGGAAGGAGATGCACATGGATGGAGGGAAGAGATAGAGGAGAAATGCTGGACATAGATGTAGGGGAGGGGAGGAAAGTAGATGCACATGGATGGAGGGGAGTGAGGAGAAATGCTGGATATGGATGGAGGGGAAATTGCTGAATTTAAGGGCTGGATCGGAACACTTTGAAGGCAGATGCTGAAACTGGAGAAAGGATAGGGACAGGGCTACAGATGGTAGACAGGACACATAAGGACACAAGAGGATGGTGGACATGGTGAGAGAAAAAATATCAAATGGAAAGAAGACACTGCATAAAACAGAAGACGCTGGGACCAAAGCGAATAGAAAAACTAAATGATCAGACAACAAAGGTAGAAAAAATGTATTTTATTCAGAATGTATTAATTGGAATATGTGAGCTTTTGGAAATGTGCATCTGTGATATTTTGCATGTAAGTTTCAATTTTTCTAGTATTGCTGCATGCTGAGTCTGACTTCTTGAGGTAACTTTCCAGTTCAGTATTTTGTCTTCATATCTGTTGTGTCATGTGTTTTTCATGTGTGATCAAGGTGCAGTATCCTGCTAGCGTGTAGCATTTGCAGCCCTTGTTGTTGTTTTTTTTTTTTTTTCACAAGGTAGTGTATTGGTGTTTTAGAGCCTGGTGTAATTACAGTTCTGCCTTTCCACGCATAAGGTTGTGCTCGTCCTGTCCTTGGAATTAGTGCTGTTATGGTTTGGTAAGGTTATAAGTGTGTTTTTGCACAAGTTTGTGTATAGTGTTTTGCAGTGGAGAGATTGTGTGTCCGCACCTCTGACCCCCTGGGGTTATGAGAATTGGAACTACTAATTGTAGTGGACTTGAACTGAATAATTCCTGGGGAGGGAGGGTTTCATGATAGCATTGGCTATTATTTCAATCAGTTTTTCTGTACAAGTTTAGTTTCATTTGTCTTTATTTGAAATTTCATAAATAAAACATTTTCTAAAATTGAATAATATATCAATGGGGGTGGGGGTGGGGGCGGGGCTATGATGGGGCCCCACCAAATTGGTCTGCACAGAGCCCCGCACTTGCTAAGACCGGTCCTGAACTTGTACATCCAAAAAATGAATTTCAAATGCTGAATGCTGCTCAGCAAACTGAATATTGGTCTCATTTTCGAAAGAGGACGCCCATCTTTCGACATAAAGATGGATGTCCTTCTCCCAGAAACGTCCAAATTGGTATAATCGAAAGCTGATTTTGGACGTCCCCAACTGCACTCCGTCGCAGGGATGGCCAAAGTTCAAGGGGGTGTGTCGGAGGCATAGCGAAAGCATGACTTCGGCATGCCTAACACTTGGACGTGACATCCTTGACCCATAATCGAAAAAAACAAGGACGTCCCTGATGAGCACTTGGACGTTTTCACCCAGACCTGTTTTTCTTACAACTAAGGGACAAAAAGGTGCCCAAAATGACCAGATGACCACTGGAGAGAATCGGGGATGACCTCCCGTTACTTCCCCAGTGGTCACTAACCCCCTCACACCCTCAAAATACATCTGTAAAAATATGTCGTGACAGCCTCAGATGTCATACTCAGGTCCATGACAGTAGTATGCAGGTCCCTGGAGCAGTTTTAGTGGATGAGTGCACTTCAGACAGGCGGACCCAGCACCACTCCTCCTTACCTGTTACGTTTGTGGAGAAAACAGCGAGCCCTCCAAAACCCACCACAAACCCACTGTACACACATCTAGGTGCCCCCCTTCACCCATAAGGGCCATGGTAGTGGTGTACAGTTGGGGGTAGTAGGTTTTGGGGGGCTCAGCACACAAGGTAAGGGAGCTATGTTCCTGGGAGCATTTTATGAAGTCCACTGCAGTGTCCCCTAAGGTGCTCGGTTGGTGTCCTGGCATGTCAGGGGGACCAGTGCACTACAAATGCTGGCTCCTCCCACGACCAAATGGCTTGCATGTGGTCGTTTCTGAGATGGATGTCTTTGATTTCGAAAATCACCGAAAATCAGAAACGTCCATGTCTAGGTACGTCGAAATTTAAGGATTTGGACGTCCCTGACAGTATTTTCAAAACAAAAGATGGACGTCCATCTTGTTGCGAAAATACGGGTTTCCCCGCCCCTAGATTGGGACGTATTGCAAGGACGTCCAAATCGAAACTTGGACATCCCTTTCGAAAATGCCCCTCCATGGGTGTCACAACTATTTACCCAAATTGAAAATTAATGTAGTTTTTCCTCTGTCCACAACATGAAGACAAAATCCCAGGGAGCAGGAACTCAGTGGTAATTTATCTTCCCTTATTTTAAACAAGTGAGAGAAATGTGTTATAAAAGGTTTTTTATTAGTGCCCTTTGTTGGATTTGCTAAATTGCATTTTAATGTGGATTTGGAAAGTTTTTGAGATAGTTACGGTTGAAGGTGTTTTTCCATGGCCAAGTAGAGGGTTGAAATAGAACAGTCATTAATCCCAAATTGTCTTGGAAGCCTCCAGGTTCTCCAGACTCCATACTCAACACACTAAAACAATTAGTTTTGAAAGATCTTGAACATTTAGGGCCCTGTTTACTAAGCTGTGCTAGAGGCACTAGTGTTTTTAGTGCGCGCTAACTGTGTAGATGCCCATAATATTCCTATGGGTGTCTATACTGTTAGTGTGTGCTCATTTTTAGCACGTGCTAAAAAGGCTAGCGTACCTTAGTAAACAGGGCCCTTAAAGAGTTTAAGAGGTCGTTATTACTCTATTTACCATTAACTTTCTCTTTGCTTCATGTACAATTTCTCACTCATAATTAGATTTTCTAAATGTTAAACATCCACAGCTATTCCAGTGTCTAAGATATTGTATTGTATAATGGAGTTTTTACAAACAACAAAAAAAAAATTACTCTCTGATGTGGAGGGGCATAATCGAACGTGAACGCCTATCTCCATGGGCGTCTATGTCCCAAAACGGGTACGTGAAGAGGAGGGACAGACCGTATTTTCGAAAAAAATGGACGTCTTTTTCTTGTTTTGAAAATACGGTTTGTACAGACTAAATGCCATGGATTTGTTCGTTTCTGAGCTGGGCGTTTTGTTCTTTTAGCGATAATGGAAACTAAAACCGGCCAGCTCAAAAACGTCCCAATCCGAGCCATTTGGTCGTGGGAGGGGCCAGGATTCGTAGTATACTGGCCCCCCTGACATGCCAGGGCACCAACTGGGCACCCTAGAGGTCAGTGCGGTGGACTTCAGAAACAGCTCCCACATGCATAGCTCCCTTACCACGGGTGCTGAGCCCCCAACCCCCTCCTCCAAAACTCACTACCCACTACCATAGCTCTTAGGGGTGAAGGGGGCACCTACATGTGGGTACAGTGGGTTTTGGAGGCCTCCCATTTACCAGCACAAGTGTTACAGGTAGGGGGGATGGGCCTGGGTCTGCCTGCCTGAAGTGCACTGCGGTACCCACTAAAAGTGCTCCAGGGACCTGCATACACGCAGGCCTCTAGGACTTGTTGCTGCTGTAGAACCTTGGCACACCAGTTGACACCTGAAGACTAATGTCTCCGAAAATGTCCTTTATTGGAATAAGCAAGTTTACTCACAGTTAACTGCAGATCAGAGGTTGTGCCCTACTGGCAAAGAGTCTCCCTGGTACTGAGATTAGCAGTAGGTCAGAGCTGGCAGAATGCTGTACAATGTCCTCTTTCAGCAACATTCAAGGGAAGAACTAAGTTCTGTAACGTGGCTAACACATGAAAGGGATCTAAAACTGGCTTACAAAAATGGCCACTACTCATGGACTACCGGAAACAAAACAGGGCATACTCTGACCCAGTAAGCAGAGGGAAAAGCACCATGGGAGTAGAGCCTACCAACTACCAACATCATGAGCATTTAACACAAGCTAGTGGAATCACGGAGCCCAATACCCTACACCCACCACAATGCATTGCTGATGTGACTCTGCAGTGCGCATAACAGAAAAGGTGTCACACTCACCCAAGAGCCACATCAGAACCAGGGAAAGGCTGTCAGAGGATAGAACACATTCTGCTGTCATGGAGGTGGGTATGGCATTTGAGGCTGGCATACAGGCTGGGAAAAAAAGTTTGTAAAGTGTTTTTTTTTGTGGGAGGGGGTTAGTTACCACTGGGGGAGGTGATCCCTGATTCCCTCCGGTGGTCATCTGGTCAGTTGGGGCACTTTTTTGGGACTTGGACCTGAAAAAAAGGGTCCAAATAAAGCGGACCAAATTCTCGTCAAAAACGCCCTTCTTGTTTCGATTATCAGCTAAAGACGCCCATCTCTCCTCGGCAGATAACTACGCCCCAGTTCCGCCATCACCACGCCTCCGACACCCCCCGTCCACTTTGTTCGTTCCTGCGACGGAGTGCAGTTGAAGACGACCAAAATCGGCTTTCGATTATACCGATTTGTTCACCCACGGGAGAAAGACGCCCATTTCCCGATTTGGGTCGAAATATGGGTGTCTTTCTCTTTTGAAAATAAGCTGTATCAATAGAAATCAAACAAAATAAAACATGGAAAAGAAAATAAGATGATACCTTTTTTATTGGACATAACTTAATACATTTCTTGATTAGCTTTCGAAGGTTGCCCTTCTTCGTCAGATCGGAAATAAGCAAATGTGCTAGCTGACAGTGTATATAAGTGAAAAACATTCAAGCATTGCTATGACAGTCTGACAGGGTGGGAGGATGGGGGTGGGTAGGAAGTATGCATGGGGACATCAAAGTATATCATTGGTATTCTAACAGGGTGGGTGTGGACAGGTGAGGGGAGGGTGATCAACAGAGACATACAGCTTTATGGTTTATAATGGGCTAGGAACCCCACACTCCTCTACTGAAAATAAGCTGGATAGTATTCTTTTTTATATATCCTATACTCTTCATTGTAGGCTATTCAAATTTGTTTGGGATACTGTGGGATATAAATGTCACAAACAAATAAATTAGTAAAATATAAACACAATCTATAAGTGGAGGAAAAAGCTGCCTTACAAACATTAAGAAATTGACCAATCAGTTATCAAGAAGGCATATAAAAGTGGATCTATATATTTTGTACAGAATCATTGTGACTATATTAATGAAGCTCTAAGGCACAGATCCTACCAAGTGCTTAAAATCAATTATTTGCAAAATTACTAAGAAAGGTATCAAAGAAGGTTAAAATAAATGTGGAGGCTTTGAAAAATTTTAGCCTTGGCCTTGGACATTTCCTAATACTAATCCAATGTTTTATCTCTGCGTTGGCCAACATCTACAATGAGAAAATTCTAAAGGAAGGTAGTCAACTCGCAGAAAACATCTTTGTTCAGAATACCAAACTCTACACTTTTGGCATTTTATTTAACGGACTCACCTTGTGCCTTCATTCAGAATAACGAACTCAAATACAGGCCTGTGGATTTTTTTATGGTCATAACTGGTTTTCGGTCACCCTTATCTTTGTCACTGCATTTTTGGGGCTGTCTGTGGCCTTCATCTTAAAGTTTCGGGACAACATGTTTCACGTCCTCACAGCACAGTTAGGGACAGTCATTATCACTACTGTATCTTTTTTTGTATTTGACTTCAAGCCTTCCTTGGAATTTTTCCTGGAAGCCCCAGTGGTGCTGCTTTCGATATTTATTTACAGTGCTAGTAAGGTTCAGGAGCAAGAAGGCATTCGCCAGAGGGATGTGAGCAAGATTATAAATGGAGAACTTTGGGAGCGCTCCAATGGGGATGGAGAGGAACTTCCGAGACTGATCAAACCAAAAACAGATACGGACACAGAAACGGATGAAGATCCCTTCTAACTCCACAAATAGAGCTGCGATCCCGCTCATTGTCATCATCAAGGGACCAGAGTTCATTTTGAACCTTGAATGTTGAATGCTGTGAATTAGGAGAACATATGGGTATCTTTTTTTTTTTTTTTTTTTAAATAAAGCACTTCCCACATGTAAAACATGTTTTCATGCGGAAACGGGTTCTTTAAAAATTTCATGTGGATACACTCGTAGAAGTGGACACACAATAAGATACCGCCTACATTTATGAAATGTGTCTAGACATTCCTGGGGGTGTAGTTGTGTTGAATGGGGTCAGAGTTGTGATGCACATGTGTACTTTATACAATACATATGTACATACACACATTTACACCTTCAGAGCAGGAATAAATTTGTGAGCATTTTTAAGCTACTGCAAATTACTGTACAAGAATAGCACATAGGTATCTATGTTGCCATTATAAAACAAGACATGAATACAGATAATTTAATTACACTTCCATCATGAATTTACGATAGAACTTCAACTTTAGAATGAATATGCACAGATACAACTCTGCCATAGTCCTTTTCATCCATACCAGACCAGTCCAGTCTAATGGGTTATATCTATCCACCAGTGGAAGGAGACAGAAAATTAGTTCCAAGTAATTTTCCCCTTAAGGGTATCATGCAGCCTGAAATGTTCAATATTTTCCCTGTCCAGTTGATGGATCTTGCTTCTCCTTCTTGGTGCTTGTTCTTTAGCTCCTGTATGTTGAAATTTGGACCATGTGCCTTCTGATTGAGTGACCTTTTGGGTGATTTTGGCTCTTTTGAAATGTTGATGAAATAGGTGCCTTTTTGGACTTTTCACACAGGCATCCTGTTGTAAAATTAGCCCCATTAAGGGGATTTTTTTTTAAGCAGCAGTATTTCAGGTGATCAACTAAATTCTTACATTTTATCTTCAATATAGAAGACATTTTTTAAACCACAAATACAACAATTGATCATGATTTTAACATTGTATATGGATGGGCCTCAGAATCCGACATGGAACTTTGGGTCATCGAGAAGGCACAGAATAGAATCAGATCTTGAGAGTTCGATGCCCTGCCTTTAGATTGTAAGCTCTTTGAGCAGGGACTGTCCTTCTATGTTAAATTGTACAGCGCTGTGTAACCCTAGTAGCGCTTTAAAAATGTTAAGTAGTAGTAGAAGGTTATTTAACACCAAAGGACCATAACTTCTTAAACATCCAATGGTTTCCATGTTGTATTTTTTACCCACCACCGGCTAAGCTTAAGAAGGAAGGGATCCCCAGAAGCTTAGCCGGTGGTGGGAGGCAGGGCTGGTGGTTGGGAGGTGGGGATAGTGCTGGGCAGACTTATACGGTCTGTGCCAGAGCTGGTGGTGGGAGGCAGGGCTGGTGGTTGGGAGGCGGCGATAGTGCTGGGCAGACTTATACGGTCTGTGCCCTGAAAAAGATAGGTACAAATCAAGGTAAGGTATACACAAAAAATGGCACATGTGAGTTTATCTTGTTCGGCAGACTGGATGGACCGTGCAGGTCTTTTTCTGCCGTCATCTACTATGTTACTATCCTGCTTATAATTGAAAGAGAAAAACGCCTATATTGCGACCCAAATCGGGAGATGGGCGTCTTTCTCCCGTGGGCGCCCAAATCGGTATAATCGAAAGCCGATTTTGGGCATTTTCAACTGCAATCCGTCGCGGAAACGGGTAAAGTTGACGGGGGGTGTTGGAGGCGTGGTAAAGGCGGAACTGGGGCATGGTTATCGGCCGAGAGATGGGTGTCTTTAGCTGATAATCGAAAAAAAAAAAAAGCGTTTTTACCGCAATTTGGGGTCACTTTTTTGGACCCTTTTTTTTCACGAACAGGTCCCAAAAATGTGCCCCAACTGACCAGATGACCACTGGAGGGAATCGGGGATGACCTCCCTGGACTACCCCAGTGGTCACTAACCCCCTCCCACCAAAAAGACCCCACTTTAAAAACTTTTTTTCCAGCCTGTATGCCAGTCTCAAATGCCGTACCCACTTCCATGACAGCAGAATGTGTTCTATCCTCTGACAGCCTTTCCCTGGTTCTGATGTGGCTCTCGGGTGAGTGTGACACCTTTTCTGTTATGCGCACTGCAGAGTCACATCAGCAATGCATTGTGGTGGGTGTAGGGTATTGGGCTCCGTGATTCCACTAGCTTGTGGCAAATGCTCACGATGTTGGTAGTTGGTAGGCTCTACTCCCATGGTGCTTTTCCCCCTGCTTACTGGGTCAGAGTGTACCCTATTTTGTTTCTGGTAGTCCATGAGGTAGTGACCATTTTTGTAAGCCAGTTTTAGATCCCTTTCACATGTTAGCCACGTTACAGAACTTAGTTCTTACCTTGAATGTGGCTGAAAGAGGGCATTGTACAGCATTCTGCCAGCTCTAACCTACTGCTCATCTCAGTACTAGGGAGACTCGTTGCCAGTGGGGCACAACCTCTGATCTGCAGTTAACTGTAAGTGTGTTTATTCCAATAAAGGACGTTTTCGGAGAGATTAGTCTTCAGGTGTCAACTGGTGTGCCAATGTTATATAGCAGCAACAAGTCCTAGAGGCCTGCGTGTATGCAGGTCCCTGGAGCACTTTTAGTGGGTACCACAGTGCACTTCAGCCAGGTGGACCCAGGCCCATCCCTCCCTACCTGTAACACTTGTGCTGGTAAATGGGAGGCCTCCAAAACCCACTGTACCCACATGTAGGTGCCCCCTTCACCCCTAAGAGCTATGGTAGTGTTGTACATTTGTGGGTAGTGAGTTTTGGGGGAGTGGGGTTGAGTGCTCAGCACCCGTTGTAAGGGAGCTATGCATGTGGGAGCGTTGTCTGAAGTCCACCGCACTGACCTCTAGGGTGCCCAGTTGGTGTCCTGGCATGTCAGGGGGGCGAGTGTACTATGAATCTTGGCCCCTCCCACGACCAAATGGCTCGGATTAGGACGTTTTTGAGCTGGGCGTTTTTAGTTTCCATTATCGCTAAAAAAAACAAACGCCCAGCTCAAAAACGTCAATTTTTTCAAAAATACGGTCTGTCCCGCCTCTTCACGTACCCGTTTTTGGACATAGATGCCCGTGGAGATAGGCGTTTGCGTTCGATTATGCCCCTCCACGTTACCTAAAATTCATAAAAGTCTGCAGAATCCTCCTGGGCGACAAATATTGTCTTCTAGATGTATTATGTCCTACCCGAAAACCAGCTTGATGAGCATACAAAACATTTTCTCTTTAATGAAACTATTTAACTGTTCCAAAACTACCTGTTCCAACACTTTGGTTGGAAACTTTAGATTAGAATTGGTCTAAAATTTATTTTCTTCCAGAACAGTAGTAGTTTTTAAAACAGGTTGAATATGTGAGTGTTTCCAATTTAATGGTACACAGCCAGAAGATAAACTCTGATTAACCTTCTGTAACAAATATGGCACCAAACCATGTTTTGTGATCTCGATCCATAGGGAACAGCATCCAGGTGACAAGTCTTGGAGCCTTTGCAGATACTAATTTAGAAAGAAAAGACTGTGAACATGGCTTAAAAGAATGACATTGGGATGTTGATATTAATTCATTCTCTGAACTACCTCACAAGTCAAATTGATCACAGCTGTAGATGAAATAAAATAGAACTGCAACTTAAGGGGCCCTTTTACTAAGCTGTGGTGGTCAATAGCACGTGCACCAAAAAAGCACTGCCATGGGATGCACTGAGACGTCCTGCAGTAGTGTTCTGATCAGCATGAGTTAATCCCACGGTAATAGTTCGTATTTGTTAGCATGGGAGGTGTGTCTATAGGTGGAGGGTAAGCGTATTCTGTGCTAATCAGGTACATTGCCATGTGCTGCCCGATTAGCGTAGGAGCCCTTACTGCCTAGTAAACAGGTGGTGGTAAGGGCTCCCGTGGTAATGGCCACATGCTAAATGGGAAATTAGCACGTGGCCATTACAGAAAAATATACAAAATGTGGCCACTTTACCACCGTGCTAAAAAAGCCGCAGCACACGCTAAACCCACGTGCTAAAAATGTTGGCTACTTTTGAGTGCGGCTTAGTAAAGGGGCCCCTAACAATTTTAGATTTAAAAAATTAAGCTAATGAGTCTGCTGAAGTAACTAACCTTCATGGATGAAGACAAATCCCTACTATATGCTGACAGAAAAGTTATAGGGTTAAGAAATATGGAGTTCTGTCTGAAAAATGGGAAGCTATAAGTGGGATCCCTCAAGGATCACCACTTTCTCCACTATTGTTTAATGTGCTTATGAGATTGTTGGATATGTTACTAGATAAATTCCCATTTGTGCATTACATTTATGCAAACAATATCACTATCTTTCTTCTACCTCTTCAACTTGGTCTGAAACGTTATCTCGTATAAAATGATGTCCGTCTATAATAGATTCTTGGGTTACCAACCATCGGTTGAAATTAAATAAAGAAAAAACAATTTTTTTGGTTAGGCTCAGACCGAGACAAAAGATTTTCATCTCAGTTTAAAATTGTCAGAAATGAATTTTAGGAGCTGAATTAGATAACATACTTACAATGCAGCCAAATGTTTCAATGATTTTGATGAAAACTTACTATACTCTAAGGAAACTTTAGAGCTATTAAGAAAATTTTTGAACCTGATACTTTCAGACTGTACAAGCGCTAATGCTAGCCAGATTTGGTTATTGTAATTTAGCACTAGCTGTTTGATCTATGAAATTATTAGAGTGATTGCAAGTAATGCAAAATATGGCAGCTAATCTACAGCCTCATACGTTATGATAAAGTGAAAGAATATTAACTAAAATTGCATTGGCTGCCAATTAAAGAACATATTAAATTTAAAGTATGTATGATGATATTTAATATTTTGTCAGGGATAGCTCTCCTAGTAGCCCACCTTCACAGATCTTGGCCACAAAATCAATTTCTTTTAAGATTTCCCACTACTGCTGGTTTACAATCGATTAGACATTTCTCTGCTTCACTTTCCTATCAGAAGGGCTTCTTCTTGGAACTCATTACTTCTAGTGTTGCAATGTTGTTCACAATATGCTATGTTATTATTTATTGCATTTGTATCCCACATTTTCCCACCTATTTGCGGGCTCAGTGTGGTTTAGAAAGAACCTGAAAACATTTTTGTTTCTGCAAACCAAGTGCTTACTTATAGTCTTGTTTAAAATTGTAATTCCCAGAGACTTGATCTGGTTTTGCTTGGTTTTGTAACCCGTCTCGAACTGATAAGGCATATGGAGGGTGTTGGTGGAGGTGTACATTGTACTTATGAAGGCCTGAACCAAGCAGTTTCAGTGCTGCTAAGTATCTAATATCTAAGAATTAATGTACAGACGATGAGAAGTGGAAATTTCTCTTTTTTCTGTAAATTACAATGATATTAAGCAGGCCAGGTGGAGCAAGTACCCCCACCTCTTTCCCCCATCTTCCTCTGACCAAGTGAAAGACAATCCATTTGCTGTTCACGAGTGTGTTTATTAGCCTTTGAGAGACTTTTAGGGTGCAGATCAAAGGAAGTTCCAGGTGTAGGGGGCAGGGCTGACAGAGGAGAGAGAGATAGAAATCCTGGATAAGAAAATATTATTGCAGAAAGGGGAGAATCTCTCCCTTTGAATATGGCCAGGAAACAGAATTGTGTGAGAAAGGCTGTAAAGATGAATAGAAGAGGTCCAAAACATTTGGACAACAGACCAAATGCATCTTCAAAAGGAAATATAAACAGATGCTGTGTATTTTATTGATACTAGAGATCCTGACTGACTGTAAGGTGCTAACTAAGGGGGTGTGACAACCCCTCCCCCTTGTGCTCCCTTTTTGTCTTGTAAGGGAAAAGAAACCCTATATAATATTTCTCTGCCAGATAGGAGGGCGGGCAGTGTACATCTCTTTTGGCTCCCAAGCCAGGGAGTCTGAAAGAATGTCCTGCTCCCACTTTCCATTTCCATTTCTATATATGTTCTCATTTCTGTCATATTCTAGACTATTTCTATGACTATTTCTTATTTTTTTATCCTAATCTCTGGATAATTAAATAAACCTGTGTTAACCCCAGGAAGCGCTTCCTTGGTCTCTTTTTGTCTTGGTTACAGTCTAAAATAGTGCTACCAGTTGTCTGGTTCTTTTAAGATATCGGTCAAGGGGATTGTATTTGTGTGAGTAGTGCCCAGCCGTGATTAGAGACTCTGGAGGCATGGCCCGAAAAGCACAAACAAGGGCTAAAACATAGTAACATAGTAGATGACGGCAGAAAAAGACCTGCATGGTCCATCCAGTCTGCCCAACAAGATAAACTCATATGTGCTACTTTTTGTGTATACCTTACCTTGATTTGTATCTGTCATTTTCAGGACACAGACCGTATAAGTCTGCCCAGCACTATCCCTGCCTCCCAACCACCGGCTCTGGGACAGCCCGTATAAGTCTGCACAGCAATATCCTTGCCTCCCAACCACCAGCCCCGGGACAGCCCGTATAAGTCTGCACAGCAATATCCTTGCCTCCCAACCACCAGCCCCACCTCCCACCACCGGCTCTGCCACCTAATCTCAGCTAAGCTTCTGAGGATCCATTCCCTCAGAACAGGATTCCTTTATGTTTATCCCACGCATGTTTGAATTCCATTACCGTTTTCCTCTTCACCACCTCCCGTGGAAGAGCATTCCAAGCATCCACCACTCTCTCCGTGAAAAAATACTTCCTGACATTTTTCTTGAGTCTGCCCCCTTCAATCTCGTATCGTGCCCTCTAGTTCTACCGCCTTCCTATCTCCGGAAAAGGTTCATTTGCGGATTAATACCTTTCAGATATTTGAACGTCTGTATCATATCACCCCTGTTTCTCCTTTCCTCCAGAGTATACATGTTCAGGTCAGCAAGTCTCTCCTCATACGTCTTGTAACGCAAATCCTGTACCATTCTCGTAGCTTTTCTTTGCACCGTTTCAATTCTTTTTACATCCTTAGCAAGATACGGCCTCCAGAACTGAACACAATACTCCAGGTGGGGCCTCACCAACGACTTATACAGGGGCATTAAAACCTCTTTTCTTCTTCTGGTCACTCCCTTCTCTATACAGCCTAGCAACCTTCTACTTACGGCCACCGCCTTGTCACACTGTTTCATCGCCTTCAGATCCTCAGATACTATCATCCCAAGATCCCTCTCCCCATCGGTACCTATCAGACTCTCCCCGCCAGGCAGGGCCGTGCCTAGGGTCTCTGGCGCCCCCCTACAGACTATCAGTTGGCGCCCCCCCCTGCAGACTATCAGTTGGCGGTGGCGCCCCCCCCCCCCCCCGTGAAAATGATCGCTCACCACTTGCCACACTGACAGGAATTGTCAGCAATATTCTTAGAAACAAACTGCTATACATTGCAAAATAAGATAGCAGATGTAAATTCTCAAAGTGGACATATTCCAAACACTAAAATGAAAATAAAATGATTTTTTTCTACCTTTGTTGTCTGGTGACTTTCTTTTTCTGATCATGCTGGCCCAGTATCTGACTCTGCTGCTATCTGTCCTCTTAACTCTGTTTCCAGGGCTTCCTTTCCATTTATTTCTTTCCTTTTCTCCTTTCTTCTTCATTTCTGGTCCTCAGCTTCTGCCTATTTTCTTCATCCATGTGCAGTTTTTCTCCTCTCTTCCTTTTCCCTCATTGCATCTCCTTCATCTCTCTTCCCTTCCCTCTATGTCCAGCAATTTCTCCTCTCTCCCTGAGCCCTGCCCTCCCATCCATGCCCATCCATGCTCCTCTGTCCCCTACCCCCTCCATTCATCCCTATCCAGCAATTCCCCTCTCTCCCTGCCCTGCAATCCATATTCATCCATGCCCATCTGTCCCCTGCCCCCTCCATTCATCCCTATCCAGCAATTCCCCTCTCTCCCTGAGCCCTGCCCTGCAATCCATATCCATCCATGCCCATCTGTCCCCTCCATTCATCCCTATCCAGCAATTCCCCTCTCTCCCTGAGCCCTGCCCTCCCAATCCATGCCCATCCA
The DNA here is from genome assembly GCF_901765095.1 of Microcaecilia unicolor. NCBI lineage: Eukaryota > Metazoa > Chordata > Amphibia > Gymnophiona > Siphonopidae > Microcaecilia > Microcaecilia unicolor. The sequence goes on from NC_044042.1 coordinate 101,633,506, forward strand.
TGCTCCTCTGTCCCCTGCCCCCTCCATTCATCCCTATCCAGCAATTCCCCTCTCTCCCTGAGCCCTGCCCTCCCAATCCATGCCCATCCATGCTCCTCTGTCACCTGCCCCCTCCATTCATCCCTATCCAGCAATTCCCCTCTCTCCCTGAGCCCTGCCCTCCCAATCCATGCCCATCCATGCTTCTCTGTCCCCTGCCCCCTCCATTCATCCCTTTCCAGCAATTCCCCTCTCTCCCTGAGCCCTGCCCTCCCATCCATGCTCCTCTGTGCCCTCCATTCATCCCTAATTCCCTATCCAGCAATTCCCCTCTCTCCCTGAGCCCTGCCCCTCCCATCCATGCTCCTCTGTCACCCTCCATTAATCCCTATCCAGCAATTCCCCTCTCTCCCTTCCATGACCCCCCCCACCTCGCATCCATGCTCCTCTCTCCTCCCGCTCCCATCATGTCCCAGTTGGCCTGGCCCGCCCTCTTCTCCCCTCCCCCTTCGCATCCATGCTCGTCTCTCCCCTGCCCTCCCGCTCCCATTGTTCAACTACTGCCCGCCCTCTTCTCTCCCACCAACATCCCTTTTCTTGTTTTTTCTTTTTAAATTTACCTCCGTGGCGGTCCAGCAGCACAGCGTCAGTGAAGGAGGCGGTGCTCGCCTCCCGACGTCTCTAGCCTTCCCTTCGCTGTGTTCCGCCTTCTAATGACGTCATTTCCTTGAAGTCAGAAGAAGGCAGAACACAGCGAAGGGAAGGCAAGAGACGTCGGAAGCGCCGCCTCCTTCACTGACGCTGCGCTGCTGGACCGCCACGGAGGTAAATTTAAAAAGAAAAATAAAAGAAAAGGGATGTTGGGGGGGGAGAAGAGGGCGGGCAGTAGTTTAACAATGGGAGCGGGAGGGCGAGCGAGGTGAGCATGGTGCGGCGGCACCCCCCTGCCATGCTTACCTCGCTTACCGTGTTGGCACGGCCCTGCCGCCAGGGCCGGTCAAACTCAGTAAGCGGGGTAAGCGCCGCAGGGGGGGCGCCTGCCTTCAAGGGTACCGCTGCGGCGCCATACTGCGCCACCCTTGGTGCTTTAAATCTTTAATTTACCTCCGTTCCAGCAGCCGCATCATTTGAAAGCCCTGCCCCATCTCTAGCCTTCCCTCCCTTCGTGAGTTCATTCCGCAGTCCCGCCTTCTGACGTCATTTCCTCGAGGGCGGGACTGCAGAACAAACTCACGGAGGGAAGGCTAGAGACGGGGCAAGGCTTTCAAATGACGCGGCTGCTGGAACTGAGGTAAATTAAAGATTTAAAGCACCAAGGGCGGTGGGGGATGGGGCGAAGGAGAATCAGTGGACAGGGGCAGGGTGGGAGAAGAGAGAAAGGAGATGCTGGGGGGGGGGGGGCGCGGGCGCGAACTCATAGTCTGCAGGGGGGCACCAGAGACCCTAGGACCGGCCCTGCTCCCCGCCTAACACATACGTCTCCCGTGGATTTCTACTCCCTAAGTGCATCACTTTGCATTTCTTCGCATTGAAAAGATGTGTTAATAACATAAATAAATAGTGGGTTTTGAAAAGTTGTCTCGTAGCTAGCTTAACCTGGGTGGAATAACTTCTGAGTAATGAGAAGGTACATTATTTCCTTCAAAGATGCTCTTAAGGACCCTTTTACCCAGGAGTAGTTCTGGTGTTTGCCACACTTGGGGAAACAAAACGGGAGCTGGCCAGACTTCTACGGTCTCTGCCCTGATCGTGACTGAATAGATAGGGATGGGCTGGAGAGTAAATTTTAAGGGGCTTCGACGTTAGCTTCAGAACTTATTACCAGAACAGTACTGGGCAGACCTCTACGGTCTGTGCCCTGAGAAAAGACAAGGACAAATCAAACTCGGGTATACATATAAAGTAACAAATATCATGTAAAAAGAGTTTATCTTGTTGGGCAGACTGGATGGACCGTATAGGACTTTATCTGTCGTCATTTACCATATGTTATTTCTGTTGCTCTAAAATTTTTATTATTTTAGTGCTGGGTGCTACCTGTTTATTGCCGATATAGTGCAGAAGCTAAATAACAGGCAGTAAGGGCTCTGCCAGGATATGGCTGCACAGCAAGTGCTTAACTTACCACATAACCATTTCCTTTTAAAGAAAGAAACTACTTTTACCTGCTGCGGCAAATCCACGCACTGATGCCACAGCAGAGCCTCTTTTACCACAGCTTGGAAAAAGGCCCCCTTCCGAAACCTAATACAGTCTCTGGTACTGAGCCACCTGGACTACTGCAACTCACTCTTACGCTGGCTGTAAAGAACAGACCATCAAGAAACTCCAGATGGCCCAGAACACTGCAGCCAGACTCATATTCGGAAAAACAAAATATGTCAGTGCAAAACCCCTAAGAAAGAACCTACACTGGCTCCCACTGAAAGAACGTACCACGTTCAAGATATGCACGTTTGTTCACAAAATCATTCATGGAGACGCCCCGACCTACATGTTACATCTCATGGACCTTCCACTCAGTGGCGTAGGAAGGGGGTGGGGTGGTCCGCCCCGGCTGCACGCCGCTGGGGGGGGGGGGGGGGTGTCGGCTCCGCTGGTTCCCTGCTCCCTCTGCCCCGGAACAGGTTACTTCCTGTGCCGGGGCAGAGAGAGCAGGGAACCAACGGAGCCGACGCAGCTCCCAGCGATGTGCACTCGGGGGCGGATCGGCCCTCTTGTCCGCCCCTCGCTTCCTAATTCATGTAAGAATGCGCTCCGGAGGGGGGAGGGGGCACCGTGCTGCACCCCGGGGGGGGGGGGGGTGCACGCGCATCGGCGACCCGCCCTGGGTGTCAGCCGCCCTCGCTACGGCACTGCTTCCACCCAGAAACGCTAAACGATCCTCCCACACCTTTCTCAACCTACACTTCCCCAGCTGTAAAGGGGTCAAATACAAACTAACACATACGTCCACCTTCTCCTACATGAGCATGAAGATGTGGAATGCACTACCAATTCACTTAAGAACGATCAGTGAACTAAATAACTTCCGTAAAGCTTTGAAAACCTATCTCTTTAACAAAGCCTACCATGAGAACCCATAATAACTAGAACACAACCCCTTACACTCCTTTATTCAGAAGGCCTCACTGTATAGCTGCATATCCTGATCATCTTGTCTTCTTTCATCCCTCTATAACACCAATTGTATCTCTTCTCTGTTACGGTGACGCCATAACAGATCTTTGTAAGCCACACAGAGCCTTCAAATAGGTGGGAAAATGTGGGATACAATAAATAATAATAATAATAATAAATGCCTAATTTGTGTCGAAGAATAAAAAAGAGGTGAGAGTTGCTCAGAGCCAACCTTTGAAAGATTATACAATCTAATATTTTTATTTCTTTTGGTCACAACAAGTGAAGTAAATAAAAATTTCATAAGACGACAGGTCAGTCCAGGAAAGAGTAATAGCAACAATTTAAACACGAATAGAAATTAGAAGGGTTAGTCAACACAAAAGCCAACGTATGCCCACTTATGAGTGGGAAAGCAAACCCGTTGTTGTAAACCTAGATCATAAATAAACAAATTGAAATACTTAATTGGTGCAGAATCTGGCCATTTACAGCATAATAAGTAGTAGGAGTAGTTTTTTTTTTTCCTTTTCTTTGTTGGTGGTGCCGGTGTTTATTTTTAACAGGATAACGATCAGATGCCAAAACCTAACAGTACAAAAAAAAAACCACTATGAAAATTTTCTCATCTTACCGATGCTCTTTTAAACAGCGCAAGCGCCTCACACAATTAATAACCCCTACCCGCCTCAACTGAGCCTGGCAGCAGTAGAGGCACCGGTTACCAAGGCGACGGCCGACGGCACGTCGCAGATTAGTGACGTTGCCTTGGAGGCGGTGCCGCGAGCGCGGTACTATTTGAAGCAAGGCTGGTGGTGAACTTAAGTTAGGCTGACTCAGGTGGCGGGAGCAAAAAAGAAAGAGGAAGCTATTTGTAGCGGTTACTAGACTCACTGGAGCCTAGACGCGAGAGAGGCAGATCTTTGAGTCCCAGTACCAGAGAAGAGTGAAACGGGTACCACAGGATAAACCCGGGAATTCTGTCGGGTCTGAAGTCCAGGCTGTGTTACTTATGAGCAAGTCGAAGGAGACGGCGGGTGAGCGAGAGACGACCGGTTGTAGATAGACAGTACTACAGTTCTCCTATTCAGTTAGCCCTGAGTGACTGGCAGAGGAGCTCACTTGGTTGTACACACTGACCTTTAGCCATATTTCATTGACTTCCCTCTTGTCCATTTCAATAACTGACTATGAACTCTTCCTCCAGAAACGTGTCCCTTTTTTAAGCCCAGATGCGCTAACTGCTGTTATCACATTCTACCGAGTTCCACAGCTTAGCTATTCTTTGAGTGAAAAAATATTTCCTCCTATTTGTTTTACAAAGTATTTCCATGTAATTTCATTGAGTGGCCCCTGGTCTTTGTACTTTTTGAAAGAGTAAAAAATCGATTCACTTTTACCCATTCTACACCACTCAGATTTTGTAGACCTCAGTCCTAACCCCCTTCCTTCAACAGTCTCTTTTCCAAGCTGAAGGGCCCTAACCTCTTTAGCCTTTCCTCATATGGGAGGAGTTCCATCCCCTTTAGCATTTTGGTCACTCTTTAAACCTTTTCTAATTCTGCTGTGGGGCTCATTTTCAAAGCACTTACAAAGTTTTATAGGTTACTAGTAACCTATGGAACTTTTGAGTTTTAGTGCTTTGAAAATATGCATCATGACCAGAATTGAACGCAGTACTCAAGGTGAGGTCGTACCATGGAGCAATGCAGAGGTATTCTAATATTCTTGGTCTTATTTTGCACCCCTTTATTAATAATTCCAAGCACCCCATTTGCTTTTTTTGGCCCCTGCGGCACACTGGATAGAAGATTTCAGCATATTGTCTACAACAACATCTATATCTTTTTCTTGAGTGTTGACTCCTAAGGTAGACCCCAGCATCAGGTAAATATGATTTGGCTTATTCTTCTCAATGTGCATCACTTTGCATTTGTACACATTATATTTCATCTACCATTTGGATGCCCAGTCTTCCAGTTTCCTAAGGTTGTCTTGCAGTTGTTGTTGTTTTTACAATCTGCCAAATTTAGGCTCTTAGCTAGAAAACTAAAATCCAGAACCTCTAAGGTAGCATTTTCCAAAGTGCGTCCCGTTCCAAGCGCAGGGCCCAAAAGACAGGCAGAGCTCTGGAGTTTCAGTGCATTTCAGTGCATGGATGAGGTGATGATGCAGGGAGGAGTGTTATAGATTTGTGAGGAACTGAGCAACATTCTGGGGAAGGGGGATCTTATTCCAGAATGATGGGCTCCACATTAAGCAGGGTGGGACCAGTCTGCTGGTATCGGCATTTAAAAAGGAGATAGAGCAGCTTTTAAACTAGAACCTGGGAGAAGGCCAACAGTCGTTCAAAAGCGCATGGTTCAGAACAAGGTATCTTTCAAAGATATCACCAAAACAGGGAAGATAGGGTTGCAGTAGAGACCATAGTAGGGCAGGCGTCTTTAAAGAACCTCATGGTTCTGTTCTTGGTCCCCTCCTCTTTTCTATCTACACTTCTTCCCTTGGTTCATTAATCTCATCCCATGGCTTTTCCTACCATCTCTATGCTGATGACTCCCAAATCTACCTTTCTACCCCTGATATCTCACCTTGCATCCAAACCAAAGTTTCAGCGTGCTTGTCTGACATTGCTGTCTGGATGTCTCAACGCCACCTGAAATTAAATATGACCAAAACCGAGCTAATTTTTCCCCCCAAACCCACCTCCCCGCTCCCCCCGTTTTCTGTTTCTGTTGATGGCTCTCTCATTCTCCCTGTCTCCTCAGCTCGAAACCTTGGGCTCATCTTTGACTCTTCTCTCTCCTTCTCTGCTCATATCCAGCAGATTGCCAAGACCTGTCGTTTCTTTCTTTACAACATCCGTAAAATCCGCCCCTTTCTTTCCGAGCACTCTACCAAAACCCTCATCCACACCCTTGTCACCTCTCGTTTAGACTACTGCAATCTGCTTTTTGCTGGTCTCCCACTTAGTCACCTCTCCTCTCTCCAGCCAGTTCAAAACTCTGCTGCCCGTCTCGTCTTCCGCCAGGGTCGCTTTACTCATACTACCCCTCTCCTCAAGACCCTTCACTGGCTCCCTATCCATTTTCGCATCCTGTTCAAACTTCTTCTACTAACCTATAAATGTACTCACTCTGCTGCTCCCCAGTATCTCTCCACACTCGTCCTTCCCTACACCCCTTCCCGTGCACTCCGCTCCATGGATAAATCCTTCTTATCTGTTCCCTTCGCCAATACTGCCAACTCCAGACTTCGCGCCTTCTGTCTCGCTGCACCCTACACCTGGAATAAACTTCCTGAGCCCCTACGTCTTGCCCCATCCTTGGCCACCTTTAAATCTAGACTGAAAGCCCACCTCTTTAACATTGCTTTTGACTCGTAACCACTTGTAACCACTCGCCTCCACCTACCCTCCTCTCTTCCTTCCCGTCCACATTAATTGATTTGATTTGCTTTGCTTACTTTATTTCTTTTTTGTCTATTAGATTGTAAGCTCTTTGAGCAGGGACTGTCTTTCTTCTATGTTTGTGCAGCGCTGCGTATGCCTTGTAGCGCTATAGAAATGCTAAATAGTAGTAGTAGTAGTAGTAAAAAAAAGACAAAAGATTGCAAATTCCATATCATCATGCTGATCAATCCATAGACTGGTGGGTTGTGTCCATCTACCAGCAGGTGGAGATAGAGAGCAATCCTTTTGCCTCCCTATATGTGGTCATGTGCTGCCGGAAACTCCTCAGTATGTTCTCTATCTCAGCAGGTGGTGGTCACACACAGCAGCAGCTCTGGCTAGGTCTCCAAGCCTAATTTTTAGGTTTTGTTGAGTACCTGGGGTTGAGGGCTCTTCTTGAGCAAGTGCACACCTGGTGGTGCCAGGTCCCTCCTTTTCTCCCCCCTCCCGCTGGCTCCGTTAAAAAAAAAAAAAAAATTTTTGACGTCCTTAAGGGCGTTCATTTCAACGTTTATTTAAACATTTATTGCAGCTACTCACTGGGACACCAATTTGTTACAGCTCGGAGCGAGAAGCAGGTAATTTTTACCTTTTTATAGCGGGCAGGGGGTTCCCCGATCGATCTCCACGTGGCCTATGGCGTCGGAGGGCGAGGGCGCGAAGAATCGCTCCCCGGACCGCGTGTGCGCTTCTAGCGGGGATGCGGGGGTCTTAAAGTCTGATTCGCCCTTGTTGGGTGTCAGTTTGGAGGCTGGTCAGTGTCCCGGTTCTTCCTTGGGTGCGGCGGTTTTTCCCGCCATAAACGCCCATCCCCCGCTGCTCGCCTCCGCCATCTTGGCCGGCCATTCTGCTCGGACGGCTTCTTCTTGGGCCGCCCTTGAGCTGGGAGACGTTAATGCCATGGCCGCCCTTGATTTGGGCGACGGCAGAAAAGCGGCTAAAGTTAAGCGCCGTTCTTCCCGCGCGGCTCCTTCGTGGAGTGTCGCGCCGGACGCCATCTTGGATGTGCAGCATGTTTCTCCCCCGCTCTTGCGAGCGCCGGTTGAGGGTGCGTCTAGGGCTGTGGCCCAGGCTGCTGAAGTGCAAAGTCTGGAGGGTTTCTCCCCCGAGTTTATTTTGCTGCTGCATCAGGCCTTCCTTATGCAAAACGCTGCCCCTGCTCCCTTGTCCGATAAAGGGGTTGAGGCCCCCGGAAGTAAACGCCCTCGAGTGGATTCCCAGGCCTTAGAGGACTCTGTCTCCTCTGATGTAGATGAGGGCAGCGTGTCCGAGTTCTCCCAACGGTCCTTTGGGGATTCCTTGGAGGAGACGGATTCCCGCTCGGATGGAGCGGATGACCCCTCTGCAGCGCGGATCTTTCGCTCAGAGGATTTGCCCAACCTGTTAGTGCAGGCCATGAGCATTTTGAAGATTTCCTCTCCAGAGGATGTCTCTCCCTCAGCCCCTGTTGGCTCCGCCATTATGCTGGGGATGAAGCGCCCGCCTAGAACCTTCCACATGCATGATGCCATGCACACCTTAATTTCGGCTCAATGGGATGTCCCGGAAGCGAGCCTCAAAGTGGCTAGGGCTATGTCCCGCCTCTATCCTTTGCCTGAAAGTGAACGGGAGGCCTTTCTTTGGCCTACCGTGGATTCTTTAATCACTGCGGTGACTAAGAAAACGGCGTTGCCAGTGGAAGGTGGCACGGCCCTAAAGGACGCCCAAGACAGAAGATTGGAGGCGGCCTTAAGGTCGTCCTTCGAGGCGGCTGCCTTAAGTTTGCAGGCCTCAGTTTGCAGCTCCTATGTGGCCAGGGCGTGCCTGACGATTGTGCAGCGGGCTTCCCCCTCGGATCCTTCCTTGAGGGCTGATTGGCCGGCCCTGGAATCGGGTTTGGCTTATTTGGCAGACTTACTGTATGATGTCTTGAGAGCCTCAGCTAAAGGTATGGCTCAGACAGTCTCTGCGCGGCGGTGGCTTTGACTGAAGCATTGGTCTGCGGACCACGCCTCTAAGTCCCGCCTGGCTAAGTTGCCTTTTAAAGGCAAGCTGCTCTTTAGGGTCCAGCTGGACAAAATTGTGACTGATCTCGGCACGTCTAAGGGCAAGAGGTTACCAGAGGTCAGGGCTCGGGCCAGTGCTCGCCCCGGTAACTCCAGAGGACGGTTTCAGGAAGCCCGTCGGTACCGCCCGGGCAAGTCGGGCGCCTCTGCCCCCTCTTCCTTCAAGAGGAACTTCTCCCCCAAGCAGCATTCCTTTCGCAGAGACCGCTGTCCCGGAGGTGCGCCCTCCGGTCCTCCCCCAGGGTCTCGTACCCAATGACGGGGTCCTGGTCCATGGCCCAGTGCAGATTGGAGGACGCCTGTCCTCGTTTCTGGGTGAGTGGACCAGGGTAACTTCAGACGCTTGGGTGCTGGAAGTCATCAGAGACGGCTACAAGGTAGAGTTCTGCCGACCCTTAAGAGACGGGTTTGTACTCTCTCCCTGCAAGTCTCCGGTCAAAGCTGTAGCAGTGCAGCAGACCTTGGACAATCTGATCCGCCTGGGTGCGGTCGTTCCGGTGCCAGAAAATCAGCTTGGCAAGGGACGTTACTCCATTTACTTTGTGGTACCAAAGAAAGGAGGTTCGGTATGGCCTATCCTCGACCTCAAAGGGGTCAATCGGGCCTTGAAAGTTCGGCACTTTCGCATGGAGACTCTCCGCTCTGTTATAGCGGCAGTGAAGGCAGGGGAGTTCCTGGCATCCTTGGACATCAAGGAAGCGTACTTGCATATTCCCATCTGGCCTCCTCATCAACGCTTTCTGTGTTTTGCAGTCCTGGGCCGACACTTCCAGTTCAGAGCCCTCCCGTTCGGGTTGGCTACTGCTCTGCGGACCTTCTCCAAAGTAATGGTGGTCATCGCGGCCTTCCTGCGAAAGGAAGGAGTACAAGTCCATCCTTATCTGGACGACTGGTTGATCCGAGCCCCCTCTTATGCAGAGTGCGGCAAAGCTGTGGACTGGGTGATTGCTCTTTTGAGCTCCCTGGGAGAAAAGCCAGCTGCGCCCGACTCAGTCCCTGGAGTATCTGGGAGTTCGATTCGACACCCAAGTGGGCAGAGTGTTCCTGCCGGACAATCGGATTGTCAAGCTTCAGGCTCAGGTGGACCAGTTCCTAGTAGCCTCTCCGCTTCGGGCTTGGGACTATGTGCAGCTGTTGGGCTCTATGACGGCCACGATGGAAGTAGTGCCCTGGGCCAGGGCTCATATGAGACCACTACAACACTCTCTGCTGCAGCGCTGGACTCCGGTGTCGGAGGATTATGCTGTGCGCCTTCCCTTGGACCCAGCAGTGCGCAAGGCGCTGAGCTGGTGGCTGAAGACAGACAAGTTGTCTGCAGGGATGCCTCTTGTGACCCCGGAGTGGATTGTCGTCACGACGGACGCCTCGTTGACGGGCTTGGGAGCCCACTGTTTGGGAAGGTCAGCGCAGGGGCTCTGGTCTCCTGCAGAGGCAAAGTGGTCTATCAACCTCCTGGAACTCAGAGCCATTCGGTTGGCGCTATTGCAGTTCCTCCCGATACTGGCGTTGAAGCCAGTACGGGTCCTGTCGGACAATGCCACGGCTGTGGCCTATGTCAACCGCCAGGGAGGTACCAAGAGCGCCCCTCTAGCCAAGGAGGCCATGAATCTATGCCAGTGGGCGGAAGCGAGCCTGGAGCAGTTATCAGCGGCCCACATTGCCGGAGTCATGAATGTCAAGGCGGACTTTCTCAGTCACCATACCTTGGATCCCGGAGAGTGGCAGTTATCGGCTCAGGCGTTCTTGGACATCACGAAGCGCTGGGGCCAGCCGAGCCTAGATCTGATGGCGTCATCGGCCAATTGCCAAGTGCCGCGCTTTTTCAGCAGAGGACGGGACCCTCGATCCCTGGGAGTAAATGCTCTTCTCCAACAGTGGCCGACACAGGAGCTTCTCTATGTGTTCCCGCCCTGGCCCATGTTGGGCAGGGTGCTAGACCGGGTGGCAAAGCATCCGGGCCGGATAATCCTGGTGGGTCCGGACTGGCCCAGACGTCCCTGGTATGCGGACTTGATCAGGCTCTCAGTGGACGACCCTCTGCAACTGCCAGTGGAGCAGGGCCTGTTGCATCAGGGTCCCGTGGTGATGGAGGATCCCTCCCCCTTTGGTCTTACGGCCTGGCTATTGAGCGGCAGCGTCTGAAGAAGAAGGGCTTCTCAGACAAGGTCATCGCCACTATGCTGAGAGCGAGGAAGCGCTCTACTTCTACTGCTTACGCCAGGGTTTGGCGTACCTTTGCAGCGTGGTGTGAAGCAGGCTCACTTTCTCCCTTCACTGCTCCAATTTCTTCAGTGTTGGCGTTCCTGCAAGAAGGTCTGGAGAAAGGCCTGTCGCTCAGTTCCCTTAAAGTCCAGGTAGCGGCTCTGGCTTGCTTCAGGGGCCGCCTGAAGGGTGCTTCTCTGGCTTCGCAGCCAGATGTGGTGCGTTTTCTCAAGGGAGTTAATCACCTGCGCCCTCCTCTGCACTCGGTGGTGCCTGCGTGGAATCTCAACCTGGTGCTAAGAGCCTTGCAGAAGCCGCCTTTTGAACCCTTGTCGAGGGCGTTGAAAGCAGTCTTTTTGGTGGCTATCACTTCAGCCAGAAGAGTTTCCGAGCTCCAGGCACTCTCATGTCGAGAGCCTTTTCTGCAGTTCACTGAGGCAGGAGTGACTATTCGCACAGTGCCTTCCTTCCTGCCCAAGATTGTTTCTCGCTTCCATGTGAATCAGCAGCTCTGTCTCCCTTCCTTTCGTAGGGAGGACTACCCAGAGGAATACTCTGCTCTCAAATATCTGGATGTGAGACGAGTCATCATCAGATACTTGGAAGTGACCAATGATTTCCGGAAGTCGGATCATCTGTTTGTCCTGTTTGCAGGTCCTCGTAAGGGTCTGCAGGCTGCTAAGCCTACAGTGGCAAGATGGGTCAAGGAAGCCATTGCAGCGGCTTATGTGGCCGCGGGGAAGGTGCCGCCTATCCAGCTGAAGGCTCACTCCACTAGAGCTCAGGCGGCCTCGATGGCAGAGGCCGGGTCCGTTTCCTTGGAAGAGATATGCAAGGCGGCAACTTGGGCATCGGCCCATACCTTCTCCAGGCATTACCGCTTGACTGTGGCTGCTCGGGCGGAGGCCCGGTTTGGAGCTTCAGTGTTGCGGTCAGGGATTTCAATGTCCCGCCCTGGGTGAGTACTGCTTCGGTACATCCCACCAGTCTATGGATTGATCAGCATGATGATATGGAAGGTAAAATTATGTATCATACCTGATAATTTTCTTTCCATTAATCATAGCTGATCAATCCATAGCCCCTCCCAGATATCTGTACTGTTTATAGTCTGGTTGCATTTCAGGTTCATGTTTAGTCTTCAGTTCCTGTTCAGGAGGACTTCGTGTTCAAGTTTTGTCAATTGGATTCTTCAAGAGTTGAGACGAATTTGTGTTACAGTGAGCTGCTGCATTCCACTCCCCTCCGTTTTACGGGGCTGGATTGAGACATAAATTCTGCCGGCGCTCCCTCCCGCTTCGTGCGGCTGTAGGGCAGCTTTGTACCCGTCCCGCTTCGGCGGTGTTAGGGTCAGTCAGCTCCTCCCGCGGTTGCGGTTGCAGGATAAGCCAGATCCCCCCCGCATCAGCGGGGTGGTGTCCCTCCCCCGCTCCGTGGGGATGAGCTGGACGGATTCCCCTCCCTCACTTGTGTGGGGATGAGCTGGGTTAATTCCCCTCCCCCGTTTCGGCGGTGTTGAGCTGGGCAGAGTGTCCCTTTGTGGGTGTAATTCTCTAAGTGCTGAGTCCTGCGGATGGAGCTTGGATATCGACATACTGAGGAGTTTCCGGCAGCACATGACCACATATAGGGAGGCAAAAGGATTGCTCTCTATCTCCACCTGCTGGTAGATGGACACAACCCACCAGTCTATGGATTGATCAGCTATGATTAATGGAAAGAAAATTATCAGGTATGATACATAATTTTACCTTAATACTGCCAACTGTTAAGCAAGATGTAAATAGGAGCAACAAATAGTTTGAAATGTCTATATTCAAATGCCAGAAGCCTAAGAAATAAGATGGGAGAGTTAGAATATATTGCATGAAATGAAAAATTTTAGATATAATAGGCATCTCTGAGACCTGGTGGAAGGAGGCTAGCCAGTGGGGCACTGTCATACCAGGGTACAAAGTATATCGTAGTGACAGGATGGATCGAATTAGTGGAGGGGGTAGCATTGTATGTTAAGAAGGGCCTTCAATCAAATAGATTCAACTTACATCTTGGAATCCCTATGCATTGAAATTCCACGTGTAAACGGGAAAAGGATAGTGATAGGAGTGTACTACTGTCCACCTGGCCAGGATGAACAGACAGATGTAGAAATGTTATCAGAAGTTAGGGAGGCCAACAAACTGGGGAACACAATAATAATGGGTGATTTCAATTACCCCGATCTTGACTGGGTCAGTGTAACATCAGGGCATGCTAGGGAGGTAAAATTCCTTGACGAAATCAAGGAATGCTTTATGGAGCAGCTGGTACAGGAGCCAACAAGAGGAGGAAAAATTCTAGACCTAGTCTTTTGTGGAGTGCATGATCTGGTGCAGAAGGTAATGGTGCTAGGGCCGCTTGATAACAGTGATCATAAAATGATCAGATTTGATATATGCTTTGGGGTAAGTATACACAGAGAAGTGGCCTAGTGGTTAGTGTGGTAGACTTTGGTCCTGGGGAACTGGGTTCGATTCCCACTGCAGGCACAGGCAGCTCCTTGTGACTCTGGGCAAGTCACTTAACCCTCCATTGCCCCTGGTACAAATAAGTACCTGTATATAATATGTAAGCCGCATTGAACCTGCTATGAGTGGGAAAGCCGCGGGGTACAAATGTAACAAAAAAAAAAACACGTTAGCATTTAACTTTCAAAAAGAAGACTATGATAAAATGAGGAGAACGTTAAATAAAAAAACTTAGGAGCAGCTGCGAAGGTCAAAAATTTATATCAGGCATGGTTGCTGTTCAAAAATACCATCTTGGTATCCTGGAAGCACAGACCATGTATTAAAAGAAGGAGGAAGGAAGACCAAACGACAGCAGGCATGATTAAAAGGTGAGGTGAAGAAAGATATTAGGGCTAAAAGAAAATCCTTCAGAAAATGGAAGAAGGATTTATTTTTTATTTGTTGCATTTGTATCCCACATTATCCCACCTTTTTGCAGGCTCAATGTGGCTGACAATACATCATGAATAGTGAGAATATATGAGAAAGTATACATTTAGTATAACAGAAGGATTTTGGGTAACATGAATGGTAGAACATGATAGTATATTAGCAAGCAATCATAGTAAGAAATATTTAAGGATTGTATAAGAATTATATAGAAAATGTGCATTTAGTAATAGTGAAAAAACATGATAGTGGTTTGGCAGTCAGATATTGTAAGGGCAGTTCTGGGTATGTGTACAAGAGTTCATAATTGTTGATCCTTGTTGTATGCCTTGTTGATCCAACTGTAAAATAATAAGAAACAGCATAAGGAATGGCAAGTCAAATGCAAAGCGCTGATAAGGAAGGAACTTTGAAAAAAAATATTGCGTAGGAGGCAAAAACACATTAAAAGCAAGAAGCCGGCAAAAGAATCAGTTGGATGGCTAGAAGGTAAAAGGGGCACTCAGGGAAGACAAAGCCATAGCAGAGAGATTAAATGAATTATTTGCTTCGGTCTTCACCGAGGAAGATTTGTGAGAGATACTGGTGACAGAAATGGTATTCAGAGCTGACGAGTCAGAGAAACTGAATGAAATCTCTATACACCTGGAGGACGTAATGGTGCAGTTTAACAAATTGAAGAGCAAATCTCCTGGACCGGATGGTATTCATCACCGAGTACTGATAGAATTGAAAAATGAACTTGCAGAACTATTGTAATTTGTCTTTAAAATCAAGCATGGTACCGGAAGGTTGCAGGATGGCCAATGTTAACGCCAATTTTTAAAAAAGGTTCCAGAGGAAATTATAGACCTGATGTTGGTGCTGGGCAAAATGATAGAGACTATTATAAAGAACAAAATTACAGAGCATATTCAAAAGCATGGATTGAGACAAAGCTAACATGGATTTAGCAGTGGCGTACCAAGGGGGGGGGGGCGGTGGGGGCGGTCCGCCCCGGGTGTCAGCGGGTGGGGGATGCTCCGCGAGAGCCGACAGCTTTTTTTTTTTTTTTAAAATCCGTGCACTGTGCAGCGATCGCCGATGCAGGCAGCGCCTCGCGTCTGCCCTGCATGAACTGAAAAGAGGAAATCGCTTTGCTGACGTGGGGCCTTCCCTCGCTTGTTGTCCCGCCCTCGAGGAAATAGGAAGTTACCTCAAAAGAGGGCGGGACAACAAGCGAGGGAAGGCCCGACGTCAGCAAAGCGATTTCCTCTTTTCAGTTCATGCAGAGCAGACGCGAGGCGCTGCCTGCATCGCTGCACGGATTAAAAAAAAAAAGCAGGGTGGTGGCTTTAGGGGGGGCTCAGAGGGAAGAAGGGGATTGGGGAGGTGGTCATAGGGGAGAAGGGATTGGGGAGGGTGCTCAGAGGGGAGAAGGGGATTGGAGAGGGTGGGGGTGCTCAGAGGGGAGAAGGGGATTGGGGAGAAGGGGATTGGAGAGGGTGGGGGTGCTCATACCGTAGGGGAGAAGGGGATTGGGGAGGGTGCTCATAGGGGAGAAGGGGATTGGAGAGGGTGGGGTGCTCATACCGTAGGGGAGAAGGGGATTGGGTAGGGTGCTCATAGGGGAGAAGGGGATTGGAGAGGGTGGGGGTGCTCATAGGGGAGAAGGGGATGGGGAGGGTGCTCAGAGGGGAGAAGGGGATTGGAGAGGGTGGGGGTGCTCATAGGGGAGAAGGGGATTGGGGAGCTCAGAGGGGAGAAGGGGATTGGGGAGGGTGAGGGTGCTCAGAGGGAAGATGGGGATTGGGGAGGGTGGGGGTGGTCATAGGGGAGAAGGGGATTGGGGAGGGGAGTGCTCAGATGGGAGAAGGGGTCTGGGGGTCTGACAAGGGGGCAGGAGGGAAAATGGGTCCATGCCTGGGGCAGGTGGGAGAATGGGTCTGGGGCTGAAAAGGGGGGATGCAAGGCATGTGGTGGATGAAGGGGGCTGGAACTGGGGGCTGAAAAGGAGGGTATTTGGGATAAGGGGGCTAGTACTGGAACTGGGGGCTGAAACGGGGCAGGGGCTGAAACTGGGGGCTTTAAAGGGGACAGGGAGAACTGGCTGGGGCTGAAGCTCGGGACTGATGGGAGAAAAGGGCTGGGGACTGGTGGGATAGTGGGGCTGAAAAGGGGGGCAGGTGGGAGATGTGGGCTGGGGCTGGAACTAGGGGCAGGTGGAATAAGGGGGCTGAAAAGAGGGGGCAGAGAGAGAGGGGACAGACCCTGGATGGAAGTGGGGAGCGTGAGGGAGGGCAGACCTTGGATGGATGGGAGAGGGAGGGCAGACGGATTGAAGGGGCAGAGAGAAAGGGCAGATGGTGGGTGGAAGGGGGAGAGAGAAAGAGGCAGACTGGGGTAAATGGTGGATGGAAGGGGCAGAGATAGAGGGCAGATGTGGATGGAAGGAAGAGAGGGCAGACAGTGGATGGAAGGGGCAGAGAGAGAGGGCAGACACTGGATGGAAGGGACATTAGAGAGGGCAGACACTGGATGGCAGAGAGTGAGCGAAGACATGCTGGATGGAAGGAAGACAGTGAAAAGAAGATGAGGAAAGCAGAAACCAGAGACAACAAACTGTAAATATATATTTTAATTATTTTGCTTTAGGATATAGTATTGTAGCTGTGTTAATAAATGTTTATAAGTAGAACATGTAAATAAGGTCATCTTTTTATTGGACTAATTTTAATACATTTTGACTTAACTTTCAGAGAACAAAACCCCCTTCCTCAGGTCAGGATAGGATAATGTAACAGCACTATACCGTATTGACCTGAGGAAGGAGATTTTGGTGTCTGAAAGCTAAATGTATTAGTCCAATAAAATGATATTATTTGTTTTATTTCTATTTGTTAATTTGTAAAGTGGTGATTGGTATTTGTTAGTTTTTTCAAATTTACATCTGCTGTCTTTAAATTTTGCACAGTACTAGGGGACATTTTCTGTTTCTGTGGTGTTGCATTGTATGCAGAGTCTGGCATCCTGGGGGTTCAGTTTAATTTTTGTCTAAATAGAAAGTTTAAATATTACTACTTATTCTATAGTGGATTAGGGTATATCTGTGTTTGTGAAAAAGACATGGCTTTCAGTTGGCATTGACTGTGCAGGATCGACGATCTGTATTATTCTGTCTGGTTTCGTTTTACAATAGGTGAATTGATGTTCTAGTGCTCACTGTAGTGTTTAAGATGCTTTCCTTTTCCTTGTGTGACTCGTAGAAATTACTGCTTATGGTATGGTAGAATCGCTCTATAGGTCCTGATGTTCTGTATTCTCGGTATGCCTAGTACTGGATTTGGGGGGGGGGGGGGGGTGTTAAAAAATGACTGGCCCCGGGTGTCAACTACCCTAGGTACGCCACTGGGATTTAGTGAAGGGAAATCTTGCCTCACCAATCTATTACATTTCTTTGAAGGGGTGAACAAACATGCGGATAAAGGTGAGCAGGTTGATATTCCGGCTTATTTTTGAAAGAGAAGGGTGGCCATCTTTCGACACAAATCGGGAGATGGGCGTCCTTCTCTCAGGGTCGATTTTGGGCGTACCCAACTGCTTCCCTTCGCAGGGATGACCAAAGTTCCCGGGGGCGTGTTGGAGGTGTAGCGAAGGCAGGAATGGGGTGTGCCTAACAGATGGGCATCCTCAAGCATAATGGAAAAAAGAAGGGCATCCCTGACGAACAGTTGGCTGACTTTACTTGGTCCTTTTTTTTTTTTTTTTTTTTACGACCAAGCCACAAAAATGTGCCCTAAATGACCAGATGACCTCCCCTGACTCCCCCAGTGGTCACTAACCACCTCCCACCCCGAAAAAAAACAACTTAAAAATTTTTAAAAAGATGAAAATTTTTACAGTATGGGTGAAGGACGTCCTTCGCTATGCCTCCATCCTTGCGACGGCAGTTGAGGACGTCCAAAATGTGGATGTTTGTGAGAAGGCCGTCCATGCCCTTGCTATGCCTCTGACACCTCCTTTATTTGGATTTTGGATCACAAGTAGCAGCAGTGGGATTTGAACAGGCCACCTCTGGATTGCAAGACCAGTGCTCTAGGCCACTCCACTCCCATGAAATATGGCCGTCCCTATGGGGGGGCAGTAAGCAGGTCCCTGGGGGGGGGGGGAGGTATGTATGTGTCAGCGGAGGCATAATGAAGGCGTGGATGTTCTTTCAAACATTTTGGACGTCCTCAACTGCGCCCTCCCCCTCCCACAGGGACGGCCAAATTTCAAGGGAGTGGAGGAGTGGCCTAGTGGTTAGAGCACTGGTCTTGCAATCCAGAGGTGGCCGGTTCAAATCCCACTGCTGCTACTTGTGATCCAAAATCCAAATAAATAAAGGGGGTGTCAGGCATAGCAAAGGCCTGGACGTCCTTCTCACAACCACATTTTGGACATCCTCAACTGCCGTCGCAGGGACAGAAGCATAGCGAAGGACGTCCTTCACCCATACTCTTAAAATAAAAAAATAAAAAAGACGTCCCTGAGGAGCACTTGGACGTTTTCACCTGGACTTGTTTTTCTAAGGTTGTAGACAGCTATTATACATGCAGCTTGTCTTCATGTATGAAAGCCGTCTTTGGCATGCGCATAATGCTTGGCTGCTCTGCACTGGCTTCCCCTCCTTAAGAAGGAAATCGTGTGCAAATGAGCTAACAGCGAGCAGCTCATTTGCATGGGATTTCTTTCATGCATGCCCATTCCTTTCTAAATCGGTAAGGGAAGGGCTTTTTCCGTTCAGTTAGTGGGACCAGTGCACTACGAATGTTGGCTCCTCCCATGACCAAATGGCTTGGATATGGGCGTCCTTGCTTTCCATTATCGCTGAAAATCAGACACGACCAAATCCTGGGGACGACCATCTCTAATGTCGACCTAAATTTGCTGATTTGGGCGTCCCCGACCGTATTATCGAAATGAAAGATGGCTGCCCATCTTGTTTCGATAATACGGGTTTCCCCGCCCCTTGCTGGAGCCGTCCTGCGAGGATGTCCCCAGGAAAACTTGGGCGTCCCGGAGTCATTCCGTGTCAAGTGGACCAGGGGTCCCCACCTCACCATCTCAGATTTTGATGAAATTTGGTACATAGTTTCTTTATGATAAAAAACTAAGCTGGGCAAAATTTTAGTTCAAAAGACAAAAAATTGGAGGTTCTAGGGGACCTCAAGTAAAGGGTTGCAAAATATCGCCTGAGCAAAAATGACATTTTGGGCCAACTTCCAGAAGCTGTAAAACTGGAAGTTTTATTAGTACAAGGGGGATATTTGGAGAACCTGCACTACTTTTAGGGCTTAATGAACTGGCAAAACCCCCATGTTCCTAGTCCTCTTACGTTTTGAATGGTTTAGGCTCAAACTTTGCCAAAAAAATGGCAAAAATCAATTTACAGCGATGTTGAGGCTGCTGTAGTTTCTAAACTAGTTGGCCTTTCAGGTTGATATTTGGTAGGTGTACTAAATGCACGGCTGTAATGAGGCATTCCAATTTGCAGCACTTTGCTTCAAGTGGTTGAAAAATTATAAGCGTTCAAAGTTGGTATAAAAAGCATTTTTGCCCATTTTGAGCTATCTTTGATGCCCTTGATCTCCAGTGGGACAGCTTCAATATTCTTTCTTTTAGCACCATTAGAAAGAGCAGATTTCCTTCTATCAGAATATGTATTTTTCAATTTGGAGTCTCTCCATATAAGGATTGCAAAAAAAGTGTTTTTTGGCCAGTATTGTTGAATGATAGATGAAACGGATATAGGGCCCATCGATGTTTCTAATTGCTGTATAAGTCACTCAGTTGCTTTAAGCATGCGTTGGTCCATGGTGGCTATGCCACTACCAATTCAATAGGAAGTGGCAACCTCATCGCCAAGAGGTCACGCCCGATAGCCAGGCAAGTCCAGCCACTTGGCACAGGTTCCCAAGCCTGAAGGTGGGCATCTTACTTGAGGTTCCCAAGCCTCATTTGGTTGTCTTTGCCTAGTTTCTCAAGCCTAATGGGGGTGTCTTAATGGTTCAAAATCTGAGATGGTGAGGTGGGGACGACCTTTAAAATTGGTCCACTTGACACGGAATGACGAGATTGAATGAATTCTTTGCTTCGGTCTTCACCGGGGAAGATTTGGGTGGGATACCGGTGTCGGAAATGGTATTTCAAGCGGACGAGTCGGAGAAGCTTACTGACTTCACGGTAAACCTAGAGGATGTAATGGGCAGTTCAGCAAACTGAAGAGCAGCAGATCTCCTGGACCGGATGGTATTCGTCCTAGAGTACTGATAGAACTGAAAAATGAGCTTGCAATTTATCCTTAAAATCAAGTGTGGTACCGGAAGATTGGAGGGTGGCCAATGTAATGCCGCTTTTTAAAAAAGCTTTCAGGGGAGATCTGGGAAATTATAGACCGGTGAGTCTGACGTCGGTGCCGGGGAAAATGGTAGAGGCTATTATTAAAACCAAAATTACAGAGCACATCCAAGGACATGGATTACTGAGACCAAGTCAGCATGGCTTTTGTGTGGGGAAATCTTGCCTTACCAATTTACTTCAATTCTTTGAAGGAGTAAACAAACATGTGGACAAAGGGGAACCGGTTGATATTGTGTATCTGGATTTCCAAAAGGCGTTTGACAAGGTACCTCATGAAAGGCTACAGAGGAATTTGGAGGGTCATGGGATAGGAGGAAATGTCCTATTGTGGATTAAAAACTGGCTGAAGGATAGGAAAACAGAGAGTGGGATTAAATGGGCAGTATTCACAATGGAGAAGGGTAGCTAGTGGGGTTCCCCAGGGGTCTGTGCTAGGACCGCTGCTTTTTAATATATTTATAAATGATTTAGAGATGGGAGTAACTAGCGAGGTAATTTAAATTTGCTGATGACACACAGTTATTCAAAGTCGTTAACTCGCGACAGGACTGTGAAAAATTACAGAAGGACCTTATGAGACTGGGCAGCTAAATGGCAGATGACGGTTAATGTGAGCAAGTGCAAGGTGATGCATGTGGGAAAAAGAACCCGAATTATAGCTACGTCATGCAAGGTTCCACGTTAGGAGTTACGGACCAAGAAAGGGATCTGGGTGTCGTCGTCGATAATACACTGAAACCTTCTGCTCAGTGTGCTGCTGCGGCTAGGAAAGTGAATAGAATGTTGGGTATTATTAGGAAAGGTATGGAAAACAGGTATGAGGATGTTATAATGCCGTTGTATTGCTCCATGGTGCGACCGCACCTTGAGTATTGTGTTCAATTCTGGTCGCTGCATCTCAAGGAAGATATAGTAGAATTGAAAAAGGTGCAGCAAAGGGCGAGTAAAATGATAGCGGGGATGGGACGACTTCCCTATGATGAAAGACTAAGGAGGCTACGGCTTTTCAGTTTGGAGAAGAGACGGCTGAGGGGACACATGAGAGAGGCATATAAAATAATGAGTGGAGTGGAATGGGTGGATGTAAAGCGTCTGTTCACACTTTCCAAAAATACTAGGACAAGGGGGCATGCGATGAAACTACAGTGTGATGAAATTTAAAACAAATTGGAGAAAATGTTTCTTCACCCAACGCATAATTAAACTCTGGAATTTGTTGCCGGAGAACGTGGTGAAGGCGGTTAGCTTGGCAGAGTTTAAAAAGTGGTTAGACGGTTTCCTAAAGGACAAATCCATAAACCACTACTAAATGGACTTGGGAAAAATCCACAATTCCAGGAATAACATGTATAGAATGTTTGTACGTTGGGAAGTTTGCCAGGTGCCCTTGGCCTGGATTGGCCGCTGTCGTGGACAGGATGCTGGGCTCGATGGACCCTTGGTCTTTTCCCAGTGTGGCATTACTTATATACAGATTACTGTATCACTTTGTCTAGGACTATCAACAAAACTGATTTCCAGTCTTCAATTTATACAGAACATATCGGCCCGTCTGATCTTCAGATTGTGAAAATTTGACAGTTACACTGTACTTGAAGCTACTACACTACTACACAGAAAAGAATACTGTTCAAAACTACCTGCCTATTCTTCCAAGTCATATATGGATCAACCTCAGAAATGCTAATTAACATTTTTAAAGACGTTGGTCACTCTGCAAGGTTAGAACACCTCTTGATATTCTGTTCCCCAAGTGCAAAAAATGTCCGCTTCTCTAAATTCTTCAATGTTCTATTTTCTTTCCTAATCATTCCTTAGTGGAACTCCCTTGCCTACCACAATCATACAATAACATAGTAGATGATGGCAGATAAAGACATGTATGGTCCATCCAGTCTGCCCAACAACATAAACTCGTATGTGCTTCTTTATAAGTATACCTGACCTTGATTTTGTCCTTGCCATTTTCAGGGCACAGACCGTAGAAGTCTTCCCAGCACTAGCTTTGCTTCCCAGTTACCCGGTGTTGCCACCCAATCTCCACTAAGTTTCTGAACAGGACTCCTTTGTGTTTATCCCATGCATTTTTTAAATTCCATTACCGCTTTCGTCACCACCTCCCGCGGGAGGGCATTCCAAGTATCCATGACTCTTTCTGTGAAAAAATACTTCCTGACATTTTTCCTGAGTCTGCCCCCTTTCAATCTCGATTCATGTCCTCTAGTTCTACTGCCTTCCTGTCTCCGGAAAAGGTTTGTTTGCAGATTAATACCTTTAAAATATTTGAATGTCTGTATTATATCACCTGTTTCTCCTTTCCTCCAGGGTATAAATGTTCAGGTCAGCAAGTCTCTCCTGATACATCTTGTAACGCAAAGCCTTTTGTAGTTTTTGTGGCTTAAGCAAATTTTTGATGCATTCTGTGTGCTTCGGGGCATTCATGATGAAGGCCTTATATTGTACTATCTGTTGAATCTTATGTAAAAGTATGTAATTGCCAATGAAAGTTTACTGTGGACCATAGTGAAACCTTTTAGGGGATACAGCTGTATATAAACAATAAATTGATATTGATTCTCTAAGAAAAGCAAGACTACAAGTCCCCAGCTGTAATGGGATAAAACATGGCCTGAATCAACCTTGTTGGGCAAATCTGGAGCTAGTTGGAATTCTATTCTACACACAGGACCCAAGAGGCAGACAGAGCTCTGGGGTCTCAGTGCATGGCTGAGACTACGGTGCAGGGAGGAGCGAGTTTAGATTTGTTAGGAATTGGGTAACATTCTGGGGAAGGGAATGGGGAGCCAATTCCCAAAAGATTGGCTCCATGTTAACCAGGGTGGAGCAAGGCTGCTAGTGCTTTAGCTTTTGAACAAGAACCTGGAGCTGTTGCTTTGAAGTGCATGGTTTGGTATAAGGTATCTTTGAAGAATGCTATCAAAACAGGAAAGTTAGGGTATCCCAATAGAGAAGGTTCAATAAAGGCAAATACAATCCAGGTGCCCTTAAATAAAGAGCAAGCAGACTTGAAAGACAGCAAATTATCACCGTCAACTGCTGAGCATATTATAAACAAAAAATATTTGAAATGTCTATATACAAATTCTAGAAACCTAAAAAAAATAAGATGGCGGTGTTCGTGTACATAGCACTGAATGAAGAGGTAGATCTAATAGATATCTTAAACCTGGTAAAATGATGAAAACCAATGGGACACTGATATAAGGGGTACAAGTGATATCACAAAAGTATGGATCAAACTGATGGAGGGGTGGTGCTATATATTAGAAGGAATGGAGTCAAACAGAATGAACTATGAAACCTTTATGGATAGAAACCCTATGTGTAGGAAAGAGAACAGTGGTGTGGATACAATACCATCCGCCTGGCCAGAATGGACAGATGTTGAAATGTTAGAAAATGAAGGAAGCTAGCAAATTCGCCAACACAGGAATAGGTGATTTTAGTTACCCCAACGTTGACTGAATATGTCCCTAGCATGTCCTGATATAACATTTAAAGTTCCTAGATGAAATAAATTGCTGATTGCTTTATGGTGTGGTTGGTTCAGGAACCGACAAGAGGGAGAGCAATTTTAGACCTAATCCTTAGTGGAATTCAGGATTTAGTATGAGAGGTAATAATGTCGCCACTTTGCAACAGTGATTACTACGTGATCAAATTTGTCTTAATTGGAGTGAGGACACAAGGGAAATCTACAGTATTAACATTTAAGTTCCAAAAAGACCTATTTGGAAAAAAAAAAAGGAAAATGGTCATAAAAACCCTAAAAGGAGAAGCTGCAGAAACTGAGATTACATCAGACATAGATGTTGAAAAAGAAGCAGATGAACAAAGAAAGTCCATAAAAAGTTATTCACTACAACATTATGTTAAAAAAAAAACCTATAAACCTGGCACAGCTGTATTTCACCCCCAAAAGAGCTGCATCAGGAGCATACAGAGATGAAGTGGTGGTCTGGTTGCTCTGCCTACTTGGTAAATGCAGCTGTATCTGAAATAGCTTACAGGTGTATATGGGTTTGTGTTTTTTTTTTTTTTGGGGGGGGGGGGGGTGTTGACTGAAAGTTATGATGAATAAACTTTTTATGGACTTTCTTTGTTCATGTGCTCTGTTCGCTTCATACTGGATTTTGCAAATCATCTGCCTTCTTGTTTCTTGGGACCAAGGAAGTCCAGACCAGATGTATTTTTAAACATCTAAGGTGGTATTTCACATATTAAGTGGAAGGGATACCAAATGATAGCTGGCATGGTTAAAAGGTGAGGTGAAGGAGGTTAAAATCATCTTTGAAAAATGTGAAAAATGATCCCATTGAAGATAATGGGAAACAACATAAGCACTGGCAAGGTAGATGCAAAGCTCTGATAAAGAAACAAAAAAGAATTTCAAAAGAAGCTTGATGTAGAGGCAAAAACTCCTAATATAGTTTTTAGGTATGTTTGAAGCATGTGAGGAAGTTAGTTGAAAGGAAATCTGAGGTGGTCTGTTTTTTTAAAAATCTGGTACGCTGCCTCTGTACCCAGGCTCAGAACAGAAAGGGGAAAAAGGGTGGGGGGAAGAGCTGCATGCTTGAAGGACAAGGCATTTCTCAGTAGACAAAAGAGAATGCATTTGGAAATGCTCACAACCATGAGGATACCCCCCCCCCCCAATGAAGTTTGAAGGTGGGATGGTGGGAATGGATGTCATTGACACACACTGTCATTGACTTCCCACATGGAAAGATATTTGGCACCTCTTCAGCTCATTAGAATCCAAAGTGTCCCCAGCTTAAAAATTAATGAAGCCCACTGAACTAGTCACACACAAGAACTAATGCCAGCTGCACATACCTGTAGCAGGAGTTGTTTATCCATTCTTGATCTAATTGAGATTTGACTGCATCTTTTCTGACTCCATGTGCAATTTTTCTTTGTTAATCACCCTTCTTTCTATCTAACTCCTGTTACTCTCTCTTATCTCTCTATATAATAATTGGTCAATCTGCGTCCCTGGCTGGCTGGGTTCAAAACCGTATGCTAATGAGGTTACGTCAGCTTGCCTCCAGCATGCCCTTTCCTCTGTGTCCCGCCCTCGTTGAAAGATGAAATGACGTCCGAGGAGGGTGGGACACTGAGAGGGAAGGCTGGAGGCGACGCAAGCTGAGCCTGCCGCCGCTGCGACCTCGGGAGGGGAGGATCGCTGGACATAGATGAGATGGGAGGGGAGAATCGCTGGACATAGAGGGGGAGGGCAGGGAAGAGAGACAAGAAAATGCTTACACGACGGCCTTCCTAGGGCCCGTTTCATTTGTTCTGAAATGGGCTTTTTTGCTTGTCTAATCTAGATGTTAGATTCATTATAATCAATCTAACTAGGCCCTGTCATTTACACCCTCATCCTCCCCGTCTCATCTGCCCGCAACCTTGGAGTCATCTTTGACTCCTCCCTCTCCTCTGCGCATATCCAGCAGATAGCCAAGACCTGTCGCTTCTTCCTCTTTAACATCAGCAAAATTCACCCTTTCCTCTCTGAACACACCACCCGAACTCTCGTCCACGCTCTCATTACCTCTCGCCTTGACTACTGCAACTTACTCCTCACTGGCCTCCCACTTAGCTATATATGCCCCCTTCAATCTGTTCAGAACTCTGCTGCACGTCTTATATTCCGCCAGAACCGATATACTCATATCACCCCTCTCCTCAGGTCACTTCACTGGCTTCCTATCAGATACCGCATTCAATTCAAGCTTCTCCTCCTTACCTACAAATGCACTCAGTCTGCCGCCCCTCACTACCTCTCTACCCTCATCTCCCCTTACGTTCCCACCCGAAACCTCCGTTCACAGGACAAATCCCTCCTCTCAGTACCCTTCTCCACCACCGCCAACTTCAGGTTCCGCTCCTTCTGCCTCGCCTCACCCTATGCTTGGAACAACCTTCCTGAGCCCTTACGCCAAGCCCCCTCCCTGCCCGTCTTCAAGTCTTTGCTTAAAGCCCACCTCTTCAATGCTGCGTTCGGCACCTAACTCTTACTGCTCAGTAAATCCAGACTGCCCCAATTTGACTGCCCCTTTCGGACTGACTGTTCACTTGTCTTTTAGATTGTAAGCTCATTGAGCAGGGACTGTCCCTCTATGTTAAATTGTACAGCGCTGTGTAACCCTAGTAGCGCTTTAGAAATGTTTAGTAGTAGTAGGTTCAGAGACATGAAGCTGTCAGCCAGACCTAAAAATCATGCCCTCTGTATAACCCAGAGGCTCACAAGCTCACATGACAGGCTTGCAGGAAAGTTAACATGTAGCTTACTTCCCTTGCAAGGTGTTTACTAAAATGTAGTTTAGGGGCTTTTTCTGTTATCTGAGCTGGAACATATAGATAAATGATTGCTGGTGAAATGGAACATGCTGATTAGGATGATGTTGCTTTAGCTCTGCCTGATAATCACGATCAAGGTGGTCGAAACTAATGATTATCAAGTTATCAAGATTGCGGTCGAAACTAATGCTAACAAACTGCTAAAGAATAGAAGAGTATAAAATATGATGGATGACAGGACTTATTTGGAGAAGTATTGAGAGATAGCACCCATGTGCAGCTTTGTTGTAACTCTCCCATGAGAAAAGAACTGTAGTCTATTTTCTTGCTTGGTAATCATAAAAAGAATATTTTCTCATCTTTGAATGGCCTTCACTTCTTCTCTCCCTAACTGTATGAGTGTGTGGAACATTCTATTGGGTTGGGGAGGGCAGAAGAATTCACTATTAAGATGTTTTAATGTGTATTGTGTTGGCATTGCAAGTAGCTTATTTGAATATTTTCTTCTGCTTGCATTATCTATTGCCTATGTCCAGATTATTCATGCTGTATACCACTCTGGGTGTATTTCTTCAAAAAGGCAGTAAATAAATCCTAATAAACAACATAGATGATCAAGGGGTAACAGGGACTCTTAAGGAAGACAAAGCCATAAGTGAAGGACTAAATTAATTTGTCGTTCGCAGTTTTTTTTTTAAAATTTTTCATGTATTTATTGGGTTTTATTAACTGCCTTTATGAAGAGTTTCACCCAAGGTGATGTATAGTAGGTACAGTTTAACATAAAGTTTATAATTTTAACAGCATAACAATAGTGAAATAACCAAGAATAAACATAAATACAATAAATGACGTAAACTTGAAAATAGTAAATTGAAACCTAAAAATAGAACTACCGTGAAACAGTTTCAAAAATATACACATTTAACAGCACTGGAATTCAAGTACTAGAGATGTAATACTAATGATACACCTAATAAGCATGCATTAGAACATTCAACTAACATAGATATGATGCTAGAGATTTTTTACAAATATGGCTTACCATATAGCTGAGGGGCTGAAAGCAGACATGATGGGAACAAGATTCCTGGTCAGTTGGGATAATTTGATGGTTAGTTAAACTCAAGGGAAGTTTGTTGTATAGTTAAGCAAGAGATAAGGAACTGTTCTGAGTTAGTGTAACTTATGTATTGAGCAATATATCAAACTAAAAACACAAGGTTATAATAATGTTAGGAAAATAACTGCTCAGTGTAGGTCATCCCCCTTCCTCAATATGTGCTCCAAATAAATCTCACTCCTAGAGGGTTGATCACTAATACATACAAACAGTCAGTTTCTCCATGCTGTAGACCTCTCGGACTCATTAGCCATGCCTCAAAGTTGGGGATGCAGTCTGAAAACCCTTCCACAATAAAAAGTCGGACCAAGGACACCTGTGGCACACCACTGGTAATGCTTCTTTCCTCAGAGTGAGCATCATTTACCACTACCTGTTGTTGCCTCCCCAGCTAACCAGTTTCAATAGCTTCAGTGCCTGTAATGAAGCGTGCTCAGTGTACATATAAAGAGGGAGAGGGAAGGCAGAGTAAATGCGGTGTTGGGTGCCTAGTGTTCACCCATGTTAACCTTTGCACTACCTCTCCCTCACATGCATTTCTGACTACACTCCTGGGTAGGAGTGTCAAGTAATGATTTTTGCTGCACAATATTTTATTTCTATGAGCTCAAGAGATGGTCCCTTTATGCAGGTTATGACTTTATTAGCTTTACTGTTATTTATTTATTTATTTATTTTACAGCAGTTGCCTTGATCCTGAAGTATTTAAATGACCAAAACAGACCCTACAGCACTCAAGATGTTTTTGGAAATCTACAAAGGGAACATGGATTGGGGAAAACCGTAAGACCTGACCACCTTCTGTCTATGGATATTTCCACCATTTATAGTAGTCTTTTTAAGAGAGAAGTGTTTTCATTTGGATGATGAAGAGAATACTAACGTGGTGAAAAGTATTTGATTTTTAACATCCAAATAGCTTCTAGAAATGGACCTGCACTTAATGGTAGAAAAGTTAAACAAGCATTAATTCCCTAAATGAAAATGTTGCTTTGCAGGAATATTATCAGTTTGTTATGAGAGCTTCTGTATAGCCAGAAAGACCTATTCAAGCTAAATAGAAGTGATGGGAGGTTGTGTGTGAAAGTGTACAGAGCCTGGAGCTACCTTGAGCTATTTACTTTGGCTCTGTTCCAATGTGGTGAACACATTCTAGTATTGGTAGTCTCAGTGCTGTTGATTTCTCTGCCCTTTCCTGGCTTAGAGTGAGAGAAATGGTTTCATTACAAAGCATTTCTTCTGGTACGTAAGTGTATAGGAGGGAATTCTATAAATGGTGCTCAAAATTCAGTGCCAGAAAAAAAAATCAGTGCTAAGTGCGATTCTATAAAGGGCATAAGTACATAAGTAATGCCATACTGGGAAAAGACCAAGGGTCCATCGAGCCCAGCATCCTGTCCACGACAGCGGCCAATCCAGGCCAAGGGCACCTGGCAAGCTTCCCAACATACAAACATTCTATACATGTTATTCCTGGAATTGTGGATTTTTCCCAAGTCCATTTAGTAGCGGTTTATGGACTTGTCCTTTAGGAAACCGTCCAACCCCTTTTTAAACTCTGCTAAGCTAACTGCCTTCACCACTTTCTCCGGCAACGAATTCCAGAGTTTAATTATATGTTGGGTGAAGAAATTTTTTCTCCGATTTGTTTTAAGTTTACTACACTGTAGTTTCATCGCATGCCCCCCTAGTCCTAGTATTTTTGGAAAGTGTGAACAGACGCTTCACATCCACTTGTTCCACTCCACTCATTTTATATACCTCTATCATGTCTCCCCTCAGCCGTCTCTTCTCCAAGCTGAATAGCCGTAACCTCCTTAATCTTTCTTCATAGGGGAAGTCGTCCCATCCCCGCAATCATTTTAGTCGCCCTTCGCTGCACCTTTTCCAATTCTACTATATCTTTCTTGAGATGCGGCGACCAGAATTGAACACAATACTCAAGGTGCGGTCGCACAATGGAGCGATACAACGGCATTATAACATCCTCACACCTGTTTTCCATACCTTTCCTAATGATACCCAACATTCTATTCGCTTTCCTAGCCGCAGCAGCACACTGAGCAGAAGGTTTCAGTGTGTTATCGACGATGACACCCAGATCCCTTTCTTGGTCCGTAACTCCTAACGTGGAACCTTGCATGACGTAGCTATAATTCGGGTTCTTTTTTCCCACATGCATCACCTTGCACTTGCTCACATTAAACGTTAGCTGCCCAGTCTCCCAGTCTCGTAAGGTCCTCTTGTAATTTTTCACTAGGAGTGGCCTAGTGGTTAGGGTGGTGGACTTTGGTCCTGGGGAACTGAGGAACTGAGTTCGATTCCCACTTCAGGCACAGGCAGCTCTTTGTGACTCTCTGGGCAAGTCACTTAACCCTCCAATGCCCCATGTAAGCCGCATTGAGCCTGCCATGAGTGGGAAAGCGCGGGGTATAAATGTAACAAAAAAACAAACCAAAAAACTTTGAATAACTTTGTCATCAGCAAATTTAATTACCTCGCTAGTTACTCCCATCTCTAAATCATTTATAAATATATTAAAAAGCAGCGGTCCTAGCACAGACCCCTGAGGAACCCCACTAACTACCCTTCTCCATTGTGAATACTGCCTATTTAACCCCACTCTCTGTTTCCTATCCTTCAACCAGTTTTTAATCCACAATAGGACATTTCCTCCTATCCCATGACCCTCCAATTTCCTCTGTAGCCTTTCATGAGGTACCTTGTCAAACGCCTTTTGAAAATCCAGATACACAATATCAACCGGTTCCCCTTTGTCCACATGTTTGTTTACTCCTTCAAAGAATTGAAGTAAATTGGTCAGG
Source organism: Microcaecilia unicolor (assembly GCF_901765095.1). NCBI lineage: Eukaryota > Metazoa > Chordata > Amphibia > Gymnophiona > Siphonopidae > Microcaecilia > Microcaecilia unicolor. Next base: position 101,663,895 of record NC_044042.1, read on the forward strand.
CAAGATTTCCCCACACAAAAGCCGTGCTGACTTAGTCTTAGTAATTCTTGTCCTCGGATGTGCTCTGTAATTTTGTTTTTAATAATAGCCTCTACCATGTGCCCTTTATAGAATCATGCCTAGTGCCAATTCCTGCACCTGCCTTTAGGCTCTAGACTTGAACCTGCTGAAACCTGGTGCAAATGCTGGTGCCTAAGTTAGACGCACTTGTCTAGTATACTATAACCGCACGTGTAAATTTTTGGAACCTCCCCAGACATGCCCATGCCCCTCCCATGGCCACATCCCCTTTTTGAGATAGGCACTATGGGAGTTAGGCACCCAGATGTGTGTGCAAATTTTTTTTTTTTTACATTTATAGAAGTGTGTATTGAGAATTGTTAAACCAGTACACTAGTCATTCAGCTCAACACATTGCAGTATATCATATTTATACATAATCACATCTATGAGTCATAACATAATTTAACACCAGCAAAACAATGATGCTTATACCCCCTCCCTCCGTCCCTCTACCCCCTATCGTATGTACCCCCCTGTCATCTCAAGTTCCCCTTTAAGAATGGTTCCCAAATCCGTTCCCATGTAGGCAAAGTTTTTCTCTTTTCTGCAGTTAATCTCTCCATCTCGCATATATAATGCACTTTTGTCATCCACCTCCCCATTGAGGGACTATCGGTGACCTCCAATGCCGTGCCAGGTTTATCCGAGCTGCATGCAAAGATGCCCTCATCAACAGCCACTGATCAGATGTGTGGCCTTCCGGCCGCTGTCCCAAGACATAAACTAAAGGATGCCACTGTACAGTCCTCCCCAGCCACACTTGCAAACGACACTGTACTCCTCTCCAATATGCCTGCGCCTTGAGACATGACCACCATATGTGGCCCATTGTTCCCACTTCTCCACATTTCCTTGATACCATAGCATGCATATGATACAACCGTGCTGGCGTCAAATACCAGCGGTAAAAGACCTTAATAGCATTTTCTTGCAATGTCACAGATAGTGAAGGTCTCAAAATCTTCTTCTCCAAGAGCAGCCATTTTGCATCTGATAGGGTAAACTGTAGCTCCTGCTCTCATCTCCTTCTATGTAAGACGGAAGGTTTAGCATTTGTCACCTGGTATCTGTAAAGGAAAGATATCAGCCCACGCGTACCCCTCGTTGCTACACAAACCTCCTCCAGTGGGTGTACATCCTGCCTTAAGCAACCTGTATACACTGGCCCCTTCAGAAAATGAGACAACTGTAAATATGCAAAGCGATCCCCTGGCCTAAACCCAAAATCTTCCATCAAAGTTTCAAAGGGTATGAGATGCTCACCTTTATGTACCTGCCCCAACATATCCAGTCCTGCCTCTGCCCACCTGCAAAATATATTATTACCTATACCCGGCTCAAACAAGGGATTATCCACTATGGGGAGCCAAACCAGATACTGGAGGCTGACGTTCTGGGAACAGAAGATCCCAGTAGTGAAAAGTGGCCTGGACTGCTGGTGGAAACCTATCTACCCGCCCTCTGTGCTTACTCGCCAACCACATCAAGTGCCCTAAGGACCTAGTACCCGTCAGGCATTGTTCAAGATTTACCCACAATTTGCAATCTTCTGTTTGGAACCAATCTACAGCCGCTCGAGCCTGTGCCGCACAGTAATACCAACACAGGTTTGGCACTCCTAGTCCTCCCTCCCGTGTAGTCTTGTACAAAAAAGCACGGGACAACCGGGGGCGCTTCTGATTCCAGACAAATCGTATCAAAATGTCCTGCAATCCAGACAAGAAAGACCGAGGCAGCCGCATGGGGAGAACTTGAAATAAATACAAAAAACGCGGCAAAATGTTCATTTTAATTGCAGCAATTCGCCCGAACCAGGATAGACCCATAGATTGCCATCTATCCAAGTCTCTTTGAACCGCCCTCTTAAGGGCCGGGTAGTTAACAGCAAACAACTCAGACAAGTCCCCTGGGATCTGCACCCCCAAATAACTTAAGGCACTGTTTGCCCACTTAAAGGAAAAGGACGTCTGCAGTGCATCCATCACGTCTTGTGGTACATCTACAGCCAATCCCATGGACTTACTAGCGTTAAGTTTATAACCCGAGATCCTGGTATAATCCCCGAGCTCCTTCATTAGGTTTGGGAGTAATGGATTTGTGAGAGACAAGAGCACATGATCCACAAACAATACGATTTTATATTCATGTATTCCCACCCGCAATCCAGAGATGTCATCATTTGCCCTAATAGCTGCCGCTAAGGGTTCCATTGCCAGATCAAATAATAGAGGAGACAATGGGCAGCCCTGCCTGGTTCCGCGTCCCAGCATGAAGGAGCCTGAGGTTCCACCATTCACTCTCACACATGCCTGAGGCGAGGAGTATAATGATTGGATCCAGGTCCTGAAAATCTGACCAATCCCCATCCTATGCAATACCTTATCCAAATACCCCCAGTGTACCCGGTCAAACGCCTTTTCCGCGTCCAACCCAAGTAACACCAGGGGCCGGTGTTTTGTCTGAGCTGCATACACAAGGTTCAACGTACGGCGGACATTATGCATGGCCTGCCTCTTTGCTACAAATCCCACCTGGTCCGGGCGAATTAAGCCAGGGAGCATACTCCCCAGACGATTTGCCAGTACCTTTGCCAATATCTTGACATCAGCATTGAGTATCGATATCGGTCTATAGGAGGCACAGTCTGTGTTATCCTTACCAGGCTTTGGTATTACCGCCACCCAGACCTCCATCATAGTCTTGGGAAAGGAAGCCCCCTCTCTCACAGAATTGATGATCATCGTCAAGTAGGGTGCTAATTCTAACACATACGCCTTATAAAACTTATTTGTAAACCCATCTAAACCTGGCACCTCACCCGTCAGTAATGCTTTAATAACCCGAATGACCTCATCCACCCGCACCGGTGCTTCAAGTTCTCCCCTCTGCGGGGCAGACAGAGTCGGCATTTTCCTGTTCGCCAAATAATCATCAGTGTCCCCCCGTCTGTACAGCAGCATCCTCTTTATATAATAACTCATAATACTTGGCGAAGCAGTCTCTAATCTGTGCTGATTTGTGTATCATGACTCCCTTGGCATCTGTTACTCTCAATATGTGTCGGTCTGATCTCATTTTTCTTAATTTGAATGCCAGCAACCTGCCAGGTTTATTGGTACACTCATAATAAACCTGATTCAATCTTGCATGCACAAATTTCAAACTAGCCTCATGCAAGGCTGCAATTTCTAACCGCACCGCTTGTAGCTTTCGGTAGTCACAGAGCCAGACGCCCTGTATCTAACCTCCAAAGCACCCAGCTGCTCCATACATTGAGTCAATCGTACTCTATTAGCTCGGGCCTTCATACTAGCATGTTTTATAAAATGCCCTCTCGAGACAGCTTTGAAGGCATCCCACACTATACCCACTGTCGGCCCCGAGTCCAAATTAAGATCGAAATATTCTTTCAGGACTGGGATGAAGCTGGCCCGGACAGTTGGATCCTGCAATAAGCTATTGTTAAAGGTCCATCTCTTTTCTCTGACCACCTCCCGCAAGGAAGGGATAATCGTCCAGACCGGAGCATGGTCAGAGATGGTTATATGCCCTATGGAGGAGTCTCCTCCCCCCTCAGACAGTGATCTGTCGAGGAAAATATAGTCCAGTCTAGAGTATGTGAGATGCACCTGGGATTAATAAGTGTAGTCTCTTCCTCTAGGGTTACCCAGCCTCCACACATCATACAAACCCATCCCATCTACAAAATTTTGCAAAGCCTGAGAAAGCTTGCGATCTGCCAGAGCAGGAGGAGCTGACCGGTCTAATCCGGGTTGCATGGTAGCATTAAAATCTCCCGCCACCAGCACCTTACCTTTAACAAAGGTCTGCATCTCCTTCTGAAGCCGCAAGAAAAAATGCTCCTGCTTCTCATTGGGTGCATACACACTAACCAGCGTGAATTCCTCCTGCTCCAACATTACATGCAAAAAAAGAAATCTCCCCTCTTTGTCCTTTCTCAAATGTAAAATTTGCACATTTACATCTTTATGAAACATGATAGCAACCCCCCGTTTTTTAGCTTCTGTTGTATCAGAGGCACAAGCCACCTTTGGGTATTGCTTTGAGACTAATAGCCCCTCATGTTTTTTTAATAAATGAGTTTCTTGCAGAAAAACCACCTGTGGCTGTGCCAGGCGCAACTCACGCAATAAAGCATGTCTTTTGTATGGAGAATTTAGCCCCTTTATATTGTAAGTGAAAAACTTATAATCTGCCATTTAAGATTCCCTTACTAAGCCGTACATTTGTTGAAAGGTATATAAGAAATGTAGAATGCCATCTCTCCTGTCTAACTCCCCCCTCCATATTCCACGAAACAGCATTATCAAGCGCCGCATGGGAAACGAGAGAATAGCAACCCCCAGAGCAAACACCACCCAGACGTCCCCCACACTACTACCACACACCTGCCCCCACAATGCCTAACAATTACTAACCACACCCACCCTCTGCTTAGACCCACTAAACTATATTCTGCTTATATCCACAATCCAAGCAAACAAAACAGCTCTTTGCAATAAAATAGAGGAACCTGTAAGGTAAATAATGCAGTCCAGTTAATACAGTCAAGTCTGGACTCTCGATTCTTTTGCTTTCTGTGGGACTCTCTTCCACTTCTGCAAGCGTGCCTTAGTCATAAGTGCCATCCCAGTAGGCACCGTTTTTACCGTAGTCAAGCCCGCTTCGTAAAGGCACCTCCACGCATCCACCACTTTTCGATTTCTGCAATGCTTGCCTTTGAGTTCAAAACAGATAGCAAATGGGAAAGCCCATCTGTAAGCAATTTTTTCTTTGTTTAGAATTTCAATCACTGGCTTCATAGCATGCCGCTGTGCCAATGTGAACACTGAAAAGTCCTGAAATACCGATACCCGGGCATCATTAAAGTCCAATGCTGGAATTTGTCTGGCTGTCTGCCAAATCAATTCTTTGTATGCATAAGAGGAGAAACAAACAAGAATGTCCCTTGGCTTATTATCCGCTCGGGTACCCTGCACTCTGTGTGCTCGATCCATGACCGCCTCAGCCGGGTCCAAGTTCTCTCCCATTATCTTCTCACAGAGAGGGCTCACACAATCACCTGGACATCTTCCACACTTCCCTCCTCTGGGATCCCACAGAACCACAGATTGTGCCTCCTTCCCCTATTTTCTAGATCATCTAGTTTATATCTAAAGTCCTCAGCTTGGTCCTGCAACTGAGTGACCTGCATTCCCAGCACGCCATGTTTTTCCTCCTGTTCATCCACGCGTTGTTCGAGGGTTTCAACTCGCCCTCCCAGCTCTTTAAGGTCCAGGCTTATGGCGTCCACATGTTCCAAAATTTCCACTTTGGAAGCTTTAATTTCCTCGCAAAGGGCGTCCAAAAAGTGAGCAAGTTCTGTTGAGGAACTTTTCTTAGACGCGGGACGGCGTGGCGCCACTTGGGAGGCAGCTGAATCCGAATCCGACATCGCCGGGGATACCAGGCGCGAAAGACTCCTCGCCTTTCGACTTTGCGCCTTACTCTCGTTCCCCCGTTGCTGCGATGAAGAAATTTTGCTCATTTTGGACGGTACGTTTTACTGATCGTTTTCCCTCTGGAGCTGACACGATCTAGCTTCAGTGAGTGCAGGTAATTCTGCTGTAGGGTAGTGAAGTGTCAGAGCTACTTGTCTAGGCAGCCATTCATCTCAGTGACGTCACTTCCTCTCTGTGTGTGCAAATTTTAAGGTTTAACGGTTTTTAATCAGGATCAATGGAAATCAAACAAAATAAAACATGGAAAAGAAAATAAGATGATACCTTTTTTATTGGACATAACTTAATACATTTTTTGATTAGCTTTCGAAGGTTGCCCTTCTTCAAATCTCTGCTTAAAACTCACCTCTTCAATGCCGCGTTCGGCACCTAACCTCTCATGAAATATAGTATTACCTACCAGACGGACTGTACACCTGTCTTTTTAGATTGTAAGCTCCTTGAGCAGGGACTGTCCTTCCATGTTAAATTGTACAGCGCTGCGTAACCCTAGTAGCGCTTTAGAAATGTTAAGTAGTAGTACTTCATCATATCGGAAATATGCAAGTGTGGTAGCAGATAGTGTATATATAAGTGAAACATCCAAGCATTACTTTGACAGTCTGACAGGGTGGGAGGGTGGGGGTGGGTAGGAGGTATGCTTTGATGTCCCCATGCATACCTCCTACCCACCCCCACCCTCCCACCCTGTCAGACTGTCAAAGTAATGCTTGGATGTTTCACTTTTATATATACTATCTGCTACCACACTTGCTTATTTCCGATCTGACGAAGAAGGGCAACCTTCGAAAGCTAATCAAGAAATGTATTAAGTTATGTCCAATAAAAAAGGTATCATCTTATTTTCTTTTTCATGTTTTATTTTGTTTGATTTCTATTGATAACCTTAAGAGTGGACTAACACAGCTACCACACCTCTCTACTTAATCAGGATCAGAAAACCCAACATCTAACAACTAAACAAGTCTAGACAAAGACATCAAGTGGTTGCATAACAGAATAATAAGCAAAAACATCTTTCCAGCCTCTGTTTATGCAGAGATCACAAACTTCAGCTGGTTTAGTGACGTGAATTCTGGCTTTTCTGTTCATGCATGGGCCCCAAATGTTTATCACACTGTTGTAATGCTGGGGAGGGAGTGGGGGTGTCACATGGGGTGGGGAGGTGTCACATCAACCAAGGAAACATTGATTTGATAACAATATGCAGATGTTATCCCAGCTGTCCCGCTACTACGTCATTCCAGCTGGCAAGGGAAATTTTGGTAGTCATTGGCTGATCTGGCTCAGTGCCTGTTGTCAGTGTAAGAAGGCTTTATCCCAGCATGTATCAAGATATTTTAATGAGCCAGGTTCTGACTTGTGGTGCCATATATTATAATTCTATATAGCTATGTTTTATATAGCGCTTTATGTAGGGCCTTTTGCTACCATAGTAACTGGACCATCTGGGCCATTCTGTGATGTTCTCTGCAGTGAGTCTGCTGGATGTAACTCTGACCTTCTTTCTATAGGCAGTGGTTAAAGCTATGGAGCAGCTCGCTCAACAAGGCAAAATCAAGGAAAAGGTATATGGCAAACAGAAGATTTATTTTGCTGATCAGGTAAGGTGCTTTGTTGCAGCTCCGCTTGCACACAATCCCACCTTTCTTTTCCATGATATGTTGGCTCAAAATTAATAGTTAGTCAAAACAAAATTCAAGTTAGAAGTTGCATAAGTTGCATCTTTATTACACAAACTAACCAGTTTTGCATGTGAAAAATATAGACAGGATGGAGGGAGTACAGAGATGGTGCAGTTTATGTATTCTGTCTTGTGAAATAGGGCTTAACTGGAGAGGAGAGATGAGGTAGAGGAGTATGATAGACCTTCAAATATTTATTTATTTAGAACATTTATATCCCACATATTCCCAACATAGCAGGCTCTATGTGGCTAACAGCAGTTAAAGAAATAACAACATACTAATTCAGGGCAGAACAGAGAATAGGGATCAACATGGAGGGGGGGAAACAACAGGGGAAACAAATGAGGGACGGCAGGCAGTTAAGTAACAGTGGAGTAGGCTCTGTCACAGAGATAAGTCTTGAGGAATTTCTTAAAGAGAGTGTGGTCGGCAGTCTCTTTTAATGATGATGGTAGATCATTCCAGAAATGAGGGCTCACAAAGCAAAACGTGGAGGCAAAGAGCAATTTGTATCTGAGATTCCTGCAGTTAGGATACTGGATATTAAGATAAGTGCGTGACGGCTTTATGGAATTTCTAGGAGGGAGGTCAATCAGGCTGAACATATAAACTGGAGCATCCCCGTATATGATCTTGTGGGTGAGAGCACAAATTTTGAATTCAATACGTTCCTTTATCGTGATCTAGTGGAGCTTCTCTCTCAGAGGTTTTGCTGCTTCAAACTAAGATTTACCAAATAGTAATCTCGCCGCTGTATTTTGCGCCGTCTGGAGTTTCTTAAGGGTGTGTTCTTTGCATCTGGTTTAAATCCCATTGCAGTAAAGTGGCTCAACACTAGAGAGTGGATTAGAGTTTGGAAAAGGTCATACGGAAGGAACTGCTTGATACTTTTGAGCACGCGCATGGAGAGGAACATTCTCTTCGTAATAGCTGATACCTGAAGGTCGAGGGACAGGTGGGAATCCAGAATGACACCAAGGAGCTTCAGTTTATCTGCGATAGGGATGGAGAAGCTCAGTGCAGAAATCGTGCCTGGGATAGATTTAGTGAACTGGGAGGAGAGAATGATACATTGAGTTTTTTCTTTGTTTAGCTTGCTTGAACTTAAATGCGCTTGCCCAGCTGGCCATGATGGCAAAACTATTCTGTATGGCGTCAGAGATTTCAGTTACAGAAGATCGGAAGGGAATGTAGATAGTTACATCATCTGCATATATGTACGGGTGCAGGCCATGGTTGGATAGGGCCGCAGCAAGTGGAGACATCATAATATTAAATAGGGTAGGTGACTGAGGAGCCCTGAGGGACTCCACAGTGGGATCTCCAAGGTGGCGAAATAGAGGAATGGACTTTGACCTGATAGGAACGACAAGACAGAAATTCCCTAAACCATTCTAAGACATAGCCTCCAATGCCAAGTTCAGATAGGGTAAGAAGGAGGTTGTGGTCCACCATGTCGAATGCGCTGGAGATGTCAAATTGTAGAAGTAAGTTGTTTTTCCCAATTGAAATTTCCTTCTTAAAGTTGGAAAGGAGAGTGACCAGAACTGTCTCGGAACCCGGATTGGGAGGTGTGGAGAATAGAGAATTTATCCAGATAATCAGTGAGCTGTGAATTGACCAAGCTCTCCATAGTCTTGACTAGCAGCGGGATAGTGGCAACAGGGCAGTAGTTAGATATTATGCTAGGCTTGATCTTAGGATCCTTAGGGATTGGCGTAAGGAGAATGCTACCGTGATCGGTGGGGAAGCGCCCTTGTTGGAGCATGAAGTTCAGATAGGAGGTGAAGTCGGCAATAAAACACTCTGGCGCCGATTGGAGCAGATAGTTTGGACAGCTGTCCAGTTTGCAGTGCGTTTTAGAGAAGTTGCGAATGGCTAGGGAGACCTTCTCAGTAGAGACCGTGTCAAAGGTAGTCCAAAAGCGGTCAGCTGGACTTTGGCCTTGTGGAGGCGCAAGGTCGGTGAGAAATTCATCTATATTAGAGGTGCACAGGGGGAGCGAGTTGGATTTGACAGGCTTTTTTCCCTAAAATAGTTTGCCAACTGAATTGCTGATGGCATGCCTTCATTTGGTGAAGTAATCGGGGAAGTGTCAAGGAGAGAGTGCAGTTGCCAGTAGAGCTTTCTAGCATTTTTTGTAACTGTTTCAATTCTTTTCTGAAAGAAAGTTCTTTTGGCTTGCTTGATTGCATATTTGTACTTGCGATGGGCTTGCTTCCAAGCTGATAAGGCATGATTACTTTTTGACTTTAACCAAGCTTTTTCCAGCCGTCTAGTTTGGAGGAGTGCTTTCAGATCTTGAGTGAGCCAAGCTTTAGATTTGCGATGGCGGAAGGATTTAATTTGCAAAGGAGCCAGGTCATCCAAGACGCAGAGGCATCTGTTATCCCAATGCGTAAGATAATCAAAGGAGGCTGCGGGTGCTTATTTTTATTTATTGTACTTGTATCCCACATTTTCCCATCTATTTGCAGGCTCAATGTGGCTTACAAAGATCTGTTATGGCATTGCCATAACAGGGAGGAAATACAATTGGTGTTACAAAGTATAAAAGAAGACAAGATCTGGTTATGCAGTTACATAATGAGACATTCTGGGTAAAGGAGTGTGAGGGTTGTAAGGGTTGTGTTCTAGTCATTATGGGTTCTCGCAATAGGCTTTGTTGAAGAGAGAGGTTTTCAGGGTTCTACGGAAGTTATTTAGTTCATTAATCGTTTTCACGTGAGTTGGTAGTGCATTCCACATCTTCGTACTCATGTAGGAGAAGCTTGACATATATGTTTGTTTGTATTTAACCCTTTTTACAGCTGGGGAAGTGAAGGTTGAGAAAGGTGCGGGCAGATCTGTTAGCATTTCTGGGTGGAAGGTCAACGAGATCTAGCATGTAGGTCGGGGCATCTCCATGAATGATTTTGTGAACAATCGTGCATATCTTGAATGTGGTACGTTCTTTCAGTGGGAGCCAGTGTAGGTTCTTTCTTGGGGGTTTTGCACTTTCATATTTTGTTTTTCCAAATATGAGTCTGGCTGCGGTATTCTGTGCCGTTTGGAGTTTCTTGATGGTCTGTTCTTTAAAGCCAGTGTAGAGTGAGTTGCAATAGTCCAGGTGGCTTAGTACCAGGGATTGTACCAGGTTTCGGAAGATGGCTCTTGGGGAAAAAAGGTTTTACTCTTTTGAGTTTCGACATGGAGTGGAACATCTTCTTCGTTGTATTCTTCACGTGGTTTTCGAGTGTAAGATTTCGGTCAATGGTGACTCCCAGCCACACCTATAGATTTGTTCCCTAAAAGATGCCAGGTCGATTTCCCTTTGTGTATAGTAAGAGGTACGCTCATCAGGGAGTGGCTGGCCAGCCTTCCGCCGGTTAATCGTAAAGGTCAGCTTATAGTGATCTGTCCATGGAGCGGCAGACCAGATAGTATTAGCCAGACAAAGGATAGTATCATTGAGGAACTTGTAAGTAAGGAGATCAAGGGGGTCACCAAGGATGAGGACGTTGGAGAAATTGGTGCAGGAGTTGGAAAGAAAGTCCATGAAATGGGTTTGACTGTCAGCCCAATTCTTTGGGGGCCTGTAGAACAGGATACAACATAGAGAATCATGAAGAGATGTGCTGTGAACCTTGATTGAAGCGATTTCCAGATGGGGCGATATGGATTCAGCTATAGAGTCAACTCTGAGGCCAGAGTGATAAATCAAGGCTAGTCCCCTCTCCACCCCTTTTTCCTTGTCTAGGCCAGTGCACAATTTTGAAACCAGGGGGGCAGAGGTCTAGGAGAATTGGGTCTTTAGAGTCGCGTATCCACGTTTCCGTGATGGAGAAGGTCAAGTTTGTCATTTTGTGAGCCAGTCTGAGATAGTTTTGGTCTTGTTGACCACAGACCTAGCATTAGTGTAGCCCACTTTAACGTTTTGATATAGATCCGGATGGCTGTCTTTGCAGAGGATGTATTTAAGGTAACAATGCTTGGGGGTACTGCTGCGTTGAGAAGTGTGCCGTTGAAGTGCTCTTGAACGGAAGCCTGGGAGCGAATCCGCCGGGCTCCGATTGGAGAGACTAGATATCATTAGTGGATATCATTACGGGAATGGAACTGCAGTCAAACAAGACTGCAGAAATTGCGGAACGGATGAGTGTCACAAAATAGAGAATAAAGAGGATATTAGAGGTGAGCATGGTAGGAACCGCAGCAGAACAATCCAGAATCCAAAGCTGAGCAAGCGTGACGTATGGGACTGTATTCTTCAGAGGTGGGGTGACCAGGTTGTCAGCAATCCGGCTCACGCAGGGCGCAGGTGACTGGTTAAGCTTTGCAGTGAGAGATAACGGATGACAGCAGGAAGGACAAACTAAGACCAGTTAGTTGGATAGGAATTCTTAGTGGTGCAGGACTGAGCGCTCCTCCTCCTCAGGCCGCAGCCAGTTAGGTAGGTCCTTTAGCACACTGACACTGTTCGAAGAAAGGCAGTAGAGAGTAGGAGAAACAAGGTGTGTCAGAGAGCTGATGTGCTGGTCTTGATCCCGCAGAAGCGGAGTGGCTGGTGCAGATCTAAACACTCTCCAACCCAGGAACAGCCGACTCCAATATGGGGCAACAGGCACGGATCAGGGCGAGCAGGGCAGATGGCCCCCAACAGTTCAAACCCCAGGCAGCAGCGGGCCGACACACCCCTCCACTCCGAAGGAGAAGCCTGCCTCCAGGTGCGCAGGGCAATGGCCACCGCCAGGCCCAATGGGAGCCAACCGCCCAAGCACGGCAGACAACCCCTAACCACGATCCAGGCAGACGACGGCAAGGCGCCCCCAACACAACAAATGGGCAGACCCTGGCAAAAAAAACTGGCAAAGGTGGTAGGTAAGAGCTGGGAAATAGGACTAACAGCCGGGAGGAACTCGGGGCGTGGCTTGTTAACTTGGTGTCATTTTCGAAATATATCAAAAACTTAAATAATGCACAGGATGTAAGCCTTTTTTCAATACAGAGAAAGTAGATTCAGGAGAGGGTGGGTGCATGGAACAACCTCTCAAGGGAGATGATGATGGCAAACGAGTATCGGATTTCAAGACAGCATGAGACATTATATTCTAATTTTGAGTCTATTGGGGGTTTTCCCCCTAGATTTTACTAAATAAATTAACTGTGAACAAGAATATTGAAATGTATACAATTCTGTCCAACACTGATACTTTAAAGCAAAATCAGTTTAAATTTTTAGTTTGCAGTTAGGAGCATTATAGTTTGTTTATTTTCCCTCCTCTGAGCCTCATTCTAGCGTCACACTAATACATAGGAGGGTGTAAAAAGGCATGAAAATTACCCCTCCCATCCTCGAGCATGGGCAAAAGTACAGAGGCTAAAAATGGACGGGGTTAGGTTGGGGGTGGGACAGTAAATATGTGGGGTTTCGACAAGGTTCTTTGAAGCATGTGTTTTGTATCTATGGTGTGCATTCCTGCTCTTGAGTTCAAAGGGAAAATCCAGGCAGAGAATGTGAAAGTTGTATTTATAAAGTACAAATACAGTATGAACAGTTGAAGATGAAGTTTAGGAACAGAGAAGGTGGCCATAATAAAAGATGTAGACCTTAATTTTAAAAGCATGAAAAAATACAAAAATAGATTGGGAGGAAAAAGAGAAAGGAGAGCTAAAAATACAGTGGGACCAAAAAAACTGAATAAATGCATCAAAACAAGTTGATATTTTCAATCTTGTTTCTCTTGTGCTTTCTGCAGCTTCCTAGTATGATGAATACGTTATTCAGTATTATTGGAATTTTCCTTGTCACTTGCAGCAGATGAATCCAGGAACTAGTGGGTTGTCCACCTACCAGCAGGTGGAGATAGAGATAAACATTTGGCAGCCCCATCAGAGATTTCTCAGATTTGCGGTGCTGGGTCAGCACTTCCAGTTTCGGGCCCTTCCTTTCGGAATAGCCACTGCCCCATGCACAAGGTAATGGTGGTAGTGGCAGCGTTCCTGCAGAAGGAGGGGATTCGAGTGCATCCATATCTCGACGACTGGCTGATCCGGGCAATGACAGCAGAGGAGAGTCGAGTGGTCACCGACCGAGTGATTGCGGTGTTGCAATCCTTAGGTTGCACAAGAGTCATCTGGTTCCTACTCAGTCTGGAGTATCTTGGAGTGCAATTCGATACGCAGCGGGGGAAGAATCAAATTGCTTTCTCAGGTACAGACCTTATTGAGTCGTTGCGCTCCCCGAGTGTGGGACTATGCTCAGCTCTTCGGTTCCATGACGGTGACCTTGGAGGTCATTCCATGGGCAAGGGCTCATATGCGGCCTCTTCAGAATTTCCTTCTGAGCAGATAGTCGCCAACGTCGCTGGATTATCAACAACGCCTTCCTTGGTCGAGCCGGGCCAGGGACAGTCTCGCGTGGTGGCTCCGGTCAGCCAGTTTGCAGAAGGGTGTTTCTCTGGCGTCTCTCAATTAGGTGGTAGTTGTGACGGATGCCAGCCTTGCGGGCTGGGGAGCCCATTGTCTTTATCGAGTAGCTCAGGGATCGTGGACCCCTCTCGAAGCGACTTGGCCGATAAATCGTATGGAGTTGTGAGTAGTCGTAAATGTGCTGCAGAGTTTTCAGGACCTTCTGCATAGGCAGGCGGTTCGTGTATTCTCGGACACCACCACGACGGTGGCCTACATCAATCGGCAGAGGGCACTCGCAGTCTTCCCTTGGCAGTGGGAGAGTCTCGTCTTCTAGTATGGGCGGAAGCGCATGTTCAGAGTTTGTCGGCAGCGCACATTGCGGGTCAAGACAATGTTCAAGCGGATTTTCTCAGCTGGACTCTTTTGGACGCAGCGGAATGGACGCTGTCGGACTCGGCTTTTCGGCTGATCTGTCAACATTGGGGAAGACCAGTAATGGATCTCATGGCCATGGCTTGCAACGCCAAAGTTCCCCAGTTCTTCAGCCGCAAAGGGCAGCCAGGATCCACAGGATTGGACGCTCTTCTCCAGCCATGGCCGGAACAACAGCTACTGTATGTTTTTCCTCTGTGGCCTCTGATAGGGAGAGTTTTTTGCCGCATAGGGGGCTGGTCGTTCTAGTGGCCCCAGACTAGCCCCGACGGCTGTGGTATGTGGATCACTCTGAGTGCCACCATTGCGACTTCCGGTGACTCCCGATCTGCTGCATCAAGGGCCAGTTCAGATGGAAAATCCCTCCCGCTTTGGTCTTACGGCCTGGCTATTGAGAGGCCTCGACTACTGCAACCTACTCCTCGCTGGCCTCCCACTTTGCCATCTATCCCCACTTCAGTCCGTTCAGAATTCTGCTGCACGTCTTATCTTCTACCTGGACCGATATACTCATATCACCCCTCTCCTCAAGTCACTTCACTGGCTTCCGATCAGATACCGCATACAGTTCAAGCTTCTCTTAGTAACCTACAAATGCACTCGATTTGCAGCCCCTCCTTACCTCTCTACCCTCATCTCCCCTTACGTTCCTACCCATAACCTCCGCTCTCAAGACAAATCCCTCCTTTCAGTACCCTTCTCCACCACCGCCAACTCCAGGCTCCGCCCTTTCTCCCTCGCCTCACCACATGCCTGGAATAAACTCCCTGAGCCCATACGCCAGGCCCCCTCCCTGCCCATCTTCAAAGCCTTGCTCAAAGCCCACCTCTTCAATGTCGCTTTCGGCACCTAACCACCAGACCTCTATTCAAGAATCTAGACTGCACCAACTTGACACTTCGCCCTTTAGATTGTAAGCTCCTTTGAGCAGGGACTGTCCTTTTTGTTAAACTGTACAGCGCTGCGTAACCCTAGTAGCGCTTTAGAAATGTTAAGTAGTAGTAGGCGGCAGCTGAGGAAGAAGGGATTTTCAGGACCAGTCATTGCCACTCTTGGGGGCACGTAAGCAGTCTAGTTCAGCAGCGTACGCGCGAGTGTGGAAACTTTCTCTGCATGGTGTGCTTTGCGTGCTGAATCGCCTTTTCGGGCGGACATTTACGGTTATTCTGGAGTTCCTTCAGGATGGTCTTCAAAAGGGATTGGCATATAATTCCCTTCGATGCAGGTGGCCGCGCTAGCTTGTTTTAGGGGCAAACTGGACAGTTCCTCTTTAGCAGCTCACTCTGATGTGGTCCGTTTCCTATGCGGGGCGTTTCAGCCTCCTCTGTGGCAGCCTGGCGTGGCGTTTGAATGTGGTACTGCGAGCCCTCCAGGCCCCACCGTTTGAGCCGTTGAATAAGGTTTCTAAGAAGGATCTAACACTTAAGACAGTTTTTTTTTTTTTAATGTTCCTGACTGTGGAGCTCTCACTAGCAGGTCATCAGGCTTTCTCTCAGTAAAACCCAGCTGTCAGGGGAGACAGGTGGCTGAAGTCATTATTCTGTGAAGTGCTGAGTCAAATCAGCTGGTACTGATTAAATTTTATTAGAGAATAATTGTTTTGGGGGATTTTTTTTATATCTAGGATAGCTATGGAACGCACTACCACGCAACTTGAAAACAGTCCATGAACTGGCCAATTTCCGCAAACTACTGAAAACTTATCTCTTCGACAAGATTTATCACAAAGATCAACACATGTAAATGTATAATCTTTATATAGGAATGTCTTATAACGTCTTTTGCTGTAATACAACCATGTACTTCACCACCATGTAACCCTAACCCCCCTAACCAAATGTATATTCTTTTCTATTTCCAATATCCACGACGAATTGTAAGCCACATTGAGCCTGCAAAGAGGTGGGATAATATGGGATACAAATGCAATAAATAAATAATAATAATTATCAGCAAAAAAAAAAAAAACAGTGTTTTTGGTGGCCATTGCTTCGGCTAGGAGGATTTCTGAAATTCAGGCTTTGTCTTCCAGAGATACTTTTTTGCAGTTTTCTGAAGCAGGGGTGTTGATCTGGACGGTGCCGTCGTTTCTACTTAAAGTGGTTTTGGCTTTCCATGTCAATCAGGCGGTTTATGTTCCGTCTTTTCGAAGAGAGGATTATCCGGAGGCGTTTGCCTCGCTACGTTTCCTGGACGTGTGGAGAGCCATGTTTCGGTACTTGCAGATCTCTAACGAGTTTCGACGCTCGGATCATCTCTTTGTGCTCTTGTCGGGATCGAAAAGAGGTGAGGCGGCTTTTAAGGCTTCCACTGCTCGCTGGATTAGGGAAGCCATTGGAGCGGCGTATCTGCTACAAGGGTGGGCGTCTCCAGTGGCCCTGAAGGTGCATTCTACTCGGGCCCAGGCGGCTTCTTGGGCGGAGGCGTCGGCCTTATCTCTGTAAAGATTTGTCAGGCAGCTACTTGGGCGTCCCGTCATACTTTTGCGAAGCATTATAGGCTAGACGTGTCTGCTTGGGAGGATGCGAGTTTTGGGGCGGGAGTATTGGAGCGGGGAGCATCGGCTTCCCACCCTACTTAAGGAATGCTTTGGTACATCCCACTAGTTCTGGATTCATCTGCTGCAAGCGACAAGAAAGGTAAAATTGTCTTACCTGATAATTTTCTTTCTTTTAACGCAGCAGATGAATCCAGGATCCCTCCCTAGTTCAGCCGACGGTTTTTTCATTTTCCGCGCAGTGTGGCTATTTTTTCCTTCCGGGTTCTCTTTTGCAGAGTTCAGACAGATATGGGAACACGGAAAGGATTCCGATTTCTGGATCAAGTTGTAGTTATTTCGAAGTTCTTATTTGGTTCTCTGTTTTTCATAGTGAGGATGGTTTCTGGTTGTTATTGGTTTCATATTTTTGGCCTTGGCAAATGCTTATGAATGACATACTAACTGAGGAAGGAGCTTGGCCGTCTGGTATCACTGCCTTTAGTTTGTTTATCTCTATCTCCATCTGCTGGTAGGTGGACTTAACCCACTAGTTCCTGGATTCATCTGCTGCATTAAAGGAAAGAAAATTATCAGGTAAGACATAATTTTACCATTGTATACTAGCATGTTTTTTTGTGTGTGTGTGTGTGTGGGGGGGGGGGTTCATCCCTGGAATGCTCCCATATAACATGTAGAATAGATGTCCTTTTCCCTGACCTCTCTCACCAAAATTAGTTGCAGATACCATCTGATTTTACTCTCAGGAACACAGGCTACAAGAGCTGATGGTTTCACCCTAGTATTTTTATTATGGATATATAAATTTTGTTAGTGTGTGTTTTGTTCCCCCCCCCCCCCCCCCCCCCCCCGAAATCCCTTGTGTGGGTGCTGCAGGAAGTGGATCTCTCAGCTTTTGTTGCCTCTCTGTTCAGTTTCTTCTGTGCTCAGTTCTCTTTTCTGATGCCTTAATTCTTAGGATCAGTTCCCCAGTGTAAGTGACTCTGAGCTGAAGAGACTAGATAGTCAAATTGCCGAGATGTCTTCCCAAGTGCAGAGAGTCCAACAGAGCTGCCGACAGATGGACATAGGTATTGTGGCATGTTTCTATTTCTAGCCACCTCCTGAGGGTGATTGGGAGTTTGAGGTTCTTTGGCGCATCTGTCTTCCTAAGCCACAATTTGATGTAACTTGAATTCATGGTTATAATGGAATTGGTTAAAATTAAATATGTTTGTTAAGATTTATTATATCGCTTCCTCCGGACGCAGGTCCAAGGTGATTTTCACATTTTTTGTGTGTGTGTAAGGAACTAACAAAACATGATAGAAAAAGGTTAGTAGGAAATTATGTTCATTCAGCCCAATCCATATTTGTAAAAGGGACCAAATAAATAGAATTAATTAACATTAAAACTAAAGCAAGAAACAATAAGTGAAAACAGGTGAAAAAAACCCAGATACCCTGCTTGGATCATCCACCAGCCAACTCTCCAAATGCTTGTTGACAAAAGTTTTTAAAGCAGTTTTACATTTCTTAAAATACTGGTAAGTGGTATATTATGGGTGAGTAATACCCCCCCCCCCCCCCCCACCATCCCTCTCGCTGTTGATACCATTACAGGGACATTCTATACCAGTGCTGTATGATGTAAAAACACCAGACATCTTATCTTCTCAAGTGACACTGGAATCACAGATAGATACAGTATTGAAAACAGCTTGGTAGAAATGAAACTTGAGATATTATTTAAGCCCCCGGGATTTCAGTACAGCTGTCCAGTTTTAAGTCACCCAGACTACTGTAATGCTATTTCTCCGAGGACAAGCAGGCTGCTTGTTCTCACACTTGGGTCGACGTCCACGTCGGCCCAGGATCTGAAGTTTTGCTAGCAAAAATCTCAATCTTCCAGAGTCTTCTGGCGCGCACCGGTTTCCCACCTGTCGCATGAGTAAGGACCTCGGTATTTTTTTCTCCGTGTCTGAGGTGACACGTTTTTTTTTCCGCTGTGTTCCTCTCGGCCTAGGAAAGAGTCTGTGCGTGATTGCTTCTTTTTTTTCTTTGTTCGTCTTTATACAAAATTAAACTAAAAAAAAAAAAAAAGTACAGTAGTTCCCTTTATTTTCTTAGTTTTAGTCACTAGGTTTAAGTTTCTTTTCATTTCGCCGCGACTTTCTTTTGTTTCCCTTTTTGTGCCTTTTTAATTGGCATAATTGCATCCTTTAATTTCGCAGACGCCGTTTTTCCGTCCATGTCATCGAGGACACCCAGTGGCTTTAAGCGTTGTACTCGGTGCAACCAGACCATCGCGGGTACCGACCCCCACGCGTGAAGTCTCCAGTGCCTTGGGCTCGATCATCTACCAGCTGCTTGTAAGCTGTGTTCTTTGATGAAAAAACGGATCCAAGTGTCTCGGGAGGCTAAACGAGAAAAACCTTTTGCGGATTGGTCCAGTCCTTTGACGTTGGCATCGGTACCGAGGTCATTGACGTTGAGGAAATCATCGACTTCGAGAGCACAGGTAATGGCTGCTGAACGACCACATCGCGTTGGGAGCAGCGAGGCATCGAGTGGGTCTCCACCTGTCTCGAGGCCTACTGCTATGCAGGCCCCCTGGGACCGCCCTTTGTCGGACCCAGCCCTGAGGAGGCATGAGGATTTGGTACCGAGGAGTCTCGATGACGGGCGTAGAGCGAAGGCTAAGAAGCACCGTCATCGATCTCCTTCCATGCGCGGTACCGATAGCTCCAGGGAGCCGAGGGATTCAGCACCCGAGAAAGCGTTGGCGCCGAGAGGACCGCTCACCCTCTATATAGGAGGTGACGATGCATCGGTCTTCTGGCAGCCTGGTATCGGCTCTCGAGCCCCCACAGATTCTGCCACCGGCTCCTGCATCTGCCCCGCAACCTTTTCCGACGGCAGCTCTCGACGAGCGCATCAGGGTCCTTCTTCCAGAGCTTCTGGAGGGGTTGCTGCGCCAGTCTACTTTGGTGCCAGGGGTGCTTGCACCTTCTGCACCGTCTGTTGAAGCGGCATCTGGTCCTTCACCTGTGGTGAGGTCCCCAACCTTGGTGCCGCTTGCAGCATCGGCTGCCACCCGGATCGACGTCGGCGGAGGAAGCTTTGCCGCAGTTCAGGCAGGGGTCGACTTCTCGACATCGCCCTCGAGGTCGTCGTTCCTCAATGTCGAGACAGGCTCGGGTGTGGCCTGCTCTTAGAGAGCTTTTGTCCGATACCGAGGATGAGCGTTTGTGGGAGGAAGAGGAAGATCCCAGATACTTTTCTGAAGAAGAGTCCTATGGGGTCCCCTCTGATCTTACTCCACCCATTGAGAGAAGGATGTCTCCGCCTGAGAGTCTTTCTTTTTCCTCCTTTGTCCGGGAAATGTCTAAGGATGTTTCCTTCCCTATGGAGGTTGTGGATGAGCCCAGGGCTGAGATGCTCGAGGGCTTGGATTATTCTTCGCCACCTACAGAGGTTGCAACGGCTCCTTTGTATAACACACTCAGGGAAGTTGTTATGCGAAACTGGTCGTTCCCTCTCTCTAATCCAGTGGTCCCCAAAAAAGCTGAGTCCCAGTACAGAGTCCACGGTGAAGTCTCAGCTACCTCACGATTCCATGGTGGTGGATTCTGCTCTCAAGAGAGCCAAGAGTACTAGGGACTATGCCTCGGAGTCTAGGACCTTGGATTCTTTTGAGAGGAAGACGTATCAGGCAGCCAAGATTCAGACATACCAGCTCTACACAAGCATCCACTTGCGGAACTCAGGCAACTGTCTAGTTTGGTTGAAGCACTTCCTCCGGAGCTGGCCGAACCTTTTCACCAGGTGGTCAAGCAGCAGAAGGCGTATCAAATTCCTGGCATGGGGTATTTGATGTGACATCCAGAATAGCTGCTCATAGTAACATAGTAACATAGTAGATGACGGCAGAAAAAGACCTGCACGGTCCATCTAGTCTGCCCAAGATAAACTCATATATGTATATCTTACCTTGATTTGTACATGTCTTTTCCAGGCCACAGACCGTATAAGTCTGTCCAGCAGTATTTCCCGCCTCCCATCACCGCTCAAGGTATAGTGATGCGCAGACTCTCATGGCTTTATGTCTCTGACCTGGATCATAAGATCCAGCAGTGAATGGCGGATGTTCCTTGCCGGGGGATAACCTTTTTGGTGAAAAAGTAGAGGATGTTGTCGATCAGATCAAAAAGCGCAATTATGCTGTGGATTCTCTCTCCCGCCGGGCGTCTTCTGCTACCACCTCCTCATCTAGGAGGTCTTTTGGAGGGAAGAGGAGTGCTCCCTATTCCTATAATAGGCGTAGGTACTCTCCTGCTTCTCGGCATCCTGCCCAGGCTCAGTCCCAGCGCGCTCGTTCTAGTCAACAGCGTGCGCCTAAGGCCCCTGCAGCTCCCCAGCAAAAGCAAGGGACGGGCTTTTGACTGGCTCCAGTGCAGCATAGCCACAGTGCAAGTGTCCGTTCCGGACGACTTACCGGTTGGGGGGAGGTTAATATTTTTTCACCAAAGGTGGCCTCTTATAACCTCCGACAAGTGGGTTCTTCAAATAGTCTGGTTAGGATACACTCTCAATCTGGAATGCAAGCCTCCAAATTTTCCACCGGGAGTTCATTCTTACAACTCTCAGCACAAGCAGGTACTGCAGAGGAACTCTCTACCCTTCTAAAGGCCAGTGTGGTCGAACTCGTTCCACCAGGGGAAGAAGGGCTGGGATTCTATTCCAGGTACTTCCTTGTACAAAAGAAACAGGGGGGATGCGTCCCATCAGAGACCTAAGGGCCCTGAACAAATTTCTTGTCTTAGAAAAGTTCAGAATGGTTTCCTTAGGCGCCCTTGTTCCCATGATTCAGGAAAACGATTGGCTATGCTCTCTGGACTTAAAGGATGCCTATACCCACATCTCGATACTCCCAGTTCACAGGAAGTATCTTCGATTTCGGTTGGGAACTGGGCACTTTCAGTACTGTGTACTGCCCTTTGGTCTTGCGTCTGCGCCCAGGGTTTTCACAAAGTGCCTGGCAGTTGTCGTGGCATCGCTACGCAGACTGGGAGTGCATGTGTTCCCTTATCTCGACGATTGGCTGGTGAACAGCACCTCGGAGGCAGGCGCTCTACAGTCCATTCGGATGACTATTCGAGTGCTAGAGCTACTGGGGTTCATGATCACAATTATCCCAAGTCCCATCTCGTCCCGGTTCAGAAATTTGGAGTCTCGAGCTTATCTTCCCTAGGCAAGGGCAGACAATCTCCTGGCCCTTGTCCATGGCTCGAGCGTCTAAACAGATCACAGCTCGGCAGATGTTGAGACTCTTAGGACACATAGCCTCCACAGTTCATGTAACTCCCATGGCATGCCTACATATGAGATCAGCTCAATGGACCCTAGCTTCCCAGTGGTGCCAGGCCACAGGGGATCTAGAGGATGTGATCCATCTCTCCTCCGACTTTTGCAGTTCTCTTCAGTGGTGGGCCATTCGATCCAATTTGACCTTGGGACATCCTTTCCAAATTCCTCAACCACAAAAAAGTGTTGACGACAGATGCATCCCTTCTAGGGTGGGGAGCTCATGTAGATGTGCTTCACACTCAAGGAGATTGGTCTTTTCCGGAAAAGGGTCTTCAGATCAACCTCCTGGAATTACGAGCGATCTGGAACGCTCTCAAGGCTTTCAGAGATCGGATGTCAAACCAAATCATTCTGATTCAGACAGACAATCAGGTTATTATGTATTACACCAACAAGCAGGGGGGCACCGGATCTTGCCCTCTGTGTCAGGAAGCCGTCCGGATGTGGCTTTGGGCACGCCGTCATGGCATGTTTCTCCAAGCCACGTATCTGGCAGGAATAAACAGTCTGGCCGACAGGTTGAGCAGAATCATGCAACCTCATGAGTGGTCGCTAAACATGGGCGTTGTCCACAAGATCTTCCGAGCGTGGCGCACCCCCTCGGTGGATCTTTTTGCCACTCGGATCAATCACAAGGTCCCTCGGTTCTGTCCCAGACTTCAGGCCCACGACAGATTAGCGTCAGATGCCTTTCTCCTGCATTGGGGGACAGGCCTTCTGTATGTGTATCCTCCCATACCTCTAGTAGGGAAGACTTTGTTGAAACTCAAGCAAGACCGCGGAACAATGATCCTGGTTGCTCCCTTTTGGCCTCATCAGATCTGGTTCCCTATTCTTCTGAAGTTGTCCTCCAAAGAACCGTGGAGATTGGACTGTTTTCAGACACTCATCACCAGAATGAGGGGTCGCTTCTACATCCCAACCTCCAATCTCTGGCTCTCACGGCCTGGATGTTGAGAGCTTTAGAAATTGCCTCTTTAGGTCTTTCAGAGGGTGTCTCCCGAGTCTTGCTTGCTTCCAAGAAAGATTCCACGAAAAAGTTTTATTCTTTCAAATGGAGGAGGTTTGGTATGACAGCAAGGCCCTAGATCCTTTTTCTTGTCCTACACGGACCCTGCTTGAATACCTTCTACACTTATCAGAGTCTGGTGTCAAGACTAATTCAGTAAGGGTTCACCTTAGTGCAATTAGTGCTTATCATCAACGTGTAGAGGGTAAGCCTATCTACTACTACTACTACTTAACATTTCTAAAGCGCTACTAGGGTTACGCAGCGCTGTACAGTTTAACATAGAAGGACGGTCCCTGCTCAAGGAGCTTACAATCTAAGGGACAAATGTACAGTCAGTCAAATAGGGGCAGTCAAATTGGGGCAGTCTAGATTTCTTGAATGGGTAAAAGGTTAGGTGCCGAAAGCAACATTGAAGAGGTGGGCTTTGAGCAAAGATTTGAAGATGGGTAGGGAGGGGGCTTGGCGTACGGGCTCAGGAAGTTTATTCCAAGCATAGGGTGAGGCGAGGCAGAAAGGGCGGTGGTGGAGAAGGGTACTGAGAGGAGGGATTTGTCCTGTGAGCGGAGGTTTCGGGTGGGAACGTAAGGGGAGATGAGGGTAGAGATTTAGTGAGGGGCTGCAGACTGAGTGCATTTGTAGGTAAGAAGGAGAAGCTTGAACTGAATGCGGTATCTGATCGGGAGCCAGTGAAGTGACCTGAGGAGAGGGCTGATATGAGCATATCGGTCCAGGCGGAATATAAGACGTGCAGCAGAGTTCTGAATGGATTGAAGGGGGGATAGATGGTTAAGTGGGAGACCAGTGAGGAGTAGGTTGCAGTAGTCGAGGCGAGAGGTAATGAGAGAGTGGATGAGAGTTCGGGTGGTGTGCTCAGAGAGGAAAGGGCGAATTTTGCTGATAAGCGAAAGAAGCGACAGGTCTTGGCTATCTGCTGGATATGCACAGAGAAGGAGAGGGAGGAGTCGAAGATGACTCCGAGGTTACGGGCAGATGAGACGGGGAGGATGAGGGTGTTATCGACTGAGATAGAGAGTGGAGGAAGAGGATAAGTGGGTTTTGGTGGAAAAACAATAAGCTTGGTCTTGGCCATGTTCAGTTTCAGGTAGCGGTTGGACATGCAGGCAGCAATGTCGGATAAGCAGGCCGATACTTTGGCCTGGGTCTCCGCAGTGATGTCTGGTGTGGAGAGATACAGCTGGGTGTCATCAGCATAAAGATGATACTGGGAACCATGAGATGAAATCAATGAGCCCAGGGAAGAGGTGTAGATTGAAAAAGAAGGGGTCCAAGGACAGATCCCTGGGGAACTCCAACAGAGAGCGGGATGGGGGTGGAGGAAGATCCATGAGAATGTACTCTGAAGGTACGGTGGGAGAGATAGGAGGAGAACCAGGAGAGGACAGAGCCCTGGAACCCAAATGAGGATAGTGTGGCAAGAAGTAAATCATGATTGACAGTGTCAAAAGCGGCGGACAGGTCGATGAGGATGGAGTAGTGACCTTTGGATTTGGCAAGGAACAGGTCATTACAGACTTTAGAGAGTGCCGTTTCTATCGAGTGTAGAGGGCGAAAACCGGATTGAAGTGGATCGAGGATGGCATGAGAGGCGAGAAAATCAAGGCAGCGGCTGTGAACGGCGCGCTCAAGTATCTTGGAGAGGAAGGGCAGGAGGGAGATGGGGTGGTAGTTGGAGGGACGGGTAGGGTCTAGTGATGGTTTTTTTGAGGAGTGGTGTGACTGGTGTGCTTGAAGGTGTCGGGGACAGTTGCAGTGGAGAGAGAGAGGTTGAGGATATGACAGATGGGAGGGGTGACACTAGGAGAGATGGTGTTAAGTAAGTTGGTGGGGATGGGATCGGAGGAACAAGTGGTGCGTTTCGAGGAGGAAAGAAGGTGGGCAGTTTCCTCCTCGGTGATATCAGGAAAGGAGGAGAAGGTGGCCTGGGTTGGTTGGTTGAGGGAGAGGGTTGAAGGGTGAAGAGGAGGAGGTGGCTTGGTAGTGAACTCAAGGTTGATCTTTTGCACCTTGTCGTGGAAGTAGTCAGCCAGTGATTGAGGAGAGAGTGAGGGGGGGTGGGAGTGGAGGGCACTTTGAGGAGGGAGTTAAGGGTGGCGAAGAGACGACGAGGGTTGGAGCTGAGAGAATTAGTCAATTGGGTGTAATAGTCCTGTTTGGCAAGGAATAGGGAGGACTGGAAGGAGGATAGCATGAATTTGAAATGAAGGAAATCTGAATGGGTGCGAGATTTCCTCCAGAGGCATTCAGCAGATCGGGCGCAGGAGCGAAGGTAACGGATGCAAGGGGTCAACCAGGGCTGGGGATTAGTACGCCTTGTGGGACGGGAGATGGATGGTGCGAGGGTGTCCAGAGCAGAGGAGAGAGTGGCATTGTAAGCGGAGACAGCCTTGTTGACAGACTCGGAGGACATGATGGAGTGGAGGAGATTAGAAATACTAGAGGAAAAGGTGGGAGGGTCAATAGCCTGGAGATTCCTGGAAGTAGTGGTTAAAGTTGGGTGGGTCTGAGGGGGGTGATGAAGTGTGAAGGTGATTAGGTGATGATCGGAGAGAGGAAGAGCTGAGGCGTAGAAATTGGAGGGTGAGCAGGAAGAGGAGAGGACGAGGTCAAGACAATGGCCATTTTGGTGGTTAGGGGTGGAGGAGCACAGCTGGAGGTTGAAGGAGGATGTCAGAGTGAGGAACTGAGAAGCTTGAGAGTCGGATGGGTCATCAGCGTATATGTTAAAGTCTCCGAGAATGAGGGACGGAGATGAGGGTTCAAGAAAAATGGAAAGCCAGGCATCGAAGTCGGCGAAGAAGGAAGAGAGGGATTTATCAGGGGGGCGGTAAATGACTGCCACTGTGAGTGGCAACGGGTGGAATAGACGGATGGAGTGGACTTCAAAGGATGAGAAGCAGTGAGACTGAGGTAGGAGGGGTTGGAAACTACAGGAGGGCGAGAGTAGTAACCTGACGCCTCCACCGCGGCCAACTGGGCGAGGAGTGTGGGAGAAGAGAGAACCTCCATGGCATAGGGCCGCAACTGAGGCAGAGTCATCAGGGGAGAGCCAGGTTTCAGTTAGGGCGAGCAGTTGAAGGGAACGAGAGATGAAGAGATCGTGAGTGAAGGGAAGTTTATTGCAGACCGAGCGGGCATTCCACAGGGCACATGAGAAGGGGAGGGAAGAGGGGGGGGGGGAGGAGGGGAATAGAGATGAGATTGGAGACATCCCGGAATCGTTTGCAAGGGTAGGACGAGGACAGGTGTGGGGGACCAGGATTGGGATTAATGTCTCCCGCGGATAGCAGGAGAAGGAGCAAGAGAGTGCGGAGGAGGGTGGGGGAGGTAGGGCGACGAAGACGGGATGCACTTAGGAGGAATAGGGATGGGTTAATGGCAGGAAGGAAGTGTTGAAGGTTGAAAGCTAGGAAGGAGGAGGGGGACAGAAGAGATGGTGAGTAGGGTATTGTAGTAGTGAGCAGGACAGGAGAGGACATGGATGGGCAATGAGTACTAGCGGTAGACAGTGGAAGGGGGAGAGGAAAAAGATTAGGAAGGGACAGGGCAAGGAAGAGAATGTGTAAAGGGGCCATAAGTAGTGACTGAGGTGTTACGGTGTATATGTGGTGACTGAGGTGTTAGCAAATAGATGGAGCCGGAAAGCTGGACTGGAGGCTTAAAACTAGAACGGCAGGCAGCAGGCAGGCAGGTAGGCTGGGGAGGAAGGTAGGTAGATGTGCTGCTTGAAGGCAGGCAGGTAGTTGATGGGCAGGTAAGCAGGCTGAGGTGCAGGCAAATTGATGGGTTGGCGAGCAGGTAAGTCAATTGGCTGACAAGCAGGCAAGACGATGGGCTAAGAAGCAGTCAAGTTGATGGGCTGGCGAGTATTTAAGTCAGTGGGCTGACAAGCTAGTAGGCAGGCAGGTTGGTTGATGGGTTAACAGGCAGGCAGGAAGGCAAAACAGGCAGGGCTGATGTGACTGGAACAAGTTGGAACAGATGGACTGGAGCGGCTGGAACGGGCGGAACAGACTGACGGGAACTAGCTGGAACAGACGGATTGGAACATGCTGGAACAAGCCATGCGGACGGACTGGAACAAGGTGGAGCAGAAGGAAGTGGAGTCGCAGGACTGGAACAAGCTGGAATGGACTGACTGGAACAAGGTGGAGCAGGTGGACTGGAACACGTTGGAACAAGCAATGCAGATGGACTGGAACAAGTTGGAGCAGAAGGAAGCGGAGTAGCAGGACTGGAACAAGGTGGAGCAGATGGACTGAATTAAGCTGAGACGGACAGACTGGAACAAGCTGGAGTAGACGGGTTGGAACAAGCAGGGACAGATGGACTGGGACGAGCTGGAGCTGGACTCAGCAGAAGACAGCGGAGCAAAACACAGGGTTTCCTCTAAGTCAGAGGGCGATGGGTTGGGGCTAGCTAGTGGGAAAATTACCCATACAGGTTCACTCGTCCTCTAGATTGTTCACTTGTCTTTAGATTGTTCTCTTGTCTTTTAGATTGTAAGCTCTTTGAGCAGGGACCGTCCTTCTATGTTTAAATTGTACAGCGCTGTGTAACCCTAGTAGCGCTTTAGAAATGCTAGTTAGTAGTTAGTAGTAGGTGGGCAAGGGCAGGTTTCTTGCTCTGCCGGCGCAGATCCGCCTCAGGCGACTCGATCAGGACGTGTCCATGCGGCGCCCAATCGCTGGAGGCGTCTCGGGTCTTGCCACACGGCGTGCCACAGCTCACCGGCTCATCAGTTCACCGGTCGTCTGCAGCAGTCCTCCTCTGGCCCGTTTCCCCGTCCTCTCTCCTGTTGCGTTCAAGCCTTTGCTCTTTCTCTGCACCAGCTGAGCTCCACCTCCGTGATTGCTCTGGCTGGTCATGTCGTCGGCCCTGGAGATGGGACACTGGGCAAGCGACTAGACGGGAGGAGGGCTGAAGGTGTGCGGTACCAGAGGATTCCTGTCTCCGACAGGCGGCCGGCGGGGTTGGAAGTAGTGAGGCCGAGATGCAGTGTGGTCTCGCCACTGCTCTATCGGGCTCTCTCCCAGCAGCTCAGATCGGTCCGGTTCGGCTCCGCAGCCAACACGCGCTACGATTCCCACAGAGTCGGGCTGACCTATCTCTGGACAGCCTTTAGTTGTTCGCTTCATGAGAGGTTTGCTTTTGTCAAAGCCCCCTGTCAAACCTCCACAAGTGTCATGGGATCTCAACGTCGTTCTCACCCAGCTGATGAAAGCTCCTTTTGAGCCACTGAATTCCTGCTATCTGAAGTACTTGACCTGGAAGGTCATTTTCTTGGAGGCTGTTACTTCAGCTCGTAGAGTCAGTGAGCTCCAAGCCTTGGTAGTGCATGCACCTTACATCAAGTTTCATCATAAGAGTAGTCCTCCGCACTCACCCTAAGTTCTTGCCGAAGGTGGTGTCTGAGTTCCATCTGAACCAGTCAATTGTCTTACCAACATTTTTCCCCATCCACATACCCGCCCTAGTGAAGACAAGTTGCACACCTTGGACTGTAAGAGAGCATTGGCCTTTTATGTGGAGCGGACAAAGCCCTATAGACTGCCCAGTTGTTTGTTTCTTTTGATCCCAACAGGAGGGGAGTTGCCATCAGAAAACGCACCATCTCCAATTGGCTAGCGGATTGCATATCCTTTACTTATGGCCAAGTCGTTGCGAGGCCCAATTAACCAATGTTCTTTGTTTTGAGTGAGCCTGGCAGCTAGGGATATCCCAAGTGTGAGAACAAGCAACCTGCTTGTCCTCGGAGAAAGCAAAGATTCTTACCTGTAGCAGGTATTCTCCAAACCCGCCCTCCTCCCCTTTGGAACTGTTCATTGTTCTCCTCTTGCTTTTGGACCACACTGAGGTCCGTACTCACGCGACGGGCAGAAAACCAGTCCGCGCATGCACGGTGCGCGCCGCTCGCGTGCCAGAAGACTGGAAGATTTTTCAGATTTTTTGCTAGTAAAACTTCCGATCCTAGGCCGACGTGGACGTTGACCCAAGTGTGAGAACAATCAGCCTGCTGTCCTTGGAGAATACCTGCTACAGGTAAGTATCTTCGCTTTATTTGAGTTTCCCTAGAATTTTCTTAAAGAAATTACAAGTGCAAAACTTAGCTGCAAATATGACCATGCACAGTAGAAGCAGAGAGAGTGTAACATCACTGCTTTATTCATTACATTGGTTGCCACTTGAACTTTAGAATAAGGTGACAGCAAAGCCAAGAGGATGCTTGGGTGCATAGGGAGAGGCATGGCCAACAGGAAAAAGGAGGTGATAATGCCTCTGTCTTTGGTGAGAACTCATTTAGGGGTCCTTTTACTAAGGTGTGCTGAAAAATGGCCTGCGGTAGTGTAGATGCGTGTTTTGGCGCACGCAGAATTCTCCGAGGACAAGCAGGCTGCTTGTTCTCACTGATGGGTGACGTCCACGGCAGCCCCTCCAATCGGAACACTTTCTAGCAAAGTCCTTTGCTAGTCCTCGTGCGCCGATGCGCACCGTGCATGCGCGGCCGTCTTCCCGCCCGAACCGGCTCGTGCCGGCCAGTCTTCTTTTGTCCGCGCTCGGTACGGTCGTGTTTCGCCGTTCGCGCCCCAAAGTTGACCTCGCGCGTCGTTTATCGACTTCGTTCTAAAAAAAAAAAAAAGGTGTCGGAAGGAGACCTTTATGGTTTTCTCCCTTCCCGTACTTCTAGTTTTGCCCCGGTAAGTTTTCTTTCGTCGTCGGGGTAGGCCCTATTTAGGCCTCGGGTCGAAGTTTTCTTCCCCCTACTTTTGTGGTGCCATTTTCGCCATTTCGAGTTTTGATCTCGCCGGCGTGATTTTTCCGCCCATGACATCGAAGTCTTCCAGCGGCTTCAAAAAGTGCACCCAGTGCGCCCGGGTAATCTCGCTCACTGACAGGCACGCGTCGTGTCTTCAGTGTCTGGGGGCTGGGCACCGCCCACAGGCCTGTAGTCTGTGTTCTCTTTTGCAAAAGCGGACTCAGGTAGCGAGATTAGCCCAGTGGAACGTTTTGTTCTCGGGCTCTTAATCGGCACCGGGAGTATCGACTGCTTCGACGTCGTCGGCGCCCGGACCTTCATCCTC
This sequence comes from Microcaecilia unicolor, assembly GCF_901765095.1. Classification (NCBI taxonomy): domain Eukaryota; kingdom Metazoa; phylum Chordata; class Amphibia; order Gymnophiona; family Siphonopidae; genus Microcaecilia; species Microcaecilia unicolor. The sequence goes on from NC_044042.1 coordinate 101,693,951, forward strand.
GCCCCCTATTGCATCGGGTGCATCGAGGCATCGGCCCTCTGCATCGGGGCGACATCGGAGGGCTGCGTCGGCGTCGGTGGTATTGAGACCTCCTCGTCTGCTGATGTCGTCAGACGGTGGTGCTTCGTCTGGAGTGCAGGTGAGGGCTGTCCATTCCCCTGCTGGTGGCGGTGAGCCTTCGGGTGGGTCTCCCCCTACCCTGAGGGCTCCTGTGGTACAGCCCCCCCGAGACCGACCTTCTTCGGCCTCGGCCCCGAGGAAGAGACGGCTGGATTCTACGTCCTCCTTGTCGGTGCCGGGAAGCTCCGGTGACGTGCTTCGTCCCAAAAAATTGAAGAAGCATCGTCACCGGTCCCCTTCCCGTGTCGGCACCGAGAGCTCTGGGTCACCGAGGGAGTCGGCACCCAGTAGGCATCGGCACCGAGAGGACCGCTCGCCCTCTGTTCAAGAGGTGTCGATGCGCTCCCCTTTGGACAGCCCGGAACAGCCTCCACGCCCGGAACAGGTTCTGACATCGACTCCTGCATCGGCTTCCACGTCTTTTTCCACAGCCGCTCTGCACGAGAGCCTCCGGGCCGTTCTCCCAGAGATCCTGGGAGAGCTGTTGCGCCCTACCCCTCCGGTACCGGGGGTGCTTGCGCCTCCGGTACCGTCGAGCGAGGCGCCGGCTGGCCCATTGTCCGGGGTGAGGTCTCCGACATCGGTGCCGCTTGCGGTACCGAGTGTGGTAGCCTCCCAGGAAGGCTCCCCGACTACATCGGCAGAGGGAGCTTCGCCGGTGCGGGCGAGGGAGTCTACCTCTCGACGCTCCCACCGTGGCCGTGGTTCCACGGAGTCGAGCCGGGCACGGTTGCAGACACAGGTCCGTGAACTTGTGTCTGACACTGATGGTGAGGCCTCGTGGGAAGAGGAAGAGGACATCAGATATTTCTCTGACGAGGAGTCTGAGGGTCTTCCTTCTGATCCCACTCCCTCTCCTGAAAGGCAGCTTTCTCCTCCTGAGAGTCTGTCTTTCGCTTCCTTTGTCTGGGAGATGTCTACGGCCATCTCCTTCCCGGTGGTTGTGGAGGACGAGCCCAGGGCTGAAATGTTTGAGCTCCTGGACTATCCTTCTCCACCTAAGGAAGCGTCCACAGTACCCATGCATCATTTCCTCAAAAAGACATTGCTGGCGAACTGGACCAAGCCTCTAAGTAATCCCCACATTCCCAAGAAGATCGAGTCCCAGTACCGGATCCATGGGGACCCAGAGCTGATGCGCACTCAGTTGCCTCATGACTCTGGAGTTGTGGATTTGGCCCTAAAGAAGGCCAAGAGTTCTAGGGAGCATGCTTCAGCGCCCCCGGGCAAGGACTCTAGAACCTCGGACTCCTTTGGGAGGAAGGCCTACCATTCTTCTATGCTCGTGGCCAAGATTCAGTCCTACCAGCTCTACACGAGCATACACATGCGGAACAATGTGCGGCAGTTGGCGGGCTTGGTGGACAAGCTCCCCCCTGAGCAAGCCAAGCCATTTCAGGAGGTGGTCAGGCAGCTGAAGGCGTGCAGAAAATTCCTGGCCAGAGGGGTGTATGACACCTTTGATGATGCGTCCAGGGCCGCTGCTCAAGGTGTGGTGATGCGCAGACTCTCATGGCTGCGTGCCTCCGACCTGGAGAATAGAATCCAGCAGCGGATTGCGGACTCGCCTTGCCGTGCGGATAATATTTTTGGAGAGAAAGTCGAGCAGGTGGTAGAGCAGCTCCACCAGCGGGACACCGCTTTTCGACAAGTTCTCCCGCCGGCAGCCTTCAGCTTCTACCTCTACAGGTAGAAGATTTTTTGGGGGAAGGAAGACTGTTCCCTACTCTTCTGGCAAGCGTAGGTACAATCCTCCTTCTCGACAGCCTGCAGCCCAGGCTAAACCCCAGCGCGCTCGCTCTCGTCAGCAGCGTGCGACTCAGCAAGGCCCCTCGGCTCCCCAGCAAAAGCAAGGGACGAGCTTTTGACTGGCTCCAGCAGAGCATAGCCGACATACAAGTGTCAGTGCCGGGCGACCTGCCAGTCGGAGGGAGGTTGAAAGCTTTTCACCAAAGGTGGCCTCTCATAACCTCCGATCAGTGGGTTCTCCAAATAGTCCGGCAAGGATACACCCTCAATTTGGCCTCAAAACCTCCAAATTGTCCACCGGGAGCTCAGTCTTACAGCTTCCAGCACAAGCAGGTACTTGCAGAGGAACTCTCCGCCCTTCTCAGCGCCAATGCGGTCGAGCCCGTGCCATCCGGGCAAGAAGGGCTGGGATTCTATTCCAGGTACTTCCTTGTGGAAAAGAAAACGGGGGATGCGTCCCATCCTAGACCTAAGGGCCCTGAACAAATATCTGGTCAAAGAAAAGTTCAGGATGCTTTCCCTGGGCACCCTTCTCCCCATGATTCAGGAAAACGATTGGCTATGCTCTCTGGACTTGAAGGACGCCTACACACACATCCCGATACTGCCAGCTCACAGACAGTATCTGCAATTTCAGCTGGGCACACGTCACTTCCAGTACTGTGTGCTACCCTTTGGGCTCGCCTCTGCGCCCAGAGTGTTCACGAAGTGCTTGGTTGTAGTAGCAGCGGCACTTTGCAGACTGGGGGTACACGTGTTCCCATACCTCGACGATTGGCTGGTGAAGAACACATCCGAGGCAGGAGCCCTGCAGTCCATGCAGATGACTATTCGCCTCCTGGAGCTACTGGGGTTTGTGATAAATTATCCAAAGTCCCATCTTCTCCCAGTGCAGAAGCTCAAATTCATAGGAGCTCTGCTGGATTCTCGGACGGCTCGCGCCTATCTCCCAGAGGCGAGAGCCACCAACTTGTTGTCCCTCGTCTCGCGGGTGCGAGCGTCCCAGCAGATCACAGCTCAGCAGATGTTGAGATTGTTGGGCCACATGGCCTCCACAGTTCATGTGACTCCCATGGCCCGCCTTCACATGAGATCTGCTCAATGGACCCTAGCTTCCCAGTGGTTTCAGGCTGCTGGGGATCTAGAAGACGTGATCCACCTGTCCACGAGTTTTCTCAAATCCCTGTATTGGTGGACGATTTGGTCCAATTTGACTCTGGGACGTCCTTTCCAAATTCCTCAGCCATAAAAAGTGCTGACCACGGATGCGTCTCTCCTGAGGTGGGGAGCTCATGTCGATGGGCTTCACACCCAAGGAAGCTGGTCCCTCCAGGAACGTGATCTGCAGATCAATCTTCTGGAGTTACGAGCGATCTGGAACGCTCTGAAGGCTTTCAGAGATCGGCTGTCCCACCAAATTATCCAAATTCAGACAGACAACCAGGTTGCCATGTATTACATCAACAAGCAGGGGGGCACCGGATCTCGCCCCCTGTGTCAGGAAGCCGTCAGCATGTGGCTCTGGGCTCGCCGTCACGGCATGGTGCTCCAAGCCACATATCTGGCAGGCGTAAACAGTCTGGTCGACAGGTTGAGCAGGATTATGCAGCCTCACGAGTGGTCGCTCAATGCCCGTGTAGTGCGTCAGATCTTCCAGGTGTGGGGCACCCCCTTGGTAGATCTCTTCGCATCTCGAGCCAACCACAAAGTCCCTCAATTCTGTTCCAGGCTTCAGGCCCACGGCAGACTGGCATCGGATGCCTTCCTCCTGGACTGGGGGGAGGGTCTGCTGTATGCTTATCCTCCCATACCTCTGGTGGGGAAGACTTTGTTGAAACTCAAGCAAGACCGAGGCACCATGATTTTGATTGCTCCTTTTTGGCCGCGTCAGATCTGGTTCCCTCTTCTTCTGGAGTTGTCCTCCGAAGAACCGTGGAGATTGGAGTGTTTTCCGACCCTCATCACACAGGACGAAGGGGCGCTTCTGCATCCCAACCTCCAGTCCCTGGCTCTCACGGCCTGGATGTTGAGAGCGTAGACTTTGCCTCTTTGGGTCTGTCAGAGGGTGTCTCCCGCATCTTGCTTGCTTCCAGGAAAGATTCCACTAAGAGGAGTTACTTCTTTCTGTGGAGGAGGTTTGCCGTCTGGTGTGACAGCAAGGCCCTAGATCCTCGCTCTTGTCCTACACAGACCCTGCTTGAATACCTTCTGCACTTGTCTGAGTCTGGTCTCAAGACCAACTCTGTAAGGGTTCACCTTAGTGCAATCAGTGCATACCATTACCGTGTGGAAGGTAAGCCGATCTCAGGACAGCTTTTAGTTGTTCGCTTCATGAGAGGTTTGCTTTTGTCAAAGCCCCCTGTCAAACCTCCTACAGTGTCATGGGATCTCAATGTCGTTCTCACCCAGCTGATGAAACCTCCTTTTGAGCCACTGAATTCCTGCCATCTGAAGTACTTGACCTGGAAGGTCATTTTCTTGGTGGCAGTTACTTCAGCTCGTAGAGTCAGTGAGCTTCAGGCCCTGGTAGCCCAGGCCCCTTACACCAAATTTCATCATAACAGAGTAGTCCTCCGCACTCACCCTAAGTTCTTGCCAAAGGTTGTGTCGGAGTTCCATCTGAACCAGTCAATTGTCTTGCCAACATTCTTTCCCCGTCCTCATTCCTGCCCTGCTGAACGTCAGCTGCACACATTGGACTGCAAGAGAGCATTGGCCTTCTATCTGGAGCGGACACAGCCCAACAGACAGTCCGCCCAATTGTTTGTTTCTTTTGATCCCAACAGGAGGGGAGTGGCTGTGGGGAAACGCACCATATCCAATTGGCTCGCAGATTGCATTTCCTTCACTTACGCCCAGGCTGGGCTGACTTTTGAGGGTCATGTCACAGCTCATAATGTTAGAGCCATGGCTGCGTCAGTGGCCCACTTGAAGTCAGCCACTATTGAAGAGATTTGCAAAGCTGCGACGTGGTCATCTGTCCACACATTCACATCTCATTACTGCCTGCAGCAGGATACCCGACGCGACAGTCGGTTCGGGCAGTCAGTGCTTCAGAATCTGTTCGGGGTTTAGAATCCAACTCCACCCCACTAGGCCCATGTTTGTTCTGTTCCAGGCTGCACTCTCAGTTAGTTGGTAAATTTTTTAGGTCAATCTCAGTTATGTCCTCGCCGTTGCGAGGCCCAATTGACCATGGTTGTTGTTTTGAGTGAGCCTGGGGGCTAGGGATACCCCATCAGTGAGAACAAGCAGCCTGCTTGTCCTCGGAGAAAGCGAATGCTACATACCTGTAGAAGGTATTCTCCGAGGACAGCAGGCTGATTGTTCTCACAAACCCGCCCGCCTCCCCTTTGGAGTTGTGTCTTCCCTTCTCTTTGTCTTGCTACATATGAGACTGGCCGGCACGAGCCGGTTCGGGCGGGAAGACGGCCGCGCATGCGCGGTGCGCATCGGCGCGCGAGGACTAGCAAAGGACTTTGCTAGAAAGTGTTCCGATTGGAGGGGCTGCCGTGGACGTCACCCATCAGTGAGAACAATCAGCCTGCTGTCCTCGGAGAATACCTTCTACAGGTATGTAGCATTCGCTTTATTTTTCACTGCACCTACAAAAAATGCTTGCCTTAAAACTTTTTGGCAAAAACTGACGTGCAGCAAAATGAAAATTGCCGCGCTTCCATTTTTGGTCTGAGACCTTACCACAAGCCATTGACCTAGCGGTAAGTTCTCACGTGGTAACCGGGTGGTAGTGATCTATGCGTGTCAGAAAATAAAAAATATTTTCAGATGTGCATAGCGGACGCACGCCAAAATTGAAATTATCACAAGGGCCATTTGGTAATGAGACGGTAACTCCAATTTGGCACGCATAGGTGCCTACGCGGCTTAGTAAAAGGGCCCCTTAGAGTACTATGTACAGTTCAAGAAGATATAAGCAGGATGAAATTAGTCCAGAGGGCGGCTATTAAAATGATCAGTGGTCTTTCTCATAAAGTGTATGGGGGACAGACGTAAAAATTTCAATATGTATACTTTGGAAGAAAGGTGGCAGAGGGTAGCTCTGTGATGTGGTAGAGACATCTAATTACCTCTGTGGCATAAATGCACAGGAGGTGAGTCTCCTTTTAATTAATTAATTTATTTATTTATTTGCCATATTTGTATCCCCCATTTTCCCCACACAATGGCAGGCTCAATGTGGCTTACAAGACACTTTGTTGGGTCGATGTTAAACAAATACAATCAGAAATAGGGTAAGGGAAGGTAGAGGTAGATGGGAACAATAAATGACAAAGGAAATAAGAAATAACATTGTCTTTTAAATCAGTGCAGGGTTGAGGCAGCTAGGCAGATTCAGAAGGGTAGGCCTTACAAAACAAATAGGTCTTTAAAGTTCACCGGAATTCTAGATGGTCGTGTATCGTTTTCACTCTTTTTGGTAATGAATTCCACATTTGAGTACTTAAGTAGGTAAAATTGGACGCGTAGGACGATTTATATTTAAGACCAATGCAATTAGGATAATGAAGAAGATTCATATAGGTACGAGATCAATCAGGGCAATCATATAACCAGGGGCTGCACCGTAGATTATCTTGTGAACCAGAGTACAAAGTGTCAGGTTCTCAGGTTCGGAGCAAACGTGAGCCCTTGGGCTGCTGACGAGGAGCGACAGCAGCAGGCAAAACCCACCAACCAACGCTGGGCAAGCACACCGACACCGGCAGGGACTGCAGGCACCGCCCAGCGAGCTGGAACACTGGACTGGAATTCCCCGGACTGGAGGACACAGGACTGGAACCCCCCCGGACTGGAACATTGGACTGGAATCCTCCGGACTGGAGGACACAGGACTGGAACACCGGACTGGAGCACACCGGACTGGTCCACACAGCTTCACCTGCACTTAGCTACTAAGCCCCCCAGGAGTTGAGCTCCTGGGTTTGAGTAGCCGGCAGGACTTACTGGATACCGGATGACACAGGGACCAGGACTGGAAACAGAAGTGCTCTTAAACCTAAACTGATCTACGTGCTCCCAAGCCCTAAACCAGCAGGAGTGTTCCTAACAGTAAACTGAGAAAAGGACTTCCTAAGCCCTATACTAAACATGAGCTCCTAAGCCCTGCTCAATAAAGGGACTTCCTAAGCCCTAAACTAACAGAGCAGGGAACTAAACACAAAGCTAACACAGGTGCTACTAAAGCAAACACCACCGTTGCAAAGGCTCTGAAGGAAACACCACTTCCTTATCAAGGCCCTCCCTGATGATGTTACACTCCTTAGACCTAGGCAAAAGCACACTGACCCAGAGAGGCCCAACCCACACCAATGCAACACCGTGAAGCACTTGAAGCCAGTACACCCAAAGAGAGGTAGAGCTAACTCAGTCCACCCACACAGCTGTAGTAAAGTAAAACAATTAACCCCATGCTGCTGGAAGCTGCCAGCACAGAGAGACAGAGCCAGCTCAGAAAGGACAGACAAAAGAAACAGAAGCCAGCTAAGAAGCTGACCCCCAGGAAAGAGGTAAGTTTGAGAGGGGGTCTGACCCCAATCATAACACAAAGTTTGAAGGTAATGCGGGCCATGATAGGGAGCCAGTGCAGTTTCAGTTGAAGAGGTGCAGCACTATCATATTTTGTTTTGTTGAATATCAATCTGGCCGCTGTGTTCTGGGCAGTCAGGAGTTTTTTCAGATTCTGGACCTTACAACCCTATATAATCCATTACAGTAATCCAAGTGGCTTAGTGCCAATGATTGCGTCAAGTTGCGGAATACTTCCCTCGAGAAGTAGGGTCTTATACGCTTAAGCTTCCACATGGAATAAAACATCTTCTTTACAATGGCTGTAACTTGATTTTCTAGGGTAAGATGTCTATCGATAATAACACCTAAGATTTTAAGGCTATCTGAGATAGGGAGAGAATAAGCTGGGGTGATTAGAGTTGCAGACTTTTGTATGTAATAAATGGAGATGAGACAATTTATTTATTTATTTGCATTTGTATCCCACATTTTCCCACCTATTTGCGGGCTCAGTGTGGCTTACAATACATTGTAAATGATGGAAGTACAATTGGTTGTAGTACAATTATGGGTTACATTGTGAAGAGTTATATAAGACAGAGTAAATTCAGGATATTATTAGGGAATAGAACAGTGGAATATAACAGTGGTGAGTTGAGAGGGAGACAAAACAGTATCGAGGGAACAGGGAGGTCTGACAATTTTATCTGTGGGTAGGGTTTAAGAGTGGTGAGAGTGCGGGAGAAGAGATTTCAGAGAGTGTATTGGTGCGTGTCTATGAGATTGTATGGGCTTCATGTGTTTTGATCCTTGCCGTAGATTTTCTCGAAGAGATAAGTCTTTCGTAGTTTGCGGAAGTCGGTCAGTTCATAGATAGTTTTCAGGCTGCGTGGTAGTGTATTCCAGAATTGTGTGCTCATGTATGCGAAAGTCGATCCGTGCAGTACTTTGTATTTTATGCCTTTGCACTTAGGGAAATGGAGATTGAGGAAGGTTCGGGACGATCTTTTAGCGTTTCTGGGTGGCAGGTCAATTAGGTCGGACATGTATGCAGGGGCTTCACCGTGAATGATTTTGTGGACTAAGGTGCATACTTTAAAAGTGATGCGTTCCTTGAGTGGTAGCCAGTGTAGATTCTCCCGTAAGGGTTTTGCACTTTCGTATTTTGGTTTTCCGAAGATGAGTCTGGCTGCTGTATTCTGGGCTGTTTGAAGTTTCTTCAGTATTTGTTCTTTGCATCCTGCGTATAATGAGTTGCAATAGTCCAGGTGACTGAGTACGAGTGATTGCACTAGACTGCGGAAGACAGTTCTTGGAAAGAATGGTCTAATTCTTTTCAGTTTCCACATGGAGTAGAACATTTTTTGTTGTTGTGTTGTTCGCATGAGTCTCGAGAGTTAGGTGGCGGTCGATAGTGACTCCAAGGATTTTTAAAGTTTCTGAGATTGGCAGATTTATTTTAGGTGTGTTGATGGCGGTAAATTTATTCGTGTTGTATTGGGAGGTAAGTATGAGGCATTGAGTTTTTTCTGTATTCAGTTTGTCGGAATGCATCTGCCCAGGTGTTCATGATGTGTAGACTTTGGCTGATTTCGTTAGAGATTTCATTGATGTCTTTTTTGAATGGAATATATATCGTTACATCATCGGCATATATATGTGGATTAAGGTTATGGTTAGATAAAAGTTTTGCCAGGGGGGTCATCATTAGATTGAAAATAGTTGGTGAGAGGGGGGATCCTTGCGGTACTCCACAATCAGGTGTCCATGCAGCTGACGTAGTTGAGTTTGATGTGACTTGATATGAGCGTGAGGTTAAGAACCCCTTGAACCAGTTTAGAACATTGCCTCCGATGCCAAAGTATTCGAGAATGTGTAATAGGATTTCGTGGTCTGCCATATCAAAGGCACTTGACATGTCAAATTGTAGCAGGAGTATATTGGTGCCAGTTGCAATCATTTGTTTGAATTTGGTCATTAGGGTAATTAACACTGTTTCTGTGCTATGATTTGACCGGAATCCTGATTGGGAGTCATGTAGTATGGAGAACTTGTTAAGGTAGTTTGTGAGTTGTTTGGTAACCATCCCTTCGGTTATTTTAGTTGTTAATGGTATAGATGCTACTGGGTATTGGGGTGAGTAGAATGTTTCCTTTTTCTTTTGGGAAAAGTCCGTTTTGTAGCATGAAATTCATGTGGTTAGTTAGGTCTATTTTGAATTGTTGAGGGGCTGATTTCATGAGGTTGTTTGGGCAGATATCTAGTTTGCATTGGGATTTGGCGAATCTCTTGAGCGTTTTAGAGATGAGGTCCTCTGATAATAGTTCAAATTCGGTCCAGATCCTGTCTGCTGGGTATATTCCGTCTTCTGGGTCTAGACAATTTAGGAGTGTTGTGTATTCTGTAGGGCTGGTGGGTATTTTGAGCCGTAGTTGTATGATTTTTTCCTTGAAGTATTTCGCGAGGTCATCGACCCCTGGTGTATCTTTGCTGTTGTTTGTTACTGGTGTGGTGTCTAGCAATTTGTTTACGAGGTAGAAGAGTTTGTGTGTGTCTTTGTAGTTTGGTCCAATCATTGTTTTATAGTGTAGTCTTTTAGTCTGTTTAATGGTGTATTTGTATTTCCTCCGGAGTGATTTCCAGGCATTCAGTGTGTGTTCGTCTTTCTTTTTATTCCATGTGCGTTCTAGTTTTCTGACTTGTGTTTTGAGTTTTTTCAGCTCTTCAGTGAACCATGAATTTGTTTTTTTCCTGTGTGATGTTCTAGTTTGGATTGGGGCGATTGTGTCTAATGTTGTCCTACATATGTCGTCCCATTCTTGGAGGAATTGGATGGTGTCTGTATTTGTTGACCATTCGCTTTGGTAGACCTGTTGCCAGAATGTTGTGGGGTCTATTTTTCCTCTCGTGGTGTGTGTTGTTCGTTCGTGTTTGTTAATTGCGTTTGTGTATTTTTCGCCAGTGGAGGGAGACCATCGCTTTGTGGTGGTCTGTCCATGGTGTGGGTGTCCATCTTGTATCTGTAAGTAGGAGGGTTAAGTCTGGGTCGAATTTGTGTGTAATGATGTCCAGTGTGTGTCCTTTTTTGTGTGTTGGTTGATTATTAGGTGCGTGTAGATCCCAGAGTTTTAAGACGTCTTTGCATTCTTGTGTGCCTGTTGAGGAGTCGTCCTCAAGGTGTAGGTTGATATCTCCTATTATGAGGATGTTAGAGGCAGAGACACATGTATTGGAGATGAAGTCCATGAGTTGCGTTTGGGAGTCTTTCCATTTTCCTGGTGGCCTGTAGAATAGTATTGTGTTGAGGTGTCCTTGTAGGTTTGTATGAGTGATTCTTGTTGAGGCGATCTCGAGTTGTGGTGAGGTGGATTCGCCAGTGGTAGTTATGGTAAACTCAGATTTGTAAATTAAGGCTATTCCGCCGCCGCCTCTTTTTCCATTTCTTGCCCAGTGGGTGATTTTGTATTCTGGTGGGCATGTCTCTATGATGGCGGGGGTCTGTAGGGCCATGGAACCATTTTTCGGTGATAAACAGAAAGTCTAAATTCTCTGTGGTAATCCAGTCTAGTATGTCTATTGAATTGCTTACTGCTGATCTTGCATTGATGTATCCTATTCGGATGAAGCGGTATGGTTCTGTAGGGAGGTTAGATGTATTTATTTTTATTCGTTGTTTGTTTTCTCGGTGGTTGAATTTGTCGTTGTTGTTTTTCTTTTTTTCTTTCTGTTGGTGAGGTTCATATGTGGAGTTTTTTCCTTTAGGTTGGTTGTTGTATTTTTGGTCTGGTGGGTTGTTGATTGTTTGTACATAGAGTTGGTGGATTGTGGTTGGGTTGTTATTGATGTTAGGGGTGGTCCATGCGTGGTAGATTATTATCAGTAGCTTGTTGGTATTCATGTTGGCTTTGTGGATGGTATTCGTAGGAGTGTTGGGTGTTGTTGGTGATGTCAGTTGTTTGTGGACAGTGTTCGTGGGTGTGTTGGGCGGTGTTGGTGATATCTGTAATGCATCGACTGTCTTAACAATTGGTTCAGGATGGTGATTATGTCAGCAGGTATTGCGGTGCTTAGGACAGGTTTAGCAGTGATTAATTCAACAAGGTGTAGCAGTCAGTGCTTGTTACTATCGTGTTTAACCTTACTATGTGTTTGAAGGCGTTAGCGCAATTAAACCTTTGAGCTAGCATTTAAGTAGTAAGGGTAGCATTCAATTGTAGTGCAGGTGCTTACAGTATATAGGGTAGGCAGATGGAGTTATAGCTTAGAAGCAGAACAATGTGAGAGCCTTTTGGTGTGTGTTTGAAGGCAGAATTGCAGAAGCAGAGCAAAAGCTAGCAGGTAAAGGCAATTTTGCTAGATCAAATCAAGGCGATAAAACAAATCGAAAGCGAGCAGGCAAAGCAGACATGTCATATGCGTCCTAGCAACTGTGGTAGCAGTTCTTATCAGGTCTTTTGTCAAATCAAAGGTAATTTGCAGAGTCAAGCAAGATAAAAGGCAAAATCAAAAGCAAGCAGGCAAGATCAAAGGCATTTTGCAAAATCAGGCGAGGCTATAAAGCAAAATCAAATCAAAAGCAAGCCGGCAGGGGCCCTGTATCTCCTTATATCCAGACAATTGGATCGCACTCTCCAGTGCACAACTTGGATGTCCAGAGCAGTCTGGGTAATTTGCAAAGTCAAGCAGGCTATAAGGCAAAATCAAAAGCAAGCAGGTAAAATCAAAGGCAATTTTGTAATATCAGGCATGGCTATAAAGCAAAATCAAATCAAAAGCAAGCAGGCCCTATTTCTCCTTATGTCCCCGTGTGATTGCCCAGTCCCCGGACCTCATCGATGCGTCTTGGTCGGCGTGGTGCGGCGGTCGCGTGGCTGGCAGGGAGCAGCGGTCGGCCTCCAGCCCACCCGATCCCGCCGGTAGTTCACCCGAATTCAGCTCTGGTCTGCTATCTCCGGCGCACCCCGGGTCGGTCGAGGCACTCACCATTCAGTCCTCCGCCTGGCGGGCCCCTGGGATTAGGGCACTGATCTTCCCTCGGCGATGCCGAGCAGTGCGGCGTGTCTGTTGGGTCCGGGTAGCGCTGAACCCGTGATGATGGAGTCCCAGTTGGTTCTTCGAGTCGCCTTGCCCTGGCGCGATAATCTGTCGGAGGTGGTTGCAGGCGGTGGTCAGCGAAGCTGGCGGTGGGCTCGGCGGTCGGCCGCCGTGGGTCAGGGCCAGGCAGCTTGGCAGTTCCTGCTGGGATCCCGGTCCGTTTCCTCGCACCGCAGCTCAGACTGGGTGTCTGAGCGTCTCCGGGCCTTCGCGATGTCTCTCGCCTCCCGGTGACTCGAGCCACGAGGTCGAGGTGAAGCCACGGGATGACTGGTTGCCGCGGGCAACCTCGGAGTTGTTTCTCCGCGTTGGTGCTCTCCGAGACCGCTGCGGTCCACTCGCGGTTCTCTACTCGATTGCACTGCTATCTCGGACCATTCCGGTCCGATCCAGGAAGGTCCTGGGCAGCGCAGAACAGCGCAGGTAAGTCCCCTTTTTTTCCTAGGACCTCCGGTGCTCACCATGGTACTTCCTACCTGGCGGAATAGGCGCTGAAGATTTGACTCTTGCAGTGCTGGGAGAAGGGCAGAACCTGAGTCTTACAGCTGCAAATACCTTGAAAAAGCCTCGCACTCCTGCTCTGCTGCACAGACTGATGACATCAGACAAGTTTTCTCAGTGTTCAATTTCAGCTGAAATGTGGTGGCCCAAGAGTCCATGATGTTCAAGCAACGATCAATGTTACTGGAGATTTCGGATAGGTCATGCCTGAAGGGGATAAAAATCGTAACGTCATCAGCATAAATGAATGAATGGAAGCCCTCTCTGCCTAAGAAGTTTGCCAGAGGGGACATCATTATGTTGAAGAGAATCGGTTTTAATAATGGTCTATGGACTTTTCCTTTAGGAAGCTGTCCAAACCTTTTTTTAAACCCCGCTAAGCTAACCGCTTTTACCACATTCTCTGGCAACGAATTCCAGAGTTTAATTGCACATTAGCCAAGGAATACCCTGCAAGTTATACAGACGGATCCCTCACCATTCACTTCCAACACTGAAAGCATCCTCTTGGTGGAATTCATAATGCATGATAGACTGAAGCATAGGAGACCTAGAATGTTCTAACTTTCAAACCTGTTCCACGTGCGGCAGTACACGGTTATAACCTCCAGACTAGACTAATGTTGTATCACTTTTAAGTAAATTATAAATCAGAATATGGAATCGGACTACAGAATTCCTTCGTTACTCAGAATCTGAGACCTCAAAGGACCCAGCAAACTATGAAGCAGGTGGGGAGAAAGCGAGTTCATTATTATCCGAAGTGTTGTAGCTCCTTGGTTGTTTTGTATGGCACCATCCATAACTGCTGTCCCATCAGCAGTGCTGGCTTGTAGAACACTTCATAGTATAGAGCAAGAACCAGCTCATATGGCACCTTGAAACAAACTCAGAGAGGTTCTCTGTGCTCCTAAATAGATCTTCAGTAGAATCATTACACAGCTCTTCCTCGGCTTCAGTGAGCAAACCACACCGACCACTTTCTGTCTGGCCTTTGTCTGGCTGGAAATTATGGCAGCAGCATCAACGGGTATTCCAACATATACACCTCTGTAGTTCCTCCTTCTGTCATCTTCAGCTGTGGATTCTTCAGCCCCACCTTTAGTCGTCCTTGAAGAACCCCTGGGTGCGCCAGTGGCGGATGTGGAGCAGCCGCAGCCCATCTCCCTGGCGGCGTGCTGGGGAAAGAGATGGGGAGGTGGAGGCTCGTGCAGCCAGCGAGCCCGGGAGAGGAAAGCTCCCAACCTGCTGCCCCTCATTACCATAGAAACCAGCACAAGCAGCCCGCCCCTTGCACCCTCTCCACGGCCCATTGGCTACTCAAAGCGGCGGCAATTTAATTAAAAGGAAGCTTTGGAATTCAGGGGGTGTAGGATGAAAGTGGACAGACTCGTGAGTAAGGAAATATTTCTTTACGGAAAGAGTGGTGGAAACAGACTGTGAATTCAAGAAAGCATGTCCTCTAAGGGAGAGGAAGGGATTACGAAAAAAAAGATAGCATTAGAGGCAAAAAACATAGTAAAAATATTTTTGGGTATATTAAAAGCAGGAAGCCGGCAAAAGAATCGGTTGGGCCGCTGGATGACCGAGGGGTAAAAGGGGCGATCAAGGAAGACAGAGACTGAATGAATTCTTTGCTTCGGTCTTCACCAAGGAAGATTTGGGTGGGATACCGGTGTCGGAAATGGTATTTCAAGCAGACGAGTCGGAGAAACTTACTGACTTCACGGTAAACCTGGAGGACGTAATGGGGCAGTTCGGCAAACTGAAGAGTAGCAAATCTCCTGGACCGGATGGCATTCATCCTAGAGTACTGATAGAACTGAAAAATGAGCTTGCGGAGCTACTGCTAGTGATATGCAACTTATCCTTAAAATTGAGCGTGGTACCGGAAGATTGGAGGATGGCCAATGTAACGCCCATTTTTAAAAAAGGCTCCAGGGGAGATCCGGGAAATTATAGACTGGTGAGTCTGACGTCGGTGCTGGGGAAAATGGTAGAGGCTATTATTAAAAAGAAAATTACAGAGCACATCCGAGGACATGGATTACTGAGACCGAGTCAGCACGGCTTTTGTGTGGGGAAATCTTGCCTGACCAATTTACTTCAATTCTTTGAAGGAGTAAACAAACATGTGGACAAAGGGGAGCCGGTTGATATTGTGTATCTGGATTTTCAAAAGGCATTTGACAAGGTACCTCATGAAAGGCTACAGAGGAAATTGGAGGGTCATGGGATAGGAGGAAATGTCCTATTGTGGATTAAAAACTGTTTGAAGGATAGGAAACAGAGAGTGGGGTTAAATGGGCAGTATTCACAATGGAGATGGGTAGTTAGTGGGGTTCCTCAGGGGTCTGTGCTAGGACCGCTGCTTTTTAATATATTTATAAATGATTTAGAGATGGGAGTAACTAGCGAGGTAATTAAATTTGCTGATGACACAAAGTTATTCAAAGTCGTTAACTCGCGACAGGATTGTGAAAAATTACAAGAGGACCTTACGAGACTAGGAGACTGGGCGGCTAAATGGCAGATGACGTTTAATGTGAGCACGTGCAAGGTGATGCATGTGGGGAAAAAAGAACCCAAATTATAACTACGTCATGCAAGGTTCCACGTTAGGAGTTACGGATCAAGAAAGGGATCTGGGTGTCGTCGTCGATAATACACTGAAACCTTCTGCTCAGTGTGCTGCTGCGGCTAGGAAAGCGAATAGAATGTTGGGTATTATTAGGAAAGGTATGGAAAACAGGTGTGAGGATGTTATAATGCCGTTGTATCGCTCCATGGTGCGACCGCACCTTGAGTACTGTGTTCAATTCTGGTCGCCGCATCTCAAGAAAGATATAGTAGAATTGGAAAAGGTGCAGCGAAGGGCGACTAAAATGATAGCGGGGATGGGACGTCTTCCCTATGAAGAAAGACTAAGGAGGCTAGGGCTATTCAGCTTGGAGAAGAGACGGCTGAGGGGAGACATGATAGAGGTATATAAAATAATGAGTGGAGTGGAACAGGTGGATGTGAAGCGTCTGTTCACGCTTTCCAAAAATACTAGGACTAGGGGGCATGCGATTAAACTACAGTGTAGTAAATTTAAAACAAATCGGAGAAAATTTTTCTTCACTCAACGTGTAATTAAACTCTGGAATTTGTTGCCGGAGAAAGTGGTGAAGGCGGTTAGCTTAGCAGAGTTTAAAAAGGGGTTGGACGGTTTCCTAAAGGACAAGTCCATAAACCGCTACTAAACGGACTTGGAAAACTCCAAAATTCCAGGAATAACATGTATAGAATGTTTGTACGTTTGGGAAGCTTGCCAGGTGCCCTTGGCCTGGATTGGCCGCTGTCGTGGACAGGATGCTGGGCTCGATGGACCCTTGGTCTTTTCCCAGTATGGCATTACTTATGTAAACCCCGCTAAGCTAACTTCTCCCACCACATTCTCTGGCAATGAATTCCAGAGTTTAATTACACGTTAAGTGAAGAAATGTTTTCTTCGATTAGTATTAAATTTTCTACTTTGTAGCTACATTGCATGCCTAGTCCTAGTATTTTTGGAAAGAGTAAACAAGCGATTCACATCTACCTGTTCCACTCCACTCATGATTTTATATACCTCTATCATATCTCCCCTCAGCCATCTTGTCTCTAAGCTGAAGAGCTCTAAGCCATTTCGGCTTTTCCTCTTTATAATGCGAACATTCCACTTAACTGTCCCATCAAAACATGCCCGCCCCACACAAAAATTAAACAGCCCCTACTGCCCTCTACCACACCCTACCCGAACATACCAGACTTCTCTCCCTGCCCCCCTACTCCCTTACCGATCCCACCTTCCGCCCCCCCCCCCCCAAGAGAAAGAAAAAAAAAACCCACTACCTGTTCTTCTCCTTCTTTCCTTCCTTACATACCATTTAATACTAAACTTTGTGCCCTAGCCGACAATGATTGTATATACCCCCGCCAGATTCTCATAAATCGCTATCTCGCCTTTGGGGAGGGTCCCATCGCCCGACGCTCATGCAGCAAAAGATCATGGAGTTGATTTCTCCAATACCAAAAATCTGGAGGATCAACGCTAAGCCACCTATTCAAGATCAACTTTTTACCTAGGATACAGGCTTTACGTATAAAAAGCCGGGCACCCCTTTGTTGATAGCCAAATAATTCAAATTTGTCTAATAATATCCCTGAAGGGGACATGGGAATCCTAGCTTGCAATAGTCCCTCCAGATACTTAAAGATCTGCCTCCAATAGTTCTGCACTAGGGGACAGCCCCAGAGGTAATGAAAGAATGTCCCCTCTGTCTGTTGGCACTTAGAGCATAGGGGGTCTGGCACCCCACCCCCCCCCCCAATCTTGAATACTTGGGCCTTGGACATATATGCTCTATACAAAATTCTATAATGGCATTCTCTGAGAGCTGCATTGATCGATATGGCCGGGACACGGGCCACCAACTTTTTATTGTCTAGGTGGAATTGGGGTCTCTGCAAATCGTGTGCCTAGCGTGCCTCAATTGCACTCACGTCCTTTACTAATCCTTTCTCCCACAGAATCCGGTATATTCCCAAAATTGAAAGCCTGTCCCCCGGGACTGCGTTGAAGAACTCTCTGAGCTTTCTCCCATGCCCACTATTCAGCTGTTCGATGTTGAGGGTCCGCACATAATGCTCCAATTGCTGATACGCAAATTCATGTCTGATATCGATCCCTACCCCCAATGCACCCAAACTCAGTAACCCTCCTCTTGTACCCAGAACATGTTCCAATCGTGTAATGCCCAATGAGGCCCAACTACGAAATACTGGGTTCTCTGAGCCAGGGGAAAATAATGGGTTACCCTGCAGTGGCATGAGGTCCGTATTCACCGCTGATAATCCCCAAGTTCTAGTTAGATCCTTCCAGGCCCCCCTCAGGGGTCCCAACAGCAGACTATTCTTAAATGTCACTGGTAACGCTTGCCTCGGACCCTGTAATAAAAAATATAAATGATACGGATGAAAAAATTCCCTTTCTAACTGCCTGGGTGTATAGTCTTGCCTGTCCAACAACCAGTCCCCTAAGTGCCGCATAATACATGCTTGGTTATAGCGCTTAATATCCGGTACCCCTATACCCCCCTCCCTCCAAGATCCTAACATTAAGTCCATGGGGAGCTTAGGCTTCCTCCCCCCCAGAGGAAAACTCGCAGGTGTTTATAGAATCGCCTCACGTCCCTCCCCGGAGTCGCAGTGGCAACACCTGAAACGTGTAAAGCCATCTGGGGAATTCCACCATACGAAACAGTTGTATCCGCCCATGAAGTGTGAGCGGCAGCTCCGCCCATTTTCGCAACCTAACTCTCATGTTATCCAGCAAGCGAGTGAGATTTAGATGATAAAAATCTGAAGTCTGCATAGCTATCTGTACCCCCAAATACGTGACATGTTTGCTTTTAATATACCTAAATAAAGTTTTTACTACCGTGTTTCCCCGAAAATAAGACAGTGTCTTATATTAATTTTTGCTCCCAAAGATGCACTAGGTCTTATTTTCAGGGGATGTCTTATTTTCGGCGAAACACGGTACAAGCCATACCCAAATGCACCACACTAGAGGACCAAACGATTACACATACAAAAAAAAATCCCAACGATGGCCCCTGATAGAGGAAGAACGAGGAAAAGAATGCGTTGCTTTGTATTATAGCCATTCGGCTCTCACAAGGACACAAAAAAAACAAACAACCTCCCCTAATAAACCACAACACAGTACCATATCGCCATCACTACCTTCACACTAATGGGAACTGGGCTGGGTAGCTAGTTGCCAAATAGTGAGCTTCTGGTGGGAGAGAGTGGGCACCCATCGGGGCCAAACAAAAACTTTGCTAGGTCTTACTTTCGGGGGAGGCCTTATATTTAGCAATTCAGCAAAACCTCTACTAGGTCTTATTTTCAGGGGATGTCTTATTTTCGGGGAAACAGGGTATATGTTTTTGCCTGCAATGCAATCTCGCTTTGCCTTCCTTATCAGCGCTTTGCATTTGACTTTGTATTCTTTATGCAGTTTCCTGTTTCAGTTTCAGTTGGATCCTTCTTCCATGTTCTGAAGCATTTTCTTTTAGCTCTAAAAGCTTCCTTCACATCACTTTTTAACCATGCCGGCTGTCGTCTGGTCTTCCTCCTTCCTTTTTTAATACACGGAATATATTTGGCCTGGGCTTCCAGGATAGTATTTTTGAACAGCATCCATGCCTGATGTAAATTTTTGACCTTTGCAGCTGCTTCTCTGTTTTGTTTTGTGTTCTGTTTTTTTTTTTCACCGTTCTCATTTTATCATAGTCTCTTTTTTGAAAGTTAAATGCTAATGTATTGAATTTCCTGTGTATACTTAACTCCAGAGCTTATTTCAGATCTGATCATGTTATGATCACTGTTGTCAAGAGGCCCTAGCACCATTACATCCTGTATCAGATCATTCGCTCCGCTAAGGGCTAGGTCTAGAATTGTTCCTCCTCTTGTTGGCTCCTGAACCAACTGCTCCATAAAAGTCTTTGAGACTTCCGGTGGAGCCGGGCAGCAAGATGGCTGCTGAAATGTGAGCTCCGCCGCGCGCTGAATGAAGCCCCCAAACTGAGTCCCTTCGGAGGCTCCCCAGAAGTACGGGACTGCGGGCGCAGGTTGCGGGAGTAGGGGGATGCAAGCGGTTGCCCACCAAACGATTTTGATGCAGCGGGAAGATCGGCGAAGTGGCAGCGCGCCCCGCTCCAAGATGGCACCGTAGGGGGAGGTGCGGCAACGAAGAGAGAGCCAGTTTCGGGATGCAAGAGGGCTGGAAATGCCGAAGTGGTCCGGAGAGCCGGGTAAGGCACGGGGACAACGGCGAATGAGCGGGACAGCACGCTGGGCTTCCCTTGGGCCACGTGGTGAATTTTCATTAACTGACCACAAAGAGAGAAGAAAAGCAGCATAGTCAGAACCAGGGAAGACAGGCAGGGAAGCAGCGTGGGGAAACGCCATCACTTATTGCGTGGGGGGTAATAACTCTGCATACCAACTCAGCTCTGATACTGAGACTTCCCACGCCCCCCCCCCCAACCACCCGCGTTCTATCCCAGGGACGGTTCACGAAGACGCCACCCGGCTTTACAATTCAGCACGTGGTCAGTAACAACCAGTGTATGAAGAGACCTCCGGCCTCTGGAATCACTCGTAGAGGAACTAAATTTGATCAGGAAAAATTATCTCCGCCGAAAGCTGGCCCTAAGATGGCAGAGACGAAGCACGAGGGAGAGGAGGAGTTCATAGAGAAGCAACTCGGCCAACTCACAAAGGCAGTGTGTACAGCTTTAAATCCCCGATTTGATCTGCTGACGGGCCAGCTTCACAACATGGAATCAGCCATGGCTGACGCAGTAAAGAGATTGGGAGAGGCCGAGGGCCGGATTACAGCTGTGGAGGACTCGGGGGCACGCAGCGTGCAGGAGATCTCCTGTCTGTTAGAACAGCTTAAATCGCAACAGGACAAGCTCGAAGATATGGAGAACTGGGCACGGAGATGTAATTTGCGAATTGTCAGCCTCCCAGAAAAATTACCAGAGAAATCCCTGGGACACCTATTAGAACAATGACTGGAAAAAGAACTGGCCCTATCGGACAGCTATGGGGAGCTGTGTATTGAGAGAGCTCACAGACTCGGACGCTGGCAGCAGGGGCAGCTAAGACCCAGAACTGTTGTTATAAAAATTCACAATTACCTCCACAAGGAGGAAATTATGCGAGGCTTCCGAACAAAAAGAGACTCCCTGGCTTATGATGGAGCACTGATAAAGATCTTTCAAGATTATTCTGCGGGCGTCCAGGAGCAACGACGGAGGTTTCATCCCTTATGCTCAACGCTGGTGAACAAGAAAATACGATTTATGCTGATGTACCCAGCAGTGCTGAAGATCCAGCAAGGAAATCAGCGGAGATCCTTCCATACCGTGCAAGATGCACAGCAGTTTGTCGACGCAGAGCTGAAAGGTCCAGAGCCTTAAGTACTGAGAATGGGACACGACCAATACCATTGTAGGAAGGAAAGGCATATGAGGTCAGCGCACCGACAGAGTACTGGAAGCACTGTACCAAAAGGCTAGGTTCATATGTTATGTTTACATGTTAAAACTGCATAGCAGGTTGTTAGCATGTTCAGTGGATTAAGATGTTTACCTAACCATGAGATATAATATGTAGTGGGGCCGGTTGATAACACTTCAACAAGATTCAGGGTCCTGGGGATGGAGATAGGTATCGGAGGGACTTGGGACACGGGGTTTCATGAGGGCGATAGAACTTAATGGCTAAGAAGGGTTTACAACGGGAAGAAGGGCGGGGTGGGAGGGAGGGAGGAGGGAGGGGTAGGGTGAAAGGGTTAGATAAGTAGGGAATCACAAGAGAACACTACACGAGGGTGGGAGGGCCAGGCGATTGGCAAACAACAGGAGACAAGTGTATAGATAGACACGTACGATTGAGTGACAGAGTAGATAGATTGGGCCAAGTAGAGAGCCCCCTGGGCAAGGGCTGGGACCCGGGGCTGTGCAGTTCACGGTAACACTGACAAGCCATGGCCTCCTCCTCTGCAACACACTGTAGGATAGTCACGTGGAATGTGGGGGGGTATTACCTCCCCGATTAAAAGAAAAAAAGATTCTAGCACAGTTAAAACACCTAAAGGCTGATATAGTGTGCTTGCAAGAAACACGACTGACAGATTCAGAGCATGAAAAACGTAAGCATGAATGGGTTGGGCAGGTGATTTATGCCTCTACCGGCGAACGAAAGGGTGGTGTGGCGATACGCTTCCATAAACGGTTGGCATATACGGCGGAAAAAGTCATACAAGACCCCGCTGGGCGTTATCTCCTGATTAAATTGTGGTTACAGGGAAGGGAATTGCACTTGCTCAACATCTATGCTCCTACATCACCAGAACACACCTTTTTTTCCTCGACTGTTGAGACAGGTGCTTCCCTATCAGGGTAAAAATTTGGTTATTACAGGAGACATGAATATGTTAATGGACCCCACGATAGATTGCACGGGAGCCAGGGGAACAGGCGGGGTGGGGCGTAGGGCGGGGAGAGCATTACAGGAATTTGGGAACTCTCTCTCTGTGATAGATGTATGGAGGGCCTTGCATCTGGATCCAGGGCCCATGGGACATGGGGGAGGCTGGATTATGTACTGATCTCGGACAACCTTTTCCAATGGACTAAAGATTCAAACATAGAGGAGATCCTGATCTCTGATCACGGACCGGTCTGGTTCGAGTTGGAGGCTCCGGGAAGTTTTCGACCGGGCAGACGTTGGAGATTCCTCAGTCATTTAGCACATGATAAATCTTTTCAAAAATATTTAATTACAAAGTGGGAGGAATTTGCCGTCCACAATAGAGAACATGTGACCAATCCTCAACTGTTTTGGTGTACAGGGAAGGCGGTGTTACAGGGAGACCTCATTGCATATGTGGCCGCCAAGTGCAAAAAAGCTGTGGCCAGTCTCATGCATTTAAGTAGGCAACTGCAAAAAGCTAGGAGACGCTACGCGGCAGTGAACTCTGAAGTGAGTAGGGGTCATTACTTAGCTACGCAGGCTGCCATAAATTCTTTGCTGCACAAAAAAATGCAGAGAAGCCAGATTTTTCAAAAATATAGATTTCAGAGGTTTGGCAACAAAGTGGGAGGTCTTCTAGCAAGGCTGGTACAAAGGAAAGGGGGGAGTCGTACAATTCCCGCATTGAAAAACAAATCAGGGGCTATCACTAATAGCCCAGACAAGATACTCAATATTTTGCAAGATCACTTTAAAGAACTATATACCCAAGACCAACCGGTGAGGATAGACGCGATGAGGGACTTCTTGTCTAGGGCGCAGATGCCAAAGTTAGAGGAGTCAGAGATTGATTATCTAGACTCCCCATTACAATCAAAGGAGTTGCAAACAGCGATAAAGGGGTTAAAGCCCTTCTTGGCCCCGGGGGTGGATGGCTTCCCAGGCGAATTTTACAAAATGATGCAGCCTTCCCTAGTAGGCCCCCTGTTTGCATATCACCAGACCGTAATTCGGGATGGTCAGTTTCCTTTACATGAAAATACTGCATGCGTCTCATTTCTATTGAAACCAGGGAAGACCCCGGAGGAGCCAGAGTCCTATCGGACTATTTCATTAATTAATGTTGATATTAAGTTATTAGCTAAGATTCTGGCAACGAGGCTCGCGAGGTGTCTGCCTAGCATCATAGGACCATCGCGGGTAGGATTTATCCATAAGAGACACTCCATGATGCATGTACGGAAGGCCCTGCTAGCTATGGCCTATTGTCAATATGGGGAGAATCCGGGAGTCCTGGTAAGCCTGGATGCAGCCAAAGCTTTTGATCGGGTAGGTTGGGAATTCCTATTTTATATATTGGAATGGGTGGGACTTCCAGAAGGGTTGAGAAGAGCAGTGCATGCCTTGTATGCTAACATGCTGGCACACGTGACGACGAACGGAGGGCTATCGCAGGGGTTTGGGGTGGGCCGTGGCACGAGGCAGGGCTGCCCTCTCTCCCCCCTGCTTTTCGATTTAACGTTGGAACCATTGCTTCGGCTTCTGAACTCCACCCAGGAGATTAGTGGCGTGCAGATGGGGGAACATGAAGTGCGGACCCTGGCGTATGAGGACGACATTTTATTAGTTTTAACAAAACCCCAACAGTCACTAGAGGCGGCCTTACGGGTGATTCGAGAGTATGGATTAGTGTCGGAGTTCACTCTAAACCTCAGTAAATCGTGTGCCCTGCCTCTGGGAGCCAATGTCCGAGCGCAATGGAAGGGGGAGTTCCCAATTAAATGGATGGATACAAAAATGAAATACTTGGGGGTAGTCATCCCAATCAAGCAGTCTTCTTTATATAGGGAAAATGTAGAGCTGCTCCTAGATATGACAAAATGTAAATTATCGATGTGGAGAGAGCTTCCCCTCACTGTGTGGGGCCGAGTGGCTCTATTTAATATGATGATTGCCCCACGGTGGCTATACATATTCCAGCAATTGCCTCTTTTCTTGAGGTGCAGGGAAGAAAGGATACTGCAGAGGCTCAAACAGGACTATTTATGGCAGGGGAAGAAGCCTAGGATTCCATACCATCAGATAGCGGGCCCACGGGATGGAGGGGGTATGGGCCTTTTGAATATCAAATCCCTAACAGTAGCCTGTTCCATGCGCCATATTAATGACTGGTATAGAGGGACCTCGGATTTTTCTTTCACGGTTGTGGAAACAGCTATGTTCCCGGGAGTCCATTTTAGTCACCTGCTTCATACTGGGGATGCCCTGCCAAAAGATGCTTATAGGATCCATCCATTGTTGCGGGCGCTCAGAGAGACTTGGAGATGGATGTGCAGACGACATCAGCTGTTGGCTCGGGTGACTCCCTGGTTGTCCATATGTGATAATCCAGCCTTCCCGCCAGGGCAAGGGGGGTGGTGTTTTCAATAGTTGGGCTAAAAGGGGAATAGTGTATTTGGCCCACACCATTACGGAAGAGGGTCGGCTGCACCCCTTTCCAGAACTCCAACTAAAGTATAAGATCCCCGCAACACATTTTTTCGCATATTATCAATTGTAACAGTATGTCGCTTCCCTAGACTGGGTAGATCTAACAGAGGACGCTGTGGAGGTCCTGTCGGAGGGCTTCACTTTGGGGGCGCAGCTCTTGGTCCCTCTGAAATTTCATCATCAACAATTAAAAGATACCACCGCAGAGTTAGATTTCTCCCGCTTGGCGGCGGTGTGGTCCAGAGATCTAGACAGCGATGTCTCTGCGGAAGTTTGCAGGCAGTTCTTGAAAACCATACATAGACAGAGGCTGTCTATACCACAGAGAGAGAGACTATATAGATGGATATTGAGAACGCATTATATCTCCCCATGGAGCGTATAGGGCGGGATTTGCCACAAACGGGGACTGCCCGAAGTGCGGGCAAGGATCAGCAACGCTGGGCACATGTTCTGGCATTGCAGATATATTGCATGCTTCTGGCGGAGAGTGGTGGAGGCAGTAGATCAATTGTGGCACTGCACTTTAATTTGGGACCCCCTGTTTTTATTTTACATTTTTAAATATACAGTGGATCCTCCTGCGGGATTCCTAGCATTTATAAGATTAGCGATATATTTTGGAATTAATACTATCCTACAATTCTGGAGACTCCCTGAAGAGCCCCCTTTGCAGGTGTGGCGTTCACAATTGTTAATACAGATGCGAGTGGACAAATGTGGTGTCTCAGACTTGGAGAGTATAGCGGGTCAGAAGTTTAGAGCACAGTGGGAGCCCCTATGGGTAACCCTTACAGCTAAAGGGAGAAGCCTCTTGTTAAATTTTTAATTGGGAACATTGAGATAGCCACGGCCGGGGCCATAATATGTTGATGCTGTATTTCCTAATCATAGTGTGTTGGAGCGTTGGGCACCTGTAAAGGGGCATTGTCACTCACATTCTTGTTGGAATGCAAGTACGTGTTTCCTTGTTGATTTTTCCTGATAAGAGTGGGGGGTTGGGGGGGTAGGAGGAGGGGGGGTAGAGGAGGAACAAGCGTCATAAGCATATATGATATACAGTCTGTGGAGCAAGGGTAGGATGCCTGTTTTGCTCCTATGCATGTTTCTGGACTTGCGACACAGGGTCACAAGAGCCAGGGCCCTTTGCAGTTTGTCATTGAAGGGTATTAAGTTTTATGCAGTGAATAGATGGGGGCACAGTTGGAGGTGCCCCATTGGACATTATACAACACCTTTCATTTATCGAGTGTTACCAGCACATGTATACAATGTAGGACTCCAATGTGCAGTGCTTATGGCATGCTTGTACCCTGAGGTTTGGGGGGGGGGGGGGAGAAAATGAAAAATGGAAAGATGACACCTGTTTAGATGTTAATCAGTTGAGAAATTGTTCTCTTTGGGGAATTGTGTGTTCTGTTACCACCAATAAAAATGTTTTATGTTTAAATCAGTCTTTGATTCCATCAAGGAATTTCACCTCTCCAGCATGCACTGATGTTACATTTATCCAGTCAATATCGGGGTAATTGAAATCACCCATTAGCGTGTTCCCTAGTTTGTTAACCTCCCTAATTTCTGATAACATTTCTACATCTGTCTTGCTCATCCTGGTTAGGTGGACGTAGCACACTCCTATCGCTATCCTTTTCCCCTTTATACATGGAATTTCAATACATAGTGATTCCAAGATGTTTCGTGTCCCGTAAAAATTTTCACTCAAAACAGGGTCCTAGCTTCTCTGCTAGAGGAACTCCTGGCCCTTTTGAGTGCAGATTCTACCACCGGGGAATGATGAGGCAACTGGGGCCTATCAAACCTAGGGGAAGACTGACACCATGTACCAGATTCAATCTTCATGGGAAGGAGAGGGACAGACAGAGGGGACTCCTAATTTTTCACTTGAACGTCTCGTAAGATCTCTTGAAGTGGGACCATCGCATCCTCTCTGGGAGAGTCGTAGTCCAGGACCTCGAACATCTTAGCCCTGGGCTCATCCTCCACTTCCAAAGGAATTGGGATGGCAGCTGCCATCTCCTATACGAAAGAGGGGAATAAGTCTCACAGGTGGAGACTTCCTCCTTTCCTGTGGAGGGGAGGAATCAGATGGGATGCCATAGGACTTCCTCCTCTGAGAAGTACCGAGGATCCTCTTCTGAGTCCCATAAGCACTCCTCTTTGGTGTCATCCAAGATCTCCTCATGGGAGGGCTGAGACCGGAGCTGCCTCAACAAAATGGTACCCATGACCCAGAATGGGGCGTCGGTGTCTGTTCCGGCCTAGACTTCTGCAAAGCTTCCTCCACTGACGTCGAGGGTGTGCCATCATGAGTGGCAGTCGACGCTGAGACTGCAAGTGGCATCAGTTTTGGAAACCTCACCGCAGGTTGATGGCCATATGGGACTGTAGCAAGAGGCACGGCTGGTGCAAGCACCCTAGATGCTGATGCACTCTGCAAGAACCCCGCTTTGCCTACCTTTCCACTAGTTAGGATACAACACACTGGAGGGTGGGAGGCATAGGGGGGCAGGTTGGGAGGGTGATTACTTGTAACATAAAAGAAAAATGTTTTTGTTTATGATTCTTCGTATGTATTGTTTCTGCTCAATAAAAATTGTTTAAACATAAAACTCTTCCTGTGTCCTGGGACCTTAATGTCATTTTTACCCAACTAATGAAGTCTCCTTTTGAGCCTCTGGATTCCTGCCACCTTAAATATCTGACTTGGAAAGTAATCTTTCCGGTAGCTTTTACTTCAGCTGATAGGGTGAGTGAGCTTCAAACCTTGGTAGTGGATCCACCTTATATCAAATTCCTAAGGTGGTCTCGGACATCCATCTTAACCAGTCACTCATCCTGCCCTAAATCTCATGCTGATCCAGGTGAGAACGTACTCCACACTCTGGACTGCAAGCATGTTTTGGCTTTCTATTTTGAGAGAACAAAATCCATCGGAAATCCTCTCAGCTTTTTGACTCCTATGACCCCAATAGATTATGGGATAGTCATCAGTAAATGGACACTTTTTCTATTTGGCTGACTTGCATCTCTTTTGGTAACACCCAAGCTGGGTTGACTCTGGAAGGTCACAGCCACATTGAGCCTGCTTGTGTGTGGGAAAATGTGGGATACAAATGCTGCAAATAAATAATGTTAGAACCATGGTGACGTTGATAGCCCATTTAATGTCGGCCTCTATAGGGGAAATTTGCCGGGCTGCGACGTGGTCTTTGGTCCATACTTTCACTTCCCATTACTGCCTGGAACAGAATTCCCGCCGGGATGGTAGCTTCAGTTAGACAGTTCTGCAGAATTTATTTAGTGTGTAGCATCAAACTCCACTCTCCAAACTCATATTTTTCTGTAGTCCCAGGCAACACCTGCAATCTGTCTAATTCTCAGTTACATGAGTTTTCATGAGATTCAGTGTGTGCTAATCTCTACTAGCTGGATTACGATTGTTTTCCGGTGCACCTGGTAGCTAGGGATTCCCATATGTGAGAAGATAATGTTCTGCTTGTCCTCAGAGAAAGCAAAGATACTCACTTGTAGCAGGTATTCTCAGAGGACAGCAGGACATATATTCTCATATCCCCGCCTGCCTCCCCTTGGAGTTGTCTTCTTTAGTTCTAGTATTGTACTGCTGGTCCCACGCTCGCGCATCAGGCTGTTGGACCCTGCCAGAGAGCTCTTAAAGTGATATTACACTTGGCAGCGTCCGCACCAGGGCTCTATGGATGATGTCGCCTATATGTGAGAATATATATCCTGCTGTCCTCTGAGAATACCTGTTACAAATACCTTCGCTTTATATGCAGTGAAAAAATATACATATAAAGAATGGCATTCTAGAACAGAGAATAATGTTAAGACTCATTCAAGCACTTTGAGCCGTTCTAGATTTTACTTTGCTCTCTTTGTTTCATCCATGTTCACACCAAAAACCAGTAAGCAAAATAGAATACAGAATATAAAATAATAATGACAAACTTATACTAAGTAAGTACATAAGTATTGCCATACTGGGACAGACCAAAGATCCATCAAGCCCAGCATCCTGTTTCCAACAGTGGCCAATCCAGGTTATAAGTACCTGGCAAGATCCCTAACAGTACAATACATTTTATGTTGCATATCCTAGAAATAAGCAGTGGGTTTTCCCCAAGTTCATTTTAATAATGCCTTATGGCCTTTTCTTTTAGGAAACTAGCAAAACCTTTTTTAAACCCCGCTAAGCTAACTGCCCAGCTAAACTTGTGATCTCATAATCTGTGTTTCCTAACTAACTGATTAGTGGCTATTTCTAATTGATATCTGTATTCTATGTAACTGATTTTAAAACTGCTTATTGGCTATCTGTATTTGATAGTTGATAATCTGAGAACTGGATTTAACAAGTGCTTTAAAATCGGTAGTAGTTTCTCTTTTTTGTTTTTTTTTCCCTTCTGCTTCCATGCCCTGTGGAACTCCTCCCCTCCCCCATCTGCTTTTGTTGTAAGGTAATTGCATAGCACAGGTGGAGCTTCTCTCTCCACGTGGTTTTTGTCTCTACACAGAACAGAAGCTGGACGGATTTGGGTGCTCTCAGATAAGACTATTTTCTGATTCCCCCTACCTTACACTTGTGGCTCTGGACAAATCTCTCCCCCCCCAATCCTAGTCTGTCACTGTATTTCTATTATACCAGGAAAAAAAAAACCCCAACCCTATTTTTAACTGCTCAGCTAAACTTGTGATCTCATAATCTGTGTTTCATAACTAACTGCTTAGTGGCTATTTCTAATTGATATCTGTATTCTATGTAACTGATTTTAAAACTGCTTATTGGCTATTTGTATTTGATAGTTGATAATCTGAGAACTGCTTCCATACCATGTGGAACTCCTCCCCTCCCCCATCTGCTTTTGTTGTAAGGTAATTGCATAGCACAGGTGGAGCTTCTCTCTCCATGTGGTTTTTGTCTCTACACAGAACAGAAGCTGGACGGATTTGGGTGCTCTCAGATAAGACTATTTTCTGATTCCCCCTACCTTACACTTGTGGCTCCGGGCATTTCAATGCTGTTCTAGAGATAGGTTACAGTAAACACATTCCATAGGTCTTACGCTGAAGCCCACCCACCCACCCCAAGACTGACACTTCCTTTATAGCTTTACCAAATATACTACATATCATAAATTAACCCCACCCTAATTACAACCCCATCATAGTACACCTGTTCATACCCATTTCAACAAATCAAGATGACTTTTATTCTCTGTAATAATTGTGGTGCTTTAGTTTCAAGACCAAGCTTCTGGAGACTTAAAGCTTGTCCTATCTGTCTTCAGCTTGCTAGTTTAAAACAGGAGCTCAGCAAAGTAAAGCAGGAATTGAATGCACTTAAAGCAACTTCTAGGACTGCACAGAATCATACCAAATTCTCACCACTGCCTCAAAGGATAATACCACCTAAGAATAGATGGTTCACAGTAGACTCAGGCAGGCTTCGTTATGTGACACAGAAGCATCCGCCCTCACAAGTTTTGCCTCTACAGAATTCTTTTGCTCCACTACAGCACTGTGATGCTCCTGAAAATAAAACTGAGGCGGAAGAAAAAGAAAAAGCAAAGAAGGTGGAACAAAAAGATATGAAGGTACCCAAAGAGAAAAGACACCCCCAGATCAATAAAACCAAAACACATACTTGGAAATGTAGATGGAAAGCGATGACCACAAATGCTCGCAGTCTAAGCAATAAAGTTCATGACCTTCATGCCCTAATCTTGGAGGCAGACTTGGACATAGTTGCAATCACAGAGACATGGTTCAATGGTTCCCATGAATGGGATGCAAACATACCAGGCTATAATCTTTTTAGGAAGGCTAGAGAGGGGCGTAAAGGTGGAGGAGTAGCTCTGTATGTGAGAAATGATATCACAGCGACTGAAATGACAGGGAACTGGGGAAAGGAAGAAGCGATATGGATCACCTTAAAAAGAGAGGATAGAACCTCTGTCCATGTGGATGTTGTCTACAGACCCCCGACACAATTGGAGGACCTAGATAAAGATCTGATCACTGATATTCAAAAGTTGGGGAAAAAAAGAGAGTTGCTGTTGTTGGGAGATTTCAATCTGCCGGATGTAGATTGGAAGGTTCTGTCTGCAGAATCGGAAAGAAGTAGAGAGATCGTGGATGCTTTTCAAAGTGCTTTGCTCAGACAAATGTTGTCAGAACCCACGAGGAAGGGAGCGACGCTAGATCTGGTACTCACAAATGGGGATAATGTGTCAAATGTCCGAGTGGGTGCCCACCTGGGCAGCAGTGACCATCAAACGGTTTGGTTTGATATAACAGCTAAAGTGGAGAGCAGCCACTCAAAACTCAAAGTCCTGGATTTCAAGCGTGCTGACTTTAGTAAAATGGGGGAATACCTGAGGAAGGAGCTGATGGGAGGAAATACAAGAAGTGGAAGGACAGTGGTCCAGGCTGAAAGAAGCTATAAATAGGGCCACGAACCTTTATGTAAGGAAAGTAAATAAAAGCAAGAGAAAAAGGAAACCGATATGGTTCTCCAAGCAAGTGGCTGAGAAAATAAAGGCTAAAGAGTTGGCGTTCCAGAAATACAAAAAAACTCAAGAAAAGGGACACGAGGAGGAATACCGGATGAAACTGAAAGAAGCCAAGAGAGAGATACGTCTGGCGAAAGCGCAAACGGAAGAACAAATGGCTAGAAATGTAAGGAGGGGTGGCAAAATTTTCTTCAGGTATATTAGTGAAAGGAGAATGACTGACTAAAAAGGGAATTGTGAAACTAAAAGATACTGTGGATAATGATGAAGAAAAAGCAAATTTGCTAAATAGATACTTCTATTCTGTTTTCACAGAAGAAAATCCTGGAGAAGGACCGCGATGGACTGCAAAAAGTACAAATGAGATTGAAGTGGATAGAGCACCGTTCACGGAAGAGAGTGTGTATGAACAACTTGAAAAGCTAAAGGTGGACAAAGCCATGGGACCGGATGGGATCCACCCTAGGATATTGAGGGAGCTCAGAGAGGTTCTGGCGGGTCCTCTTAAAGATTTGTTTAATAAATCCTTGGAGACGGGAGAGGTTTCGAGGGATTGGAGATCGGCGGATGTGGTCCCTCTTCACAAAAGTGGTGATAGGGAAGAAGCTGGAAACTACAGGCTGGTAAGCCTCACTTCGGTTATTGGAAAAGTAATGGAAGCAATGCTGAAGGAAAGGATAGTGAATTTCCTGGAAGCCAATAAGTTGCAAGATCCGAGACAACATGGTTTTACCAAAGGGAAATCGTGCCAAACGAACCTCATTGAATTCTTTGATTGGGTGACAGGAGAATTGAATCAGGGACGAGCTATGGACGTAATCTACTTAGATTTCAGCAAAGCTTTTGACACGGTTCCCCACAGGAGGCTCTTAAATAAACTGGATGGGCTGAAGATAGGACCCAAAGTGGTGAACTGGATTAGGAACTGGTTGACAGACAGACGCCAGAGGGTGGTGGTGAATGGAATTCGCTCGGAGGAGCGAAAGGTGAGTAGTGGAGTGCCTCAAGGATCAGTGCTGGGGCCGATTCTGTTCAGTATATTTGTGAGTGACATTGCCGAAGAGTTAGAAGGTAAAGTTTGCCTATTTGCAGATGATACTAAGATCTGTAACAGAGTGGACACCCCAGAGGGAGTGGAAAACATGAAAAAGGACCTACGGAAGCTAGAAGAATGGTCTAAGGTTTGGCAATTAAAATTCAATGCGAAGAAATGCAAAGAGATGCACTTAGGGAGTAGAAATCCACGGGAGACGTATGTGTTAGGCGGGGAGAGTCTGATAGGTACGGATGGGGAGAGGGATCTTGGGGTGATAGTATCTGAGGATTTGAAGGTGACGAAACAGTGTGACAAGGCGGTGGCCCTAGCTAGAAGGTTGTTAGGCTGTATAGAGAGAGGTGTGACCAGCAGAAGAAAGGGGGTGTTGATGCTCCTGTAGAAGTCGTTGGTGAGGCCCCCACCTGGAGTATTGTGTTCAATTCTGGAGGCAGTATCTTGTTAAGGATGTAAAAAGAATTGAAGCGGTGCAAAGAAAAGCTACGAGAATGGTATGGGATTTGCGTTACAAGACGTATGAGGAGAGACTTGCGGACCTGAACATGTACACTCTGGAGGAAAGGAGAAACAGGGGTGATATGATACAGACGTTCAAATATTTGAAAGGTATTAATCTGCAAACGAACCTTTTCCGGAGATGCGAAGGCAGTAGAACGAGAGGACATGAAATGAGATTGAAGGGGGGCAGACTCAAGAAAAATGTCAGGAAGTATTTTTTCACGGAGAGAGTAGTGGATGCTTGGAATGCCCTCCCGCGGGAGGTGGTGGAAACGAAAACGGTAACGGAATTCAAACATGCGTGGGATAAACATAAAGGAATTCTGCTCAGAAGGAATGGATCCTAAGGAGCTTAGACGAGATTGGGTGGCAAAGCCGGTGGCGGGAGACGGAGATGGTGCTGGGCAGACTTATACGGTCTGTGCCAGAGCCGATGGTGGGAGGCGGGACTGGTGGTTGTGAGGCGGGGATAGTGCTGGGCAGACTTATATGGTCTGTGCTCGGAAAAGGACATTTACAAATCAAGGTACGGTATACACAAAAAGTAGCACATGTGAGTTTATCTTGTTGGGCAGACTGGATGGACTGCGCAGGTCTTTTTCTGCCGTCATCTACTATGTTACAATGTAATAATGCCTTATGGCCTTTTCTTTTAGGAAACTAGCAAAACCTTTTTTAAACCCCACTAAGCTAACTGCTTTTACTACATTCTCTGGCAACAAATTACAGAGTTTAAATTACACATTGAGTGAAGAAATATTTTCTCCGATTCATTTTAAATTTACTACTTTATAACTTCATTCCGTGCCCCCTTGTCCTAGTATTTTTGGAAAGAGTAAACAAGTGATTCACGTCTACCCGTTCCACTCACTCATTAAAGAGTGACTAATAGAATTGTTAATCTCATAATCATTCAGATTTATTGTAATGTATATTTAAGTTGCATTCCTTTCCTCATTATAGGGTTGCAATAAAGAGGAAGAATCCATAGTTAGTCGAACACCAGATGCGGTTACAAGATTAGACCTTTCCCCCATAAGGCCTTTCATCCCTTCTATGAGCTATACCAGTACATCCCAAACTTTTATCCAGTATGACCCCATTTTAACATTTAAGCTCAGGTGACCACAAAATTGCAGCCACCCCCCCCCCCGAACCCTTCTCTCATCTATATCCCCCTCCCTCCACTTACCAAATCATGAAGGAGGCAATAGTGGTGGCAGAAGTCAGCACAGGGACCCTGGGTGTCAGTATGCACTTGCAGCCTTCAGTACTAGTCTCAGGAAGCCTATACAGGAAGAGGGGGCATTCACTGGCTGACAGGCCCCATGCTAACAGTACCGAGCAGAGGCTTACAGTGGAGGTCCAGTGTGAGGGAGAGCAGGTCTATTTCTATGACCCCCATCTACTGATGATGTTGACCCCATTTGGAGTCCTAAACTACAGTTTGTGACTCGCTGACTTATGCAATCTCTTCATGTAGAGGTCTCTCTGACCCTTCTTGATAGGGCACATGAAGGAGGAAGGGCCTTGTATATGTGAAGGATGGCCCTTAAAACATCTTGCAAAGTAACCTCCAGAACTTCAATAATGTACCCTTTTATTTGAAGAAACCTTTAGCTTGGTGTGTGCTCGGTAGGGAGCTGCAATCCAGTCAAGATGATGTGAGGAAAGTGCACTTCTGGCACCACAGCTGAAAATGTTCTGTCTCTGAAGTGTGGAATGATCTCCCGATAGGGGATAACGAGAACTAAAATTTTGATTCAGGAAGAAAGTTAAAATCTTCCTGTTTCCTTAACTAAGAGTGACAGCATAAGAATGGGGCATGGAATCTGTGGGTTTTGTATGGGGCTTTCTGGGTGGTGGGGGATTCAGAAGGTTGTGGTTTGTCTTCCTTATTTTGATCATTTCAATTAAATCAACTTCCTGTGCTTGCGCAAAAGTACGATTACTATAATAATATCAATTCACATAATCACTGACCAATAATTAATAAAATTATTTTTTATTATCTATACAAAAATACACTAAACATTAAAACTTTCTAGCTAAACTGAAAAAAATACTGGCTGTTACAATATAATCCACATGTGTTACAAAATCAGTCATACTGAAAGTCACGCGTGATTCAAGATCCCATTCATTCCATCATGGGCTTGTTTTCACTCAATTCAAACCTCCTCCTTAGCAAAACAACTCACAATTAGGAATATTTTCAAAGCACTTTGGGAGGCTAAGTTCCATAGGTTTCAATGGAACTTTGGGAGGCTAAGTGCTTTGAAAATGAGCCTCATTTAATGTCTCATATCTCAAACTGCTATCTTGTAAAAGTCCCAGTACTCTCTTGTCAAATGGTAAGATGTTCTCACACTCAGTGTACCCAATATATCTTTTCAGTTTCAAAGGTATTGTTGCTGGAATTTTTCACCACTTAGTGGATCAAATGGTCCACTACAAAGACACAACATTGTGTTTCGCCATCCGGTGTCCTCAGGAGACTAAACTATAACATACAACAAATCTCATTTACAATCCTATTGAACACTCTCTCCGAGGACAAGCAGGCCATTAATTCTCACAATTGGATAACGTGATCCCATGTTGCCTGGTCCAGAGCTTGTAACAAGCTTTAAAAAACAAAGCTTTGTGGAGCATGGGAGCCGCTCCACTACGCATGTACAAGTGCCTTCCCACCTGCCATGAAAGTGCATTTACCACAGTTACTTTTCTACGGTGAGGAGGGGTTGTTTTTCTGCTGTCTCCTCACACTGCTTGGAGCTTCTCTAGTGTCTTTTTGCATTTTTTCTTTCTGCCTTTATTT
The DNA here is from genome assembly GCF_901765095.1 of Microcaecilia unicolor. Taxonomy (NCBI): domain Eukaryota; kingdom Metazoa; phylum Chordata; class Amphibia; order Gymnophiona; family Siphonopidae; genus Microcaecilia; species Microcaecilia unicolor. Next base: position 101,729,439 of record NC_044042.1, read on the forward strand.
TTTAGTCCGCCTCCTCTGTTTACCCCATATTCTTTTAGTTTATTTTTCCAAAGTTTTTAAGTTTTATTTTCCGTTTGTCATTAGGCCACATTTAGGCGTTGACTTTGGCCGGGTTTCTTCCTTTCTTTTTCTGGTGCCTTGCCCCTTTTTCAGGTACTATTGATTCGTTTGATTTAGCTGCGGAAGTTTTTCTGTCCATGTCCACGAAAGTTCCCAGTGGCTTCAAGCACTGTACCCGGTACCTGGTGCATCGGTGGTGGACCATCTCTGGCAAAGACACCCATTCCCGGTGTCTTCGATGGAAAGGGCCTGATCACAGCCCTGCTGTGTCCTCTTCTTTGGATGAAGAAGAGAACCCAGGTGTCCAGAGAGGCTCAACGTGAGAATTTTTGGAGCCAGGTCCGATTCCTCAGCATTGGCGTTCATGGGACCTGCAGGTCTGATTCCTTGGCATTGACATTGTGACCTGCACCAGCATCGTGAGTATCGGTTTGCATAGCTGCTATGAGACCCATGGACAGTGGGAGCAGTGGTGCTTCAAGTGGGTCTCCACCTGTCTCGATGTCGACTGCTGGGCAGGGTCCCCGGGACCGTCCAGCATCAGACGTGATCCCGAGGCAACGTGAGAATTTGATGTCCTCGTTGGCACTGAGGAGCCTCGCAAGAAGCATCGGCATCAGTCATCCTTCACGCACGATACTGGGAGCTCTGGAACGTCGAGGGATTCTGTACCTGAGAAGCGTCGGTGCTGGGAGGACAGCTCCCCTTTTATCCAGGAGGTGCTGATGCATCAGTCTCCTAGCAGCCAGGACCCACCTCCCCTCTCGGCCCCATCAGTTCTGCAGCCTGTCTCAGAGCCGGCACCCCAGCCTTTCCCGGTGTCTGTCCTTGATGAATGTATCCGGGCCTTGCTTCCTGGGCTGCTGGATGGCCTCTTGCAACATCGGGGGTGCTTTCACCTGTTTTCCACCAATGTTGAGGGGGGTACCAATTTGGGTGGCACACCAGTGTCGCAAGCAACCCGAGCCCGTACCCCCCTCGATGTCGTCAGTGGAGGAAGCTTCGCTGAAGTTGAGGCGGGAGCCAACTCCTCCGCCCCTCTCAAGGGTCTCAGTCTCAGCCCTCTGTCGCTTCCCTCACCTCCGCATTCTGCCCGCTCCTCGGCCTCGTCCCCGGGATAGGGAGCGTCGTCCGTGCTGCTTGGGCCGGCGTTCCGACGCTGCTCCCCTCCCGTTTGCTGCATTGGATGTCAGGGCGGTGCGGCACCCTTGCCCTTTGGCCGCCGTTGCTGTTGGAGCGCCAGCCATCTTGGGGTCCCTGCACTCCGGGACGAGGTGTTCTCTTCTGGGTGTGGGGCCCGAGAACTCGGGCCACGCCTCCCACGCCCGGATTGGCCAGTGGCCTCGTGGTTCCGCCCACTCCTGTTGGCTGGCCAATCTACATTCCACTTCCTGGCCAGCTGTTGGTTGTCTTTCAGGAGGGGAGGGGGTATTTAAGGAGCAGCTCTTTCCCTTCAACTTTGCTTCGGCTTCTACTTTTGTAGATCTGCCTGTGCGTCTGAGTGACTTGTCTGTTACTACTAGCTGCTTGACCTGATCTGACATCTGCTTGGAACCTGACTACTATCTGCTTGCCGCCTGCCCTGACCTCTGCTTGGAACACGACTACTCTCTGCTTGCTGCCTGACCTGACCTCTGCTTGGAGTGGAGGAGTGGCCTACTGGTTAGGGTGGTGGACTTTGTCCTGGGGAACTGAGGAACTGAGTTCGATTCCCGGCACAGGCAGCTCCTTGTGACTCTGAGCAAGTCACTTAACCCTCCATTGCCCCATGTAAACCGCATTGAGCCTGCCATGAGTGGGAAAGCGCGGGGTACAAATGTAACAAAAAAAAAAAAATCCGACTACTCCCTGCTGGCTGCCTGACCTGACCTCTGCTTTGAACCCAACTATTCTCCGCTGGCTGCTTGCCCCGACTACTACTCTGTCCCAACCCTCTGTTGCTGACCCAACTCTAGCTTCTGACTGAGTCCAGCCTTCTCTTGCCTGTTGTCTGCGGCCGTCTGACCCCTGCAGTATCCGGAAGTCCTGCGGGCTGCATGCACCTGAGGGCTCAACCCTCAGGGAACGGTGGTCCTCCCAGGTGAAGCCTCGGGGTTTGTGCGGCTGCCCGACTGGGCGCAGGCTAAAGACCTCATCACTGTGCTCCGTCTGGGCACAAGGGCTCACGAACGTGATACCCTTCCATGAGGAGTTCTTGTCTGACCCCGATGAGGAATGCTTAGGGGTGTCAGTGGAGGATCCAAGGTACTTTTCAGAGGATTAGTCCAATGGTATCTACTCTGAACCCTCCCCTCCGCAGGAAAGGAGAAAATTTCCCCCGGAGTGCCTTTCATTTCCCCCTTTTGTGAAGGAAATGGCTGAGGCCATTCCATTTCATTTGGAAGTGGAGGACAAGCCCAGGGCCAAGATACTTGAGGTCCTGGACTACCAGTCTCCTTGGGAGGCTGTGACTGTCCCTCTTCATGAAGTACTCCAGGAAGTCCTTGTTCGGAATTGGGAGTCCCCTCTGCCAGTCTGGCCCCAATTGCCTCATCATTCCATGGTGGTGGAATCTGCCCTCAAGAGCCAGGATTTCTAGAGGCTATGCCTTGGCACCCCCAGGCAGAGAAGCTAGAACTCTGGACTTAAGAGGAAGATGTTCCAGGCCTCAATGCTCTTGTCCTGTATACAATCTTACCCGCTCTTTGAGGGTGTACTTGCAGAACTCAGTGCGCAATTTTGCTAGACTTAGCTGACTCCCACCGGAGCAGGCTGAGTCGGTATGCCAAGCAGCAAAAGGCATGTTGTAAGTTCTTGGCCAGGGGTGCCTGCAACACTTTTGACGTGGCATCTAGGATCTCTACCCAGAATACTGCAATGCGCAGGCTCTCATGGCTGCACGTTTTCTGACTTGGAACCTTTGGTCCAGCAAAGGTGCCCAATGCTGGGGGGATAGCCTTTTTGGAGAGAAGGCTGAGGAGGTTGCTGACAAAATTAAGAAATATACTAATACCATCTCTTTTCTGTCCTGCCTTCTGCAACTGCTTCCTCATCTAGGAAATTTTTTGGTAAGTTGCGGCTCGGCAGATGTTGAGGTTGTTGGGCCACATGGTGTCCACAGTATGTGTAACACTCATGACACACCTTTACATGAGGTCAGTCCAATGGACTCTGGCTTCTCAGTGGTGTCAAACCACAGGAAGTGAAGAAGATGTTATCCTAGTGTCCCCAGAGCTTGTTTGCTCTCTTGGTGGTGGACCATTTGAGCCCATTTGACTCTGGGACTTCCATTCTACTTCCTCAGCCACAAAAAGTGCTGACGACAGATGCATCTCTTCTGGGTTGGGGAGCTCATGTGGATGAGCTTCACACTCAAGGAGCTTGATCCACCGAGGAACAGATCTTTGAGATCAATCTTCTGGAGTGCCGGGCGATCTGGAATGCTCTAAAGGCTTTCAGAGATTGACTTTCTCACCAAATTGTGCTCATTCAAACAGACAATCATGTTAACAAGTGGGCGGGAGGGGGGAAGGATATCATGTCAGGAGGCTGTCTGGATATAGTGCTGGCCTCGCCGGCATGGCATATTCCTTTGAGCCGCTTATCTGGCAGGCAAAAATAAGTCTGGCCAACAGGCTGAGCAAGGTTATGCAACCGCACGAGTCGTCTCTCAACATGGGCGTTGCCTGCAAAATCTTTTGATCCTGGGGCACCCTCTTTGTAGATTTCTTTGCCACTCAACTGAATCAAAGTCCCTCAGTTCTGTTCCAGGCTTCAGGCCAACGGCAGATAGCATCGGATGCCTTCCTCCGTCTTTGGGGGACAGGTCGTCTTTATGCATATTCTCCCATTCCTCTTGTGGGGAAGACTTTGTTGAAACTCGAGTAAGACCACGGGACCATGATCTTGATTGTGTCTTACTGGCCTCGGCAGATCTGGTTCCCTCTATATCTGGAGTTATCCTCCAAAAAACTGTGGAGATTGGACTGTTTTCCGACCCTCATCATGCAGAACAAGGGATCTCTTCTGCATGCCAACCTTCAGTCTGGCCCTCACAGCCTGGATGTTGAGAGCCTAGAATTTGCTTTCTTGGGGGTCTTTCAGAGGGTGTCTCCTAGGTCTCGCTGGCTTCCAGAAAAGATTACACCAAGAGGTGTTATTGTTTCAAATGGAGGAGACTTGCCATCTGATGTGAGGGTAAAGCCCTAGATCCTCTTTCTTGCCCTACACAGACCCTGCTTGAATACCTTCTACATCTTTCTGAGTCTGGTCTGAAGACCAACTCAGGGTTCATATCGGTGCAATTAGTGCTTATCAACATGTAGAGGGTAAGCACATCTCTGGACAACCTCTAGTTGTTTGCTACATGTGAGGTTTGCTTTTGTCAAAGCCCCCTATCAAACCTTTACCTGTGTCATGGGACCTAAATGTTGTTCTCATCCAACTGATGAAAGCTCCTTTTGGGCCACTGAATTTCTACAATCTGATGTACTTGACCTGGGAAGGTCATTTTCTTGGTGGCTATTGCTTCAGCTCATAGGGTCAATGACCTTCAGGCTCTAATAGTGGAAGCACCTTATACTAAGTTTTATCACAACAGTGTAGTCCTCTGCATCCACCCTAAGTTCCTGCCAAAGGTTGTGTCAGAGTTCCATCTGTAGCAGGTATTCTCTGAGGACAGCAGGCCTTATATTCTCACAACCCCCCCCCCCCCCCCCCCGCCTCCACTTGGCTGTCTGTTATTTTTTCCTTTTTGTTATGATGTAGTATCTAACTGCAGTAACCATGCTGTCGTGGTGGACGGGAAAGCACTTGCGCATGTGTGATTTGAGCAGCTCCCGTGCTCCACAAAGCTCTGTTTTTAAGCTTGTTACAAGCTCCACACTGGGCAACGTGAGATCGCGTTACCCAATTGCGAGAATATAAGGCCTGCTGTCCTCAGAGAATACCTGCTACAGGTAAGTATCTTCGCTTTACCACACACCCCTCATATTTCAAATACATTTACCATATACTGCAATTGAAATATAAGGGGTGGGTGGTAAAGTTGAATATGATTGTAAACGAGGTTTGTTGTAGTTTAGTCTTGTGAGGATGCCGGATGGTGAAACACAATGTTGTGTAGAGGACTAAAGACCAAGTGGTGAAAAATTTCAGTGACAACACCTTTGAAACATCTTACCATTTGACAAGAGAGTATTGGGACTGTTACAAGATTGGCGGTTTGAGATATGAGACATTGCGAGCTGTTTTGCCAAGGAGGAGGTTTGAATTCACATGGACATTAGATAATTGGGTAAAGACAAGCTCTTGATGGAGTGAATGGGATCTTGAATCACGAGTGACTTTCAGTAAATTGTGCTGATTGTTTTTGTAACACATATGGATTATATTGTAACAGCCAGTTGTTTTTTTTCCAGTTGAATAGCAGGTAGTTTTGATGGAATTGACCTTTATTTTGATCATTGGTTTCACTATAGCAGTTACTTTCATGTCATTTTTATATGTATGTTTTCTTCATTACTTGTGTGTTTAAATGCATCGTTAATTGTTTGACTTGTGGAACTTTTGCACATTTTTTTTTTGTAAGGTACCTCATCACTGGTCTGGGGATGCAGTATAATTGATCAAGTAATAAAAACTGCAAATAAGCCACCCTCAGTTGTGATTCTGTTCTAGAATTGAAAGAACTGAACGGCTCCATGACAACACAAGAAATGGCTAAGAAGATTGAAACACTGAAAAAAGAGTGTGTCCAGTATGATGAGAAACTTCAGAGAATCAGAAGTGCAACCAACCACGTGACACCTGAAGAAAAAGAAAAGGTGACCAAGGCTGACATTTTTTATTCTTTTCTATTTGATTATGTACAGTGTCCAGTTCAGAATTCTGGTTTTATATTTGTACAGCTAGGTGGTAGAGCCAAGGGCAAATCTCTTGACTACCTTCGGCTGGTAGCAGGTGTACCCGAGCCAGAACTTTAAACTTATGAACAAAGGACTCTTTGAAGCGGAAGAGGTCCCCATAGTGGACAGGCGCCATCGTCTGAAGACATTGATACATGTTTTATCAGACTGCCTGCTCTTTCAGGTCTAAAGGCGCTTGCTTGCTTAGTTCCCTCTCTGCAAACATTTTGCTTTGAGGACACCAAGAGAAGTACCTTCTTGGTTGTTGCACCGAGAGAGTGAATCAGCTACCATTACCTCGGCGACTGCAAAAAGACATATCTACTTTAGAATTCAACAATTTTTATGATGACTATGCATAAGATATACATATCACATCTTGGCTACACAGTAATCCCAATGCATACAAAATTTCTATTATTTCTATTGTACATGCCGTCATCTAATTTTCAAAATTGCTCCCTTCTCCCTCCCCTTCCCTCCCTTATGCTCTGATGCCACAATATTTGTCAATAAACATTCAAATTAAACTGAACTTATCTATAGCCTTATGTGCAGACTATCAACCAGACATTTACATTTGCTCCTAAGCTATTCTCCATACTTTTTATTATTAGCAATTATTGTCAACAGTTGAAGGTATTAGTCTCCTACGGGTGCCCACTGCTCCCAGATGGGTCTGGAGACCTACTCAATAATATATGAAGATTAAATTGTCTGGTAATGTGTACCTCAGGCCCATGTCTACAGATCTTACCCAATTAGTCGTTTATAATCCCTCCCCCCTACCACCTTCCCATCTCTAACCTCCCTCTATTGTGTTTATAGCTCTCCCATAAGAAATATTTCATCTACTAAAAGAATTGGTGAACTCTCCCTTAATTGTATCATTCTCTTACATACCAAGTTGGCCCCCCAATTGATTAAGAACAGCACTACAAGCTCGTGGGGCAAGATTATTTATGTAACCTTTCCAAATTAGATAAAATTCTCTTTGTTTCTTAAATTTTAAATGCACCTCCCGTAATTCCATTAATAATAATGCATGCAGTCTATTACGCCACTGCCAATAGGAAGGCGCCTCTTGCTGAACCCAATTAGCTAGGATGCATTTTTTACCTATAAGATATGCCCTATATAATAGCAAATTGTGATGAACAGCACCAGCTCCTCTCAATGGCCCCAGTCCCAGCAATGCACTCTCCGGTTTCAATGGCACTGGTTTATTCAAAATACGTCCCATGTAACTATTCCGTTTTATCCAAAAATTCTGTATCTCTGGACATTCCCAAAAAGCATGAAAATAGGAACACACTGTTCCCCCGCGTTTACTACAACTCTGTGATTCCCCCCCCCCCCCCCGCCCCCCCATTTTATAGAGTCTCAACGTAGAGGTATACGCTCGAAACAGTACTCTACCCTGACATTCCCGAAGATCTGCACTATACAACAAAATGGCCGCCGACAATGTCATGTTGTCTGTTGGCTCCGGTTGCCTAATTTTCGCAACGCCGCAAATCGGGTAAGAACCGAGTTAAAACAGGCTAATATTGATCATCGTGCCGGTCATTAGCTACAGCTGGGCTGTAAACGGCCTGAAATCGGACTGCCTTCACGCCGGAATTGGCTGCCTTTGAATATCGCGCTGACAGCTGCTCAAGTTGCTTCCTACCTCCCTGACCGACAAGCAAGCTGGAATTGAACTTCAATCGGGCAAAGACTACACACCTCGCTACGGCTGACATCGTTATTCACAGTGGCGGGGCGACATTTACCTTTGCTCGCCGCCTCGTCAGGTCCCCAATTATCGTTAATCTAGTGGCTCAACCATTGGTTCTGAGGCCTGCCTGGTCTGTGTTGCTCGGTCGGCGCGGTGTTTTTCTTTGTCCCTCTGTGGGCAGTCGGCGCTCTTTTCTTTGCCGTCTTACGGGCACTATCAGCGTGAGGGTGCTGTGTAGCGGGAGTCGGGGAGCTCGGAAGGGTGCTCCTCTCCATCTGGGCCGTTAATCCGTGGTTCGCCGGGTTAATTGTTCGGCGGTGGCGGGTTAACGGTTCTTCTTGGTGCCTGAGGGTGTCCGGTTCCTGCTGCACGTCCTCCTGCCCGACTGCTTCCTGCTGGTTTAGCTTCAACCCTGCTCAACGAAGCCTCGCCTTTGCTGCCATCTGCTGGGCTCTTCTGGTCAGGACACGCAACTTAATCTCAGCTTCTCTCACTTAGGATACCTTCATCTAGCTACCTGCTCTTGCCAACTTAACAACTTTTCCAAGATTTGTCCGTATTGGCCCTGCCACCTGTCAACTGTCTTCTGCGATCCTCAATTCTTTAAGGATGTCCCGTCAAGTACTTCTAATTTTCTACTTTTCCACCCTTATCCACTTTTCACTCACCTCAACGGAATCCACATACAACTTTATACCAGTGGTTTCACATACACGGAGATTACCAGCTCGCCTCCGTTACCACGATGCTGCCCACTTGGATTATACGTCTGTTCAGTTCCCATCGGCAGCACGCTCTAATATCCCAAGGCATCTTTTGACTATCCCATGCACAAAGAAGCAGGATACTCAGTTTCTCTCTCTGCGAGTTGGCTATATCAATGCTAGATCAGTTGTGAATAAGCCTGAGCTTCTATCAGACTGGATCACTACAGAGGATCTTGACATCCTGTTCATCACAGAAACCTGGTTACGAGTGTCTAAGGATCCCATTCTGCTTGACCTCTGTCCGGAGGGCTACAAAATTGTCCACTGGGACAGGAAAGTCAAAAGGGGCGGTGGCCTAGCCATCATTTACCGCTCACACCTCATTGTAGAAACCGGCACTGACCTCCTCTCCCCGTCTCTCGAAGTTGCTGCAGTAAATATTCATCATAGCACGCTCCATAATCACCTGGTCTGTGTTTTATTCTACAGGCCACCAATCAACTGGCATATTAATCAAACCGACCTCTTGGACTTTTTCTCTTCTGTCTGCATTGCCAGCCCAAATATCATTATATTGGGGGACCTTAATCTTCATCTGGACAATCTAAGCTCCCCGGATACGCGTCAATTTCTGGATTTCCTCCTTCTCTGGGACCTAAAGTGTCCGGAAGTTTGTCCTTCTCATTCAAAAGGCCATTCCTTAGATCTCTTCACCTTTAAATTCCTGGGTGATGCCAATTTTCACCTTACCGATATCCGCTGGACTGAAGTGGCCTGGTCTGATCACTACAAGCTCCAATTCACCTTGAGCTGGCTAAGATCAGGTCTACACCATAGCCACCCTATACACACTTACAGCTCGAGAGGCGCAATTGACATTCCTCTATTTTGGAAGTCAGTCTACAGCTCTGCCTGGACAGAGCCAGCCGATTCTGTACGATATCTCAAAGCCTGGGATGACAAATGCAGGAGTGTTCTGGACTCTATAACTCAAGTCTTCCTATTCCCGTAGTTCCACACCTTGGTTTTCTACTGATCTAAAATCTCTGAAAACCGAAACACGGAGGCTTGAGCGTGCATGGCACAAAAAAAAAGACAGGTCTAGCGCTAGAAGCCTGGAAAGTTTGCCACCGCAAATATAAGTATGCCATCAAGAAAGCCAAGCGCTTGTACTTTTCCATGAAACTAAAAACTGCAGGTAAAGATTACAAAAAGCTAAACCAGCTCTTGAACTCGTTTCTCGCCACAAATAAGCTGGAGACCTCTGGGGACGACCCACCTTCGGCGGACCTGCTTGCTACTTATTTCAAGGACAAAATAGAAGTTCTCAGGTCAACGCTTACTAGTTCCCCAGCAGATGTGGATGACTTCTTAGATTCACTGGATCCGTGCTCTGCTTACTGTCCAGCCGATCGCACTTGGACTGCCTTTGAAAGTGTTCCTGTAGACCACGTTTCAAAAGTTCTCCGGAAGTTCTCAAACAAGTATTGTGGTTTGGATGCTTGCCCCAGTCACCTTCTAAAAGCGGCCCCGAAGCGCTTCACCGTCGACCTGACTTCCTATCTTAATTACATGTTGAACCATGGCATCTTCCCCCCTGAGCATGGCAGAATTCTTCTCACACCCATCCCAAAGAATCCAAAGATAAGAGCCAACGTCACATCAAATTATCGGCCAGTGGCGTCCATACCGCTGATTGTCAAAGTTATGGACAGCTTGGTGAATACTCAGTTAAATGAATTCCTTGAAACCTTTGACATTCTGCACTACTCTCAGTCTGGTTTCCGTGCTCAGTTTAGCACTGAAACGGTTCTGGTCACAGCCCTGTCGGATTTTAAACGGGACATTTCTGTTGGTATGAAAATTTTACTGTTGCAGTTCGACATGTCCAGCGCGTTTGATATGGTGGACCTTACTACATCTACTAGACACACTAGGCATCGGAGGGTGCGTGTTACACTGGTTTAAGGGTTTTCTGTCAACAAGAACTTACCAAGTCAAAGGCACTCCAGATCATTCTGCACCTTGGAAAGCTTCTTGTGGGGTTCCCCAAGGTTCGCCCCTTTCTCCAACGCTATTCAATGTCATGCTGTTTCCCCTTGCCACCGCACTAGCAAACCTAGGCCTGAAACCATTTATCTACGCAGATGACATAACCATCTCCATCCCCTTCCATACCTCATTAGATGAAATCACAAATCTGATCGAAGTGAGTTTTTCTGTCTTGGAACATTGGGCTGAGGTATTCCGGTTTAAGATCAACAAAGACAAAACTCAGTGTCTTGTGCTTTCGTCCATCCATGCCAGATTTTCCACCAACTCCCTTGTTATTAAAGACCAGACCCTCCCTATTTCACAGAGCCTTAAACTTCTGGGTGTTGAGCTGGACCCTCACTTGCACCTGGATCCGCAAGTGCGAGTGGTCACCAAACGGATGTTCTATGCTATGTGGAGGCTGCGGCGTGTTAGGTTTTGTCTCACTAGAGAGCTCTTCCGCACTCTCGTTCACTGGCTAGTTCTGTCTCACCTGGACTACTGCAGTGGGATTTATGCAGGCTGCCAGGAGCATCTACTGAGGAAATTCCAGACTGCCCATAATACTGCTGCAAGACTCATCTTGGGCAAGCCGCACAGGGTTTCTGCGCAGCCCCTACGTTTCAACCTACACTGGCTACCTGTGAGAGAACGAATTGCATTCAAGATCTGTACTTTGACACATAAAATAATCTATGGCTTAGCTCCGGAATATATGATTCCTCTAATAGATCTCCCACCTAGAAATGCCATCACTACAGCACGCACCTTTTTACAACTCCATTATCCATCTTGCCGGGGTGTTAAATACAAGCTTCTTTTTGCTTCCACTTTCCACTACTCCAGCCCGATGACCTGGAACTCTCTTCCCCTGTACCTAAAGTCGCAAGCTGACCACCCTCTTTTCAAGAAGCTGCTGAAAACGTACCTTTTTGAACAAGTGTATTCCATTAGTGACTCTGCTGTTTAGTCATCCTAATTGCTGTTAACATTTTATCCTTATTCTACTGCTAAATTCATGTGCTGTATCTCTTAACTTTTGTAATTCATGGAAGCCACATTGTGTCTGCATTTGTGGGAAAATGTGGGGTAGAAATGAACCGTAAATAAATTTATTTTCTGTGGAATTTGCCGCATATTATTAACTATCATTTGTGTTGTTACTGCTGTTTGCAAATCTGCAGACCATTTGCACGAGAGGTGTAGAAGTTCTCTGTTTATTATGCTGCATTAATCGTTTATGAAGTAAAGATATCGATATTGCTTCCTCATTAGGTGTTTCAAAAGTTGGTCCAGCACATCAGTTACGTCCACCTCCAGCGACCTACGAGGAAGACTCGCAATATAGTGGGAGATCTGCTGATACACAAATTTATCCATCCACATTAATTCTCCTAACCCTAAATTGTCCAACTTCCGAATAGTTCCATCTGAGTCTACTATATCATGAAGCAGGACAATCCCTTTTTGACACCATCTTTTAAATCGGGAACTTTCTATACCTGGCAAAAAGTCTCCATTCCCTATAATAGGTAATAGTCTACTATGATGTTCATCAAAGTGCCAATCCCGACCCAATTCTTTCCATACCATCCGGAGAGGACGAATCACTATATTATTCCTTACGTGCACTGGCAAGGCACCGTGATGCGCCTGTAACACATACTGCAGCTTCAAAGGGCGTACCCAATCCTCTTCCACCCCCCTCGGGGTATAATGCGAAGTATCCCTCATCCAGTCTCCTATATGTCTCAACAAACACGCTTTATTGTATCGATACAGGTCTAAGACTCCAAAACCATCCCTGTACCAGGGATCCATCAGGTTCTGCCACTTTATTTGTGGCCGCGTCTTGTTCCAAAAAAATTTGGAAAGCATGCCCATCATGTTCTTCCAATCTCTTTTAGTAAAGTAGAGCGGCAGACCTGGACATAATATAGCCACTTTGGAAAAAGTATCATGTTATACAAGGAAATCCTCCCCGACAAGGGAATTGGCAACTATTTAGAGAGGACCACCTTCCCAGCAATCTCTTTGTATACCCAAATAAATGAACCATATTTACCCTGTATAATTGTGCTGGATCTCCCGACAGTTGTATACCCAAGTATGTGAACGAATGATCAGTTCTTCTGAATGGACAACTCCAGTTACCCCATTCCGCTTCCGGCACATATGTTTGTACCTTTGACTTGTCTAGGTTAAGGCAGAATCCTGAAAAATCACCAAACTCTCTAAATAGTTCCAAAATATTCGCTAATGACTCCCTTGGGTTCTGAAGGATTACCAAAAGATCATCCGCAAAAGCAGATATTTTAAATTGTTCAGTTCCTAGAGGCACTCCCTTCACATCAGTTGTATTCATAATGTCCCTTATCAAGGGATCCAACACCAGCACAAATAAAAGGGGTGAAAGCGGACACCCTTGTCTAGTACCTCTAGCAATGTCAAATTGTCTGGAAGTCACCCCATTTACTAACACTTCCACCACCGGATGATTATATATTGCTTTTATAGCCTCCATAAAAAAGCCCCTAATTCCATAGGCTTCCAGCGCCGCAAACATAAAATCCCATCGCACTCTATCAAAAGCTTTATGTGCGTCAAAGCTAACAAGAAGCGAGGGAGTCTTCGCTTGCTTAACTTGTTCCAGCGCCAGTAGGATCTTTCTCATATTCTTTGCCACTGATCGTCCCCTAACAAATCCCACCTGTGGGTCTGAGACCAAGCAAGGGAGAAATCTAGCCAACCTATTGGCCATTATCTTGGCCAATAATTTGGCCTCAAAGGATATTAAAGATATGGGCCTATATGATTCTGCTCTATCCGGGTCTTTCCCTGGCTTTAAGAGCACTATTATCTGCGCTGCTCTCAGCGAGCTTGGTAATTGTCCCTTGAGCACATGTGCATTTAGTACCCTTGCCATGCACGTTGCGATATCTTCAACCAGGAGTTTATACAGTTCTGCTGAAAAACCATCCACTCCCGGTGTTTTGTTCAATGGGCTGCTTCGTATATTCCATCTAACCTCATCCTCAGAAATTTCCGCTTCCAGTACGGTCTGCTGCCTATCTGTAAGTTGTGGGAGGTCTTTCCCTTGTAAATATGCCAGCGGGTCTTAACCCTCATCTTCCGGTGGGGAATACAGCTCGGCATAAAAACCTTCAAAGACCCTCACAATATCCTCGTTCCTATGATGTTTCACGCCTTGTGCAGCTTGAATCTGCGTCACCCATCTCCTACCCCCACCTGATGGACTAATCTCGCCAATAGTTTCCCCTGTTTATTAGCATGCTTGTACATCTGATATCTATAATATACCAAAGAGTGTTGTGCACGAGAATGGATTAATTGATTTAATTCTATCTGCGCCTCCATATATAGTTTTTTTTGGGCAATAGAGCGTGTCTTACCATAGCTCTGTCGAAGGCTCCTCACTCTAGCTTCCAGTCGAATCATCTCAGCCTCTTACTTTTTTCTTATGTGCTGAGTATGAAATAATGTGTCCCCTCAGCACAGCTTTAGCTGCTTCCCAAAAAAGTATTGGATTCGACTGGTAGCTATCCCCATTGAGCTCTGCATATTCGTTCCATTTGTCTTTTAGAAAGGCATGAAACATTGCATCATAATATAACGCTCTCGGAAATTTCCATTGAAACGGGCGTCTCAAATCACTATCCCATCTCAACGTTATCCATATCATAGCATGATCAGACACTTGTGTGGGGCCTATCTCCGCATGTGTCAGTACAGTGGTAATGTTGTGAGACAGTAACAAATAATCTATACGAGACTGCGTCCCATGTGCCCTGGAAAGGTGTGTCAAATCTCGTTCCCCTGGATGTAACAGGCGCCATGAATCTAACAGATCCAAAGCTGTGCACACCGATGGTACTCCCTTAGAGTAATCCACCTGTCTGAGCCTCGAGGGGCCGGTACTGTCAACCCATGGATCAAAAACCATATTAAAATCTCCTCCTACTATCACTGGGGTTTGCTCAAATTTATGTATCTGTCGAACAATATTCTGGAAAAACTTTTTGTCGTACTGATTTGGGGCATATATGTTAACCAGCAGAAGTGGCTTAGTCCCAAGTGTAACATGTTGTATAATATAACGGCCCTGTGGGTCTATAATCTTACGATTCAGTACACATTGCACCCCCTTACGGATCAATATAGCCACTCCTGCTTTTTTATTGAGTGCTGGGCTATTCACCACTTCCCCAACCCACCAGCGACATAGTTTGCTGTGTTCTAATGCAGTTAAATGTGTTTCCTGCAGCATGGCTATGTGTGCCTTATGTCTGTATATAACGTCTGCAATATCTTAGAGCGTTTAATGGGAGAATTTATCCCCCCCACATTCCATGAAATGATCTTTACCATCACTCCCCCTCAGTCATTCCATTGCTTATCATTTTTACCCGGTCATTCATTGGTAAGGGAGAGAGGTATCCCAGCTTACCTCTCTCCCCGGTCTTCATCCGCAACTCACCAAACCTTCTAGTCATTTTCAAGAGCTTCCCGCGTTTAATCCTATGGAATCCCAAACCCCTTCTCTCCCATTCCTGCCGCCCCCATTCTCCCCTGGCTCCCACCCTCCTCCCCCTCTCCTCCCCAACTCCCCCCCTCCCCCCCCAGTTCTTCAAGTTCTTTATGAGAACTCATCACGTATAGGTGCTCTCCGTCCCCCAATAATACATTCCCATCAGCCTAACGCGAACATATAATTAACCACAAACATAACTGTTTCCCGATCCCTCTTTTTCAATTAGCCATCCATCATCCATTCAAATATATCCCCCCAAACAAACCTTAAACTTCAATTGCTCTAACTTATTCCCCTGTTCAGCAAGCACAGTCTTAATTCTATACCCACAGTCACTTAATCTTGCATCTTCTCTGGGCTCCCCGTCGTTCTGGGGTGAACAGTATCACCTCGACGGCTCCTTGTACTGGTCTGATTCCCAATGTTCCTGCAACTCATGCCGTGCCTTCTTGCTGCAAACTGTTAAGAAACTCCTGGGCTTTGTTCACCTCCGCAAAGAGTTTCTCTGTTCCGCCATGATGAATTTTCAGCTTCACAGGATATATCAGGGCAAATCTGATTTTTCTCTGGTGTAACTCCGCGCAATTGGGCGAAAATTCCTTTCTGGCGGCTGCCATGTGCACTGAATAGTCTTGAAAACAAAGGATTTTCTGCCCTTTGTGGTTCAATTCTCCTCCAGAGCGTATCGCCTGCAAGATTGCTTGCTTGTGCCCATAATGCAGAATTTTTAGGATCACCGCACGAGGCCGCGCATTTCCCGCTCTTTTCGGGCCCAGCCGATGCGCTCTTTCAATCCTCAGCGGGCCCGGTAAGTTGTTGAGGCGTAAGGTTTTTGGGATCCAATTCTCCAAAAATGTGCCCAGCTCTGCTTCTTTAATTTGTTCTGTTATCCCAATTAGCCGCAGATTATTTCTTCTTGATCTGTTTTCAAGATCATCAATCTTGTTTTCTAAGTCCGTGATCCGTTTCAACAAGGCCCCCGTTGGCTGTTCAGATTCTGTCAGGCAGTCTTCAACATCACTAATGCGCTGCTGCATTTGATCTAGATCGAGGTGGAAGCCATCCAGCCGCTCGTGTGCCGCATCCGCACGATCGAAAATTGCTTGCAGCTTTTTATTGAGTGCAGCTTCCACCGCTGCAGTAACTTCGGCCGTGATTTCCGCTGTCCACACTGAACACACGCTTGAACTTGGGGATTGTTGTCCCGCGGCCATCTTAGGCTCCGCAGCCGTTTTACTCTTGTCCTTCTCTTTGCGCTGTATTTCGCTGCCATTCTGGTTTACTCGATCAGATCTTCCAGTCGTACAGCGTTCGATCTTTCTCTTGTCCCCTACAGGAGCAGGTAAGCCAATTAGTCCGCGTTATAGCTGGTTAAATTCGTTAGATGAGTGGGACTGGCAGGAGCGTTGTTCAGACACGTCTTCACTCCTGCATCGCACCACGTGATCTCCCCAAGACATATCTACTTTAAAGAAAGCTTTGAAAAGTCACCTATTTACGAGGGCATATAGAGCCTTGCTTGAGTAGGGTATTTTGACTGGAACTATTAGTCACAGCAGAGTACTATTATTGTTGCTGTTTATTTTGTAATTGTTTGTTGATGGTCTGTTTTGATTTTATGTATTTAGATTATTTATAACCATGGGGGTAGTTTGGGGGGGGGGGGGGGCATTGCCCACTTAAACCAGCTGCCTTTCCGGTATCCCAACCTCCCTCCACATGGGATCCAGTACATTGGCTGCCCTCCCGCTCCCTGCACCGCTATCCTCCTTCAACTTTCTGGGCAGCATCAGCTTTCCTGCTACAACTTCCTGTCCACGTAGACGAGACGCTGCAACAGAGGGAAAGCTTCCGGGACCACTGGAGGCTGTGTGCTTACCTCACTGACTGCCGGCGGCTCGGAAAGTTGAAAGAGGTCAGAGGTGCAGGGAGCAGGAGGGTAGCCAGTGTACTGGATCCCAAAGGGGGAGGAGGAGGTGGAGGAAATAAGAATGCTACATCTATGGGGGAGGGGAGAACCAGTTTTGCCCATGGCCAGTTTTGCAATGGGCAGGCCAGCTGCCAGCAGACCAGCACCACAAAAGCTGGTTCTTTGCCGTCCCAGGCTCCCTGTCCCCATGGGCAGACAGCTAGCTCTTTCCTTTCTCCCCCACCCCTTCCGCAAGTCTGGCTGGCGTCTTCTCCCTCTTCCCACGGTCCTCGATCAGCAGTGAGCTGCAGGCAGCACTGAAGGCACGCTGCTTCTGGCTGTCCTGGTCTGTCTTGCTGCCTACTTGCAGAAAGTTGAATCAAAAAAGGCGGGTCCAAGCAGCAAGATGGACTGGGGTAGCCAGAAACAGTGTGCCTTCAGTGCTGCCCGCAGCTCACTGCTGATTAAAGGAAGAAAGTGAGACACCAGAGAAGGTAAGAAATGCTAGACCCACAGTGGGGGAAGGGAGAAATGGAGGGGAAAGAGAGCAAAGCAGAGGATGTGTGAGAAGAGATGGTGAGAGACTGGATCTATGTAGGGAGGGAGAGAGAGAAAAATGCCAGACTGCAAGGGGGAGGGGACAGGATAGAGAAAGGGAGAGATGCTGGTCCAGGGTGGAGCATGTGTAGGAGCGGAGGAGAAAGGGAATATGCTGGACAAGGGATGGGACTGGAACACAGAGAAAAGATGCTTATAGAGCATACATTCATGTAGCAGTTTTTTTGTTTTGAGATGGCATCTCTCTCTTTCTCTCTCTATGGAATGCCCGGGCACACTTCTACGGTCTGTGCCCTGAGAATGGCAAGGACAAATCAAACTTTGGTATACATATAAAGAATCACATACCATGTAAAATGAGTTTATCTTGTTCAGCAGACTGGATGGACCGTACAGGTCTTGATCTGCTGTCATTTACTATGTTACTATGTAAAAGACATGTGAAGCAACCAAACTCCAAGACTGCGCACCTAATTAACAATCTTTAGCAAATTTCTGAAGGCATATCTGAAATGGGACCCTTATAAAAACTAAGATTAGGCTTTTGTTATTGACTGACTGTTTTATTGTACTTTGCCATGGGCAAAGGCGGAATATAAATAATAAACTTATAGTTACAACACAAGGCATGCTACCTTGCTCTAAGGTGGGAAGTTTCAAGTTTTATTAAGGACTTTCTATCCTGCCTATCAAACATGTCTAGGCGACTTACAATCTAATAGGGGGTGAGGAAAAATAAGCTAATGTACAATGAACAAACAAGACAGCTGACACAGCAGTTGCAGGAGAAGAACTACAATATCTCACAGGAAAGGGGAGAAGGGGAAAAAACACTAGGGAAACAGTTCTTGGGTGTCCCACACAATCTTGTTCAGTGCCCATAGGCCTCAAAAAATAGGTAAGTCTTTAAATCGGTTTTAAACTGAGGTAAAGTGGGAAGAATCTTCAAAACTTCTGAAGGGGGGCAGACTCAAGAAAAATGTCAGGAAGTATTTTTTCACGGAGAGAGTAGTGGATGCTTGGAATGCTCTCCCACGGGAGGTGGTGGAGAGGAAAACGGTAACGGAATTCAAATATGCGTGGGAATCCTGTTCCGAGGGAATGGATCCTCAGAAGCTTAGCTGAGATTAGGTGGCGGGGCTGGTGGTTGGGAGGCGAAGATATTGCTGGGCAGACTTATACGGTCTGTCCCAGAGCCGGTGGTTGGGAGGCAGGGATAGCGCTGGGCAGACTTATACGGTCTGTGCCCTGAAAATGACAGATACAAATCAAGGTAAGGTATACACAAAAAGTAGCACATATGAGTTTATCTTGTTGGGCAGACTGGATGGACCGTGCAGGTCTTTTTCTGCCGTCATCTACTACGTTACTATGTTACTATGTAAATGCTTCCACAGTTGGGAAGCTTGTACGGAAAATATGAAGCAGCATGCAATGGCAGAGGAACGCAGAATATGATATGGTTTATAAGGGAAAAGAAGGCTCCTCAGTGGCACAAATTTTATAGAATGTTGAGCGCAGTAGGAAAAAGAAATGGTCTAATAGATCTGATAAACCTGAACTGAAAAAAAGCAAGAAGCATCACAGAAGATACCCAAGGAAGAAAGGTCAATGGTACTATCAAGGAGAGCACCCAAAATCTTAACATTATCAGTCAAAGATACAGAGACAACATTCAGAAGAATTGGACTAGCCAAGACAGTGGCCGACCTAGAAGAGAAAAGAACGGTGCAAGATTATTCCAGATTAAGCAGCAAGCGATGGTGTGTAAGCAATACTGTATCTAATTTATGGTTAATGGTGGCTATCTGAGAGCTGTCAGAGAGGGGTCAATAGTACTAAGAACCTGAATGTCATACGCATAAACGAAGGAGACAAAGCCCAAGGACTGTAAAAGAGATAGTAATGGGGCCAAAAAGATATTAAAGAGGTAGAATGGAACCTTGGGGTACACCACAGGGCAAGGAGTAAAAGGTAGGGGAATTTGAAAAGAGACGGTATAGGTACGGCCAACAAAATAAGAGGTAAACCACGAAAGGATAGTACCTTCCAGGCCAATTCGTGAAAGCCGATGTGAATGGTTGATTGTATGAAATGCAGCTGTAAGGTCAATGGGGAGAGGTAAGACAGATTTGGCATGACCAGTGGAGAACGGGCCTTCCAGTTCCCATGGTGGGCCTCAAACATATTTCAGACATGCTGATAAACTGGCTTGGGTACTAAGGTACCAATTTTTCACTGTTGTTAATAATAAAGCTGCAGCCTGATTTTAGCCACTGAAAAAATATATATATACACATACTGTGGCAATGTGTTTTCTCCGAGGACAAGCAGGCTGCTTGTTCTCACATGTGGGTGACGTCCACGGCAGCCCCTCCGATCGGAGATCTTCACTAGCAACAACGTTTGCTAGCCCTCACGTGCACATGCACAGTGCGCATGCGCGACCATCTTCCCACCCGAACGCGAGCGTGCTCGCCACTCTTCTTTTTTTCCACGGCGCAGGACAGCTGTTTACAGTTGGTCTGCGCCCCAAGGAGACCCCTCGCGCCTTTTTCGCTGCTTTTTTCCCCGTTCGGAAGTGGTCGGAAAATCTTCCATTCATGTTCTTTCGTCTTGTTTAAAAAAAAAACTCCTTTTCCCTTTATTCCTAGTGTTTTTCCCGTTAAGTTTCTTTTTGTTGTCGGAAGCACCCTTTCGGCCGCCCATACGGGTTTTCTCCCTGTTTTGGTGCCCATTTTGTCATCGCGAATTTTGATTTCGCCAGCGTGATTTTTCCGCCCATGTCCACGAAGCCTGCCAGCGGCTTCAAAACGGGCACCCAGTGCAGCAGGACTATCTCGCTTACTGATAGGCATGTTTCGTATCTTCAGTGTCTGGGGGCCGGGCATCGTCACCAGGCCTGTACTCTCTGTCTTCTGCTGAAGAAGAGAACTCAGGCGGCGAGATTGGCTCAGTGGAACCTTTTGTTTGGAGCCTTGTCCGGTGCTTCGACATCTGCTGTACCAAGAGCATCGTCTTCGGGAGCGCAGGTGAGGGCTGTCCATTCCCCTGCTGGTAGCAGTGAGCCCGCGAGTAGGTCTCCGCCTGTCTCAAGGGCTCCTGCAGTACAGGCCCCCTGGGATCGACCTGCTTCGGACCCGGCCCCAAGGAGGCGTTTGGATTCAACGTCCTCCTCTTCGGTACTGGGAGGCGCCAGTGATCTGCTTCGTGCGAAGGCAAAGAAGCATCGTCACCGGTCGCCTTCCTGTCGAGGTACCGAGAGCTCCAGGTCGCTGGTGGGTTCGGCACCCACTAAACATCGACACCGAGAGGACCGCTCACCCTCCATTCAAGAGGTGTTGATGCGCTCTACTGTGGACAGCCCGGTACCGCCTCCGCGTCCCGGACAGATTCTGAGCTCGTCACCGGTACCGGACCCCTTGCCTTCCTCGACTGTCGCTCTGAACGAGAGCCTCCGGGGCATCCTTCCATGGATCCTGGAAGAGCTATTACGCCCTGCCGCTCTGGCACCGGGGGTACTTGCGCCGCCGGTGCCGTTGAGAGAGGCGACGGCTGGCTCCTCGCCCGTGGTGATGTCCCCGGTCCCGGTACCGCTTGCGGTACCTGCATCGACGGCTTCCCAGGCTGACTCCCCGACGACATCGATGGAGGGAGCTTCATCGCCACCGGTGCGGGAGTCATCCTCTTGGCGTACCCACCGTGGCCATGTTTCCATGGAGTTGAGACAGGCCCGGCTTCGGACTGAAGTTAACGAACTGGTGTCCGATACCGATGGTGAGGCCTCGTGGGAAGCTGAGGAGGACACGAGATATTTCTCTGACGAGGAGTCTTGCGCTCTCCCCTCTGATCCTACTCCCTCTCCTCTGGAGAGTCTGTCTTTCGCGTCCTTTGTCTGGGAAATGTCTATGGCCATTCCCTTCCCTGTGGTTACGGAGGGTGAGCCAAGGGCCGAAATGTTTGAGCTTTTGGGACTATCCTTCGCCACCTAAGGAATCATCCACTGTACCCCTGCATCATGCCCTCAAACAGACATTGCTGGCGAACTGGACGAAGCCGCTAACTAATCCCCACATTCCCAAGAAGAATCCCAGTATCGGATCAATGGGGACCCAGAGTTAATGCGGACTCAGTTGCCTCATGACTCTGGTGTGGTGGATCTGGCCTTTAAGAAGGTCAAGAGTTCTAGGGAGTACGCCTCGGCGCCCCCGGGCCGTGACTCTAGAACCTTGGACTCTTTGGGACGGAAGGCCTACCATTCTGCAATGCTCATTTCCAAAATTCAGTCCTACCAGCTCTACATGAGCATTCATATGCGGGAACAATGTGAGGCAGTTGGCGGACTTGGTGGACAAGCTCCCTTCTGAGCAGGCCACGCCTTTTCAGCAGGTGGTCAGGCAGCTGAAGGAGTGTCGTAAATTCCTGGCAAGGGGTGTCTATGATACTTTTGATGTCGCGTACAGGGCCGCTGCTCAAGGTGTGGTGATGCGCAGGCTCTCATGGCTGCATGCCTCTGACCTGGAGAATAGGGTCCAGCAGCGGATTGCAGATTCTCCTTGCCGGGGGGATAATATTTTTGGAGAAAAGGTCGAACAGGTGGTTGAACAACTCCACCAGCGGGACACTGCTTTCGACAAATTCTCCCACCGGACGCCTTCAGCATCTACCTCAACTGGTAGACGTTTTTATGGAGGAAGGAGGACTGTTCCCTATTCTTCTAATAAGCGTAGGTACAATCCTCCCTCTCGCCAGCCTGCTGCCCAGGCTAAACCCCAGCGCACTCGTTCCCGTCAACAGCGTGCGCCTCAGCAGGCCCCTGCAGCTCCCCAGCAAAAGCAAGGGATGGGCTTTTGACTGGCTCCAGCAGAGAATAGCCGAAATCAAAGTGTCCGTGCCGGACGATTTACCGGTCGTGGGGAGGTTAAGATTTTTTTCACCGAAGGTGGCCTCTCATAACCTCCGACCAGTGGGTTCTCCAAATAGTCCGGCTAGGATACTCCCTCAATTTGACCTCCAAATTGCCCACCGGGAGCTCAGTCTTTCAGCTTCCGCCACAAGCAGGTACTTGCAGAGGAACTCTCCGCCCTTCTCAGCGCCAATGCGGTCGAGCCCGTGCCACCGGGCAGGAAGGGCTGGGATTCTATTCCAGATATTTCCTTGTGGAGAAGAAAACAGGGGGGATGCATCCCATCCTAGACCTAAGGGCCCTGAACAGATATCTGGTCCGAGAAAAGTTCAGGATGCTTTCCCTGGGCACCCTTCTTCCCATGATTCAGGTAAACGATTGGCTATGCTCTCTGGTCTTAAAGGACGCTTACACTCACATCCCGATACTGCCAGCTCACAGGCAGTATATTTGATTCCGTCTGGGAACACGGCACTTTCAGTATTGTGTGCTACCCTTTGGTCTCGACTCTGTGCCCAGGGTGTTTACAAAATGCCTGGCTGTCGTAGCGGCGTCTCTCCACAGACTGGGAGTGCACGTGTTCCCTTATCTCGACGATTGGCTGGTGAAGAACACCTCCGAGGCAGGAGCTCTACAGTCAATGCAGATGACTATTCGACTCCTGGAGCTACTAGGGTTTGTGATAAATTATCCAAAGTCCCACCTTCTTCCAGTCCAGAAACTAGAATTCATAGGAGCTCTGCTGAACTCTCAGACGGCTCGTGCCTACCTCCCAGAAGTGTATATAATTTGCATGTTCCCCCACCTATTCTGACCTCATCCTCCCCCAGACTGCTCTTACACAGTCCAGGAATTAACGGACTCCATAATCAGAAGGACTCGCTGGGATATAAGAAGATAGTTTATTTCAATCTTACCAATAGCAATACAGGCAAATCAGGTATTCGTATGGTTTGAACAGCAGTCTACGACACATCTGTCACCCACCTTCTCTTGTAGCCTTCCTTCTGTTCTAATACCCTTCTGACTCCCATTTTTATACTATTTTCACCCTATTCATTTCAATGGACCCTAGCTTTGTCACCAGGGTTCTTGGACCTTATCAGTTGATCAAAATGACTTCACATACTATCAAGCTCTAAGTATAAACAAGATATGCTCAGAGCGCATCTTATTAGATGACTTTGCATTTTCCCCAAACTTTCCCTAGCCCTCTCCTTTGGATGTTCTCACCCAGGGTGCAGCTGACCCAGTACTATCTCTACACAACCATAACAACTCTTGCTCATGACGTCTTGTAGGTGCCAGTCTCCTCACTATCTACAGAGTAGATTCCCTCTACCCTCTGTCAGCTCTCTGAGCACTTACTTCAGCATTTGCTACAGTAAAATGTAACTGTCAAAGGTGATCTCTGATTTTTACAAGCTAGCTCTCTTTTGTATCAGAGATGATTTTGATTTTAAGAAGTCTAGCTCTTATGAGCTATTGGCCTGTATTTTACTGAGAGCAAGGGCTAGCATAACTGTTCAGAAGCGAGGGCCGACACTCTTATCTCTCGTTTCCTGGGTGCGGATGTCTCAGCAGATCACAGCTCGGCAGATGTTGAGATTCTGCATTTATATCTTAATTCTGGCTTAATTCTGCATTTATATCTTTATATCTTTCCTGTTTTGTT
Source organism: Microcaecilia unicolor (assembly GCF_901765095.1). Taxonomy (NCBI): domain Eukaryota; kingdom Metazoa; phylum Chordata; class Amphibia; order Gymnophiona; family Siphonopidae; genus Microcaecilia; species Microcaecilia unicolor. The sequence continues at coordinate 101,753,445 of NC_044042.1, forward strand.
ACATACTCTGCTAAAATAGTGATTTGCATGTCCCAATCCTTAGAGCTGTACACCTGGGCATTTCTTCTGGTGAATTTAAGTGCAGCTCTTCAGATAGGTTACAGAGGAGACATTCCTACACCCACCCTGCCCCTCAACTCACCCACCCCAAGACGCACACTTCATAAATAACTTCCCCAAATACACTAATTATCACAATTTAACTCCACCCATATTACAACTGTCTCTGAAAAGAAAACCCCTCATTATCACAGGAATCCCCAGTCTTCTACTCACCAGCTAAGGATTACTGCTCTAAAAATAAGAATCTCAGCCAACAGACCCATAGGCTGCTGTTCTCACTATATCATACCTGTTCATACCCATTTCAATCAATCAGGGTGACTTTTATTCTCTGTAATAATTGTGGTGCTTTAGTTTCAAGACCAATTATCTGGAGACTTAAGGCTTGTCCTATCTGTCTGCAACTCACTAGATTAAAACACGAGCTCAGTAAAGTAAAACAGGAACTAGATGCACTTAAAGCAGCATCTAGGACCGCACAATATCATACTGCACAGAATCATACCAAATTATCACCACTACCACGAAGGATAAAACCACCTAAAAATAGATGGATCACTGTAGGCTCAGGCAGACTTTGTTATGTGACAAGAAAACATCCGACCTCACAAGTGTTACCCCTACAAAATTCTTTTACTCCATTACAGCACTGTGATGTTCTTGAAAACAGAACGGAAGCCAAAGAAAAAATAATAAAAGTGGAACAAAAAGATATGAAGGTACCCAAAGAGAAAAGAAACCCCCAAATCACTAATGTTGAAACGCATACCAGGAAATGTAGATGGAAAGCGTTGACCACAAATGCTCGCAGTCTAAGCAATAAAGTTCATGACCTTCAGGCCCTGATGTTGGAGGCAGACTTGGATGTTGTTGCAATCACAGAGACGTGGCTAAATGGTTCCCATGAATGGGATGCAAACATACCAGGCTATAATCTATTTAGGAAGGATAGAGAGGGTCGTAAAGGTGGCGGAGTAGCTCTGTATGTGAGGAATGATATCACTGCAACTGAAATGACAGGGACCTGGGGAAAGGAAGAAGCGATATGGATCACCTTAAAAAGATATGATAGAACCTCTGTCCACGTGGGTGTTGTCTACAGACCTCCGACACAATTGGAGGAATTAGATAAAGACCTGATCGCAGATATTCAAAAGTTGGGAAGCAAGAGAGAGGTGCTGTTGCTGGGAGATTTCAATCTGCCGGATGTAGATTGGAAGGTTCCGTCTGCGGAATCGGAAAGAAGTAGAGGGATCGTAGATGCTTTCCAAAGTGTTTTGCTCAGAGAAATGGTGATGGAACCCACGAGGGAGGGAGCGACACTGGATCTGGTACTCACAAATGGGGATAGCGTGTCAAATATCCGAGTGGGTGCCCACCTGGGCAGCAGTGACCATCAAACGGTTTGGTTTGATATAACAGCTAAAGTGGAGAGCAGCCACTCAAAACTCAAAGTCCTGGATTTCAAGCGTGCTGACTTTAGTAAAATGGTGGAATTCCTGAGGAAGGAGATGATGGGCTGGGAGGAAATACGAGAAGTGGAAGGACAGTGGTCCAGGCTGAAAGAAGCTATAAATAGGGCCATGAACCTTTATGTAAGGAAAGTAAATAAAAGCAAGAGAAAAAGGAAACCGATATGGTTCTCCAAGTAAGTGGTTGAGAAAATAAAGGCTAAAGAGTTGGCGTTCCAGAAATACAGAAAAACTCAAGAAAAGGAACACATGGAAAAATACCGGATGAAAATGAAAGAAGCCAAGAGAGAGATACGACTGGCAAAAGCGCAAGTGGAAGAACAAATGGCTAGAAATGTAAGGAGGGGTGACAAAAATTTCTTCAGGTATATTAGTGAAAGGAGAATGACTAAAAAGGGAATTGTGAGACTAAAAGATACTGCGAACCGCTATGTGGAAAATGATGAAGAAAAAGCAAATTTGCTAAATAGATACTTTTGTTCTGTTTTCACAGAGGAAAATCCTGGAGAAGGAACGCGATGGACTGGAAATAATACAATTGAGAATGAAGTGGATAGAGCACCGTTCACAGAAGAAAGTGTGTATCAACAACTTGAAAAGCTAAAGGTGGACAAAGCCATGGGACCGGATGGGATCCACCCCAGGATATTGAGGGAGCTCAGAGAGGTTTTGGCGGGTCCTCTTAAAGATTTGTTTAATATATCCTTGCAGACGGGAAAGGTTCCGAGGGATTGGAGAACGGCAGAGGTGGACCCTCTTCACAAAAGTGGTGATAGGGAAGAAGCTGGAAACTACAGGCCGGTAAGCCTCACTTCGGTTATTGGAAAAGTAATGGAAGTGATGCTGAAGGAAAGAATAGTGAATTTCCTGGAAGCCAATAAGTTGCAAGATTCGAGACAACATGGTTTTACGAAAGGGAAATCGTGCCAAACAAATCTCATTGAGTTCTTTGATTGGGTGACAGGAGAATTGAATCAGGGACAAGCTATGGACGTAATCTACTTAGATTTCAGCAAAGCTTTTGACACGGTTCCCCACAGGAGGCTCTTAAATAAACTGGAGGGGCTGAAGATACGACCTGAAGTGGTGAACTGGATTAGGAACTGGTTGACGGACAGACGCCAGAGGGTGGTGGTGAATGGAATTCGCTCGGAGGAAGGAAAGGTGAGTAGTGGAGTGCCTCAGGGATCGGTGCTGGGGCCGATTCTGTTCAATATATTTGTGAGTGACATTGCCGAAGGGTTAGAAGGTAAAGTTTGCCTATTTGCGGAAGATACTAAGATCTGTAACAGAGTGGACACCCGGGAGGGAGTGGAAAACATGAAAAAGGATCTGAGGAAGCTAGAGGAATGGTCTAAGGTTTGGCAATTAAAATTCAATGCCAAGAAATGCAAAGTGATGCACTTAGGGAATAGAAATCCACGGGAGACGTATGTGTTAGGCGGGGAGAGTCTGATAGGTACGGGCGGAGAGAGGGATCTTGGGGTGATAGTATCTGAGGATTTGAAGGCGACGAAACAGTGTGACAAGACGGTGGCCATAGCTAGAAGGTTGTTAGGCTGTATAGAGAGAGGTGTGACCAGCAGAAGAAAGGGGCTGTTGATGCCCCTGTAGAAGTCGTTGGTGAGGCCCCCACCTGGAGTATTGTGTTCAATTCTGGAGGCAGTATCTTGTTAAGGATGTAAAAAGAATTGAAGCGGTGCAAAGAAAAGCTACGAGAATGGTATGGGATTTGCGTTACAAGACGTATGAGGAGAGACTTGCTGAACTAAACATGTATATTCTGGAGGAAAGGAGAAACAGGGGTGATATGATACAGACGTTCAAATATTTGAAAGGTATCAATCCGCAAACGAACCTTTTCCGGAGATGGGAAGGTGGTAGAACGAGAGGACATGAAATGAGATTGAAGGGGGGCAGACTCAAGAAAAATGTCAGGAAGTATTTTTTCACGGAGAGAGTAGTGGATGCTTGGAATGCCCTCCCGCGGGAGGTGGTGGAAATGAAAACGGTAACGGAATTCAAACATGCGTGGGATAAGCATAAAGGAATCCTGTGCCGAAGGAATGGATCCTCAGGAGCTTAGTCAAGATCGGGAGGCGGGGCTGGTCTTTTTCTGCCGTCATCTACTATGTTACTATGTTACATGGCCTCCACAGTGCATGTGACTCCCATGGCCTGCCTGCACATGAGATCAGCTCAATGGACCCTAGCTTCCCAAAGGTACCAAGCTGCTGGGGACCTAGAGGACGTAGTCCTGCTGTCCACGAGTTTTCTCCAATCCCTGCATTGGTGGACAATTCGGTCCAATTTGACTCTGGGATGTCCCTTCCAAATTCCTCAGCCGCAAAAGGTGCTGACTGCGGATGCATCTCTCCTGGGGTGGGGAGCTCATGTCGATGGGCTTCACACCCAAGGGAGTTGGTCCCTCCAGGAACAAGGTCTACAGATCAATCTCTTGGAGTTGCAAGCGGTCTGGAACGCTCTAAGGGCTTTCAGGGATCGGCTGTCCTGACAAATTATTCAAATTCCGACAGACAGGTTGCCATGTACAAGCAGGGGGGCACCGGATCTAGCCCCCTGTGTCAGGAGGCCGTCAGAATGTGGCTTTGGACTCGCCGGTAGCATGTTTCTTCAGGCCATGTATCTAGCAGGCGTAAACAACAGTCTGGCCGACAGGTTGAGCTAGATAATGCAACCTCACGAGTGGTTGCTCAATTCCAGAGTGGTACGCGAGATCTTCCAAGCATGGGGGACCCCCTTGGTGGATCTCTTTGCTACTCAAGCCAAACACAAGGTCCCTCAGTTCTGTTCCAGGCTTCAGCCCCACGAAAGGCTAGCGTCGGATGCCTTTCTCCTGGATTGGGGGGAAGGCCTCCTGTATGCTTATTCTCCCATACCTTTGGTGGGGAAGACTTTGCTGAAAGTCAAGCAAGATAGAGGCACCATGATCCTGATCGCTTCCTTTTGGCCACGTCAGATATGGTTCCCTCTTCTTCTGGAGTTGTCCTCTGAAGAACCGTGGAGATTGGAGTGTTTTCCGACCCTCATTACTCAGAACGAGTGGGTGCGTCTGCATCCCAACCTCCGGTCTCTGGCTCTCACGGCCTGGATGTTGAGGGCGTAGATTTTGCCTCCTTGGTTCTCTCCGAGGGTGTCTCCCGAGTCTTGCTTGCTTCCAGGAAAGATTCCACTAAGAATTACTTTTTTCTATGGCGGAGGTTTGCCGTCTGGTGTGACAGCAAGGCCCTAGATCCTCGCTCGTGTCCTACACAGACCCTGCTTGAATACCTTCTGCACTTGTCTGAGTCTGGTCTTAAGACCAACTCTGTAAGGGTTCATCGTAGTGCGATTAGTGCATACCATTACCGTGAGGAAGGTAAGACGATCTCGGGACAGCCTTTAGTTCGCTTCATGAGAGGTTTGCTTTTGTCAAAGCCCCCTATCAAGCTTCCTACAGTGTAATGGGATCTCATCATCGTTCTCACCCAGCTGATGAAACCTCCTTTTGAGCCACGATTCCTGCCATCTGAAGTACTTGACCTGGAAGGTCATTTTCTTGGTGGCAGTTACTTCAGCTCGCAGAGTCAGTGAGCTTCAAGCCTTGGTAGCTCATGCTCCTTTTACTAAATTTCATCATAAGAGTAGTCCTCCACACTCACCCTAAGTTCTTGCCGAAGGTGGTGTCGGAGTTCCATCTGAACCAGTCAATTGTCTTGCCAACATTCTTTCCCCGTCCTCATACCCGCCCTGCTGAACGTCGGCTGCACACATTGGACTGCAAGCGAGCATTGGCCTTCTATCTGGAGCGGACACAGCCCCACAGACAGTCCACCCAAATGTTTGTTTCTTTTGATCCCAACAGAAGGGGCGTGGCTGTCGAGAAACGCACCATATCCAATTGGCTAGCAGATCGCATTTCCTTCACTTACACCCAGGCTAGGCTGACTCTTGAGGGTCATGCCATGGCAGCGTCAGTGGCCCATTTGAAGTCGGCCACTATCGAAGAGATTTGCAAGGCTGCAAGTGGTCTGTCCACACATTCACATCGCATTACTGCCTTCAGCAGGATACCCGACGCGGCAATCGGTGCTACAGAATCTGTTCAGGGTTTAGAATCCAACTCCACCCCCCTAGGCCCATTTTTATTCTGTTCCAGGCTGCACTCTGTTAGTTGGATAAGTTTAGGTCAATCTCAGTTATGTCCTCGCCGTTGCGAGGCCCAATTGACCAATGTTTGTTGTTTTGAGTGAGCCTGGGGGCTAGGGATACCCCACATGTGAGAACAAGCAGCCTGCTTGTCCTCGGAGAAAGCGAAAGCTACACACCTGTAGAAGGTATTCTCCGAGGACAGCAGGCTGATTGTTCTCACCAACCCACCCGCCTCCCCTTTGGACTTGTGTCTTCCCTTGTCTTTGCTATTTACTGGACGCCATGGTGAGCATGCTCGCGTTCGGGCGGGAAGACGGTCGCGCATGCGAGGGCTAGCAAATGTTATTGCTAGTGAAGATCTCCGATTGGAGGGGCTGCTGTGGACATCACCCACATGTGAGAACAATCAGCCTGCTGTCCTCGGAGAATACCTTCTACAGGTATGTAGCTTTCGCTTTATCTGCTGGGTAATGCTTCCTCCAATCATTGAGGAAGCATATGAATGTTGGGAAGAAGGGGGGTGTGTGGCATGGGATCCTGGCTATTTATGTTACAGAAAAGCTTGCGTCGGCCAATTTTGACACACTCAAATTGGGTTTTCTTCTGGAGGGAATGCATGTCCACAAATTTGAGTTGTTGTTTTTTTTTTTTTTTCAATTAGCATACAGTTAAGCTGTGGAATTTGTTAAATTTCCTGATGCTAATTATAGTTTTTTTGATCTAGTGCAATTTGAAAATTATTAGATTAAAAAAAAAAGCCAAGTTAATGCTAGGGTTTTTCTGTTGTCATCAGGCACGAGTCAGTTTTTTTCCAGGTTAAATGTGGGTAATACCTAGATTATTTTATGTAATTATTTATTTCTGGTTATATTCTCATCATTGATAAGGGCTTGTTTATTTACCTGTTCTTTGAGTTTTGTGCTTGAAGGAATAAAATGCAATTTAAAAAGCTGTGGAATTTGTCACAGGTGGATGTGGTCAATGGCAACAGTATAGCTAGGTTTATGGAGGATAGGACTATTAACATTTTATTAGCTGGGCAGGCAAGTGGATTACCACTTCCTGCATCTAAGAATGAACAGGGTATCTGCTGGTTTCTTCCAAATGACCCAGAGTAGCCACTATCCAAGGACAGCTGCAGATGAAATGGACAGAGACTTAATTGAAGACTTCCACAACATAGCTAGGAAAGGGGAAGTATTACTGATAAGTGATTTTAACACCTATGCCGAATGTCGATTGGGGTGTCCCTGCTGTGAAGTCATCTAGATGCAAAGAGATCTTGGATTCCCTACAGGAAGAATTGTTTCAGCAGTGGGTAACGGAACCAGTGCGGGATGGTGCTATAATAGAGCTGGTGCTTGCAAATGGAGAGAATATTTCTGACATCAAGGTGGGAGATCATTTAGCATCTAGTGATCACCAAATGGTGTGGTTCAATATTAAGATACGGGAGGCGCTTATTTGAGATTGAAGGTCCTGGATTTCAAAAGAACTAACTTTGCTGAGATGGGGGAATTTCTCAAGGAAGAGTTAGGATGGGAACAACTGAAGGAAGTAGAACAGCAATGGATAAGACTGAAAGGCAACTAACCTTTATGTTTAGAAAATTACATAAAAGTAAGAGGAAAAGAGGGCTGCTCCTGGTTCTCGAACATGGTAGCTGAAAAGATAAGCGAAAGGAGGTTAGCTGTCACATATTATAAGACTATTCAGAAAGAAGAAGACGGGCGAGAATACCTGAATAAGCTAAGAGAAGCTGCAAAAGCAGTCAGGAAAGCGAAACGGCAAATGGAAGAAAAGTTAGGTAATACAATAAAATTGGGGGGCTAAAACGTTTTGCAAATATAAAAGTGACAGGCTGAAGTTCCATAATAATGTTGTGAAGTTGAAGGGAAGGAATATGTGGAAGCTGATAAGGATAAAGCTGAAGTGCTTAACAATTATTTCTGCTCTGTGTTCACAGATGAAAGGCCAGGGTAGAACTGCAGAAAACAAATGCTAAAGGTATGGTATATATGGTAGGCCAAGACCCGTTCACAGAGGATTGTGTTTGTGAGGAGCTAGCTAAACTTAAAGTAGACAAAGCAATGGGGCCTGATGGGATATACCTGAGGGGCTCAAGGAACTTGGAGATGTTCTGGCAGTTCTACTGACTGACCTCTTCAGTGCTTCCTTAGAGACTGGAGTGGTTCCGGAGGACTGGAGAAGGGCGGATATGGTCCCTTTGCGCAAGAGTGGAAGTAAGGAGGAGGATAGGAATTACAGACCGGTCAGTCTGACCTCAGTGGTGAGTAAACTAATGGAAATGTTTCTACAGTGGAGGACTGTGAGGTCTCTCAAATTGAATGGAATGCAGGACCCATTCAAATCTGATTTCTTCAACTGGGTGACCAAATAGTTGGACGTGAAAGGGGCGCTAGATGTAGTTCTTAGATTTCAGTAAAGCCTTTGACACAATTCTACACAGACAACTGATAAATTGAGTGTCCTCGGTATGGGTCTTAGTCTAACTGATTGGGTTAAAAATTGGTTGAATAGAAGGAGACTCCATCCTGTTTATATCTTTCTGTAGGCGTGGCCTCCAGAATTGCACCTAAATGGGGCCTCACCAGAGACTTATACAAGGGCACTATCTCCTTTTTGATCCTGGTGGTCATTTCTCTCCTTTGCACCCTTTTGATTGTTGGCAGAAACTGCTAAGTGATCTATAATCTTTTCTGTATCTTTAAATTCCTTACCTAAACTTAAGAAAATAAGAAAAAAAACCAAAAAAACGCTGCTTGATTTTACTAGGGGGTGGCCTCTTTAGAACTTTCTGGCTCTTGTACTATCATCTAAAAACTGTAGAGTGCTCTACTTTTCCTGTGTATTTTTTTCTTTTCTTTGCTCTGAAGCTGTGATCCCTGGGCTTGGGGGCAGGGCTGCTTGAAGTAGTTCTCTGGGGCAGGGTTTAAAGTGAATGTACCTAAACAGATAGATACCAGCGGGAACTAAGCACCACATTTACATCCATTCATCCAAACAGTAATCACACAATAACAGAACACATTATATCAAAATCCTAAAGACACTGTGTCTACCCAACATCCTTAAATTTGTAGCTAGTATTTATATATCGAAATACTCACATATTAATGAGATGGAGTCAGCAGTCCAGCAGCGAGAGGGGTGCTACCCAGTCTTTTGCACAGAGTGTCGCATGTATGATTATCTCCCAGTTGGTGTGAAGTCATATGTGTGTGCCCGGTGCAAAGAGCTCCTAGCTCTCAGGGAACAGGTCCGTTCTCTCGAGGCTAGAGTACAAGACTTGGTAGAGCTAAGGGAAATAGAGCAGTACATAGATGAGACCTACAGGGATGTTGTAGAGAGGTCCCACCTCCAGTCGGGTAGCCCCTGTGCTACTTCGGAGGAGAGAGGTCTCCTAGAAGGAGAGCATTGCCCTGGTGAAGTAGGAAGTACTCCTGTAGCCAGGACCTGCCCACCAGAGAATGTATTATCCTCTCGCATTGAGGATATGTCTCAGATTACAGCCCACAGGGGAAAAGATAGGACTGCTGTTGTAGTTGGCGACTCAATCATTAAGCATGTAGATAGCTGGGTGGCTGGTGGGCGTGAGGATTGCCTGGTGACTTGCCTGCCTGGTGCGAAGGTGGCGGACCTTATGCGGCACCTAGACAAGATTATAGATAGTGCTGGGGAGGAACCGCCCGTCTTGGTACACGTGGGTAGCAACGACGTAGGAAAATGTGGGAGAGACGTTCTGGAAGCTAAATTTAGGCTTTTAGGAAGGAAGCTCAAAGCCAGATCATCTAGGGTAGCATTTTCTGAAATACTACCTGTTCCACGCGCAGGGCCCAAGCGACAGGCAGAGATCCGGAGTCTCAACGTGTGGATGAGACGATGGTGTGGGGAGGAGGGTTTTGGATTTGTTAGGAACTGGGCAGCATTCTTGGGAAGGGAGAGCCTATTCCGATCTGATGGGCTTCACCTTAACCAGGGTGGGACCAGGCTGCTGGCGTCAACTTTTAAAAAGGAAATAGAGCAGCTTTTAAACTAGAAACAGGGGGAAGGCCGACAGACGGTCAAAAGCACATGGTTCGGAAGATGATATCTATTGAGGATATCACTCAGGGAAAAAAGGGTTACTTGTGAGTAAGGACGACAAAGAAATCATAGAGGATCAGACAGACTTAAATAAAATTAAAAATGACCAGACGGAAGACAACATATTAATAATGCCACGTATTAAACATAATAATAATCAGAACAACAGGCATACAGTACCCAGCAAAGGTGAGAGTGCTGCATGAAGGTTGTGTTCTATTCATGGAGCAGCCAGAAGAATTGCGCTCATTTCTGGAGCGGTTGCAGTGATAGAGTGCAATGTTAGAGTGGTTGAAGGGTGCCGGCTTGAAAACACCTTTGATGACACATGGAGCGCCGCTGGAGACATTATGCCAGGCAGGCTAGGATTTATTTCTTGTTATTTTTGAGGTGCAGGGGATTGCAAGCAGCAGAACCATTAAAGATTGATTACTGTAAACAACAAGGAGTGGAGCCCGGGGCATTCTTAAACGGGAGACATTGTTGATTTGGAAGGAGAGGCTGTTTGTGGGGTTTTTTTTTTTTCCCCAGCTTTATCTGGATGCCAGCTGGAAGACTGAAGACTCAGTGGGGAAGTTGTGAGTTGCCTGGGGACGATTTGTAATTTAAAGAGGCTTGTTGCAGTGAAGCCTGTGTTCTTTTTTATAGGCTGCACGAGGGAGAGAGAGAAAAAAAAAAGGAACACAATCGACTATAGTTTGAACAAGTTTGGTGGGGTACTGTTATTTGTATAATTTGCCTCTGATGGGATCGTTTTACTTTTCTGCTGTCGTATTGGGGGAGTTGAAGGGAAAATGTTGAAACGGGTGGTGGGTGTTTAAGAAAGGGAAATGCAGCACTCAGGCAAGCTGAGGGTCCTTTTCGGGGGGGGGGGGGGGAGGAGGGGAGGGGAGTAGCTTTCTCTTAGGGGAGGGTTGTAACACTGGTTGTTCTAAAGGGGAGGGTGGGAAGGGACTTGAGGGTGTGGACACAGGTGGGAGGGGAGAAGTGGGAGGAAGGAGCTATTTGACTGGATGGAGTGAATGGTACACAGAGTGTGGATGTAGCAAACGAAGGGAGGGACAAGGATGGGAAAGAGAGGGAGGGGATGGGCTGGGGTGGGGGGAAGGCTCCTGGAGAAATAAGGAATACTGTTACATGGAGGAGATTGGTACCGAGGCAACACCTGGAAAGCGAGGGGGTGGTGAGCTGGGACATCACCCCTTGTTCTCGGACATAAGGCTGCATATCGCCTTTCGATTTGACAGATGGGTAGTTTGAGAATAGGATCCTTAAATGTTGATGGTATTCACTCACCGGTTAAGCGGACTAAAATTTTGGCATACTGTAATAAAATGAAAGTTGACGTGATGTTTTTACAGGAGACTCATCTCTCACAACAAGAACATCGGAAGTTACAAAAAGGGTGGGTTGGGGAGGTAGTGTCATCTTCCTTTAATAACAGACAAAGGGGGGTGGTTATATTATTCCATAGAAGGCACCATGTTAGCATGCATAAATTAGTACAAGACCCAGAGGGTCGGTTTGTCATATGGTGGGGAGAAGTTGCAGGGCAGAGGGTGGCCTTATGCTCCATATATGCGCCAAATGTATATTCCCACTCTTTCTTTTCTGGTCTTTTAGCTCATTTGGTATCAGTTAGTGGGTACAAATTGGTGCTGGGGGGAGATTTTAATATTACTGCAGACCCCTTGATAGATTGCAAGTCAGCAAAGCCGCGGCCTCCAGCATGGAAAGATAAAGGGATTAACTTTCTAGTACAAGAGCTAGGGCTCCTGGATATCTGGCGGATCTTACATCCAGAATCATATGACTACACTTTTTTTTCTCAGGTACATGGGGTATATGCACGGCTCGATTATTTACTAGTTGATGCAACCCTTATGTCGAAAGTGCAGGCGGCAGATATAGTGGACAGGGCAGTGTCGGATCATTGTTTGATTTGGGCAGACATCCAGTGGCACCAAGGCAGTGCATCAAGGATGTGGCGTATGAATCCAACGTTGTATTTGGAGCCTGAGTTTCGTAGTTTTTTGTTGAAGATGTGGGACAATTATCTAATGGAAAATGACCCGGAATCAGTAGACCCTATAACTTATTGGGAAGCGGGGAAGGCCGTGATGCGGGGGCATATCGCCTATGGGGCAAAATTAAACAGGGAGCGTAATAGTAGATTAATTGCCTTATCGAGCCATCTGCAACAGTTGAGGGGGAGGCATGTACGGCAGAGGGAAGACGAGATAAAAAAAGGAATATTTGGACACTCGCCGGCAAATTAATGATATTTTGAATGCGCGGGCGGCTCAGGATATCAGCTTGTATAAATTTAATTTGTATAGATGGGGGAATAAGGCGGGGAGATTGATGTCGACCCTGGTAAAAGGCAGAGGGGCCAAAAAAAATCATAACGAAGGTGAGATCTCCTGGAGGGCAGGTAGTGGCCACATCTGAGGGCATCCAGGAAGAGTTTGTCAAATTCTCTCAGGCACTGTATAATGCAGGAGAGACAGATCGGACCCAGCGGGAATTATTTTTTCAGAATCTTCCTTTACCGCAGTTATCGCAGGAGCAGAGAGATCAGTTAAATGCGCCGGTGAAGGGAGAGGAAGTACTTCAGGCAGTGAAACGCCTTAAGTTGGCTAAGGCCCCCGGTCCGGACGGCCTAGGGCCTGAATTTTATAAGATATTAGGTGCCAACGTAGGACCCCCTTTTCAAGAATTATGTCATCATCTCTGCACAACTGGGGAGGCGGGCGGTAGACTTACACATGCACACATAGTGGTACTCCCTAAGCCTGGGCGAGATGAGGAATTGCTGGGTTCCTACAGGCCCATATCGCTCCTTAATCAAGACATAAAGCTTTTTGCCAGTATTATGGCAAATAGGTTGGGGAGGGTCTTACCTGGCCTGGTTCACTCGGATCAGGCGGGATTCGTGCCAGGCCGATATGCATCTTCCAATATTATGAGAGCCTTGACAGTGTTGCAGAAAGGGGGGGGGGCAAACCTGGAGATGCGATCATTACAAGTTTGGACGCGGAAAAAGCATTTGATAAGATCTTGTGGGACTATCTATTTTGGGTGTTACCGCAATTTGGTATCATGGGAGCTTTCTTAGGAGGAATCCGCGCTTTATATAGCCATCCCACAGCTCAGATATTAATAAATGGAGCATTGTCATCTGTCTTTTCCTTAAAGCGGGGCACGCGGCAAGGGTGCCCGCTCTCCCCGATGCTATTTGTGCTGTCCTTAGAACCCTTTGCTATCAAAATTCGACAGACGGACAAAGTTCAGGGAATTAAAATGGGATCCCAAGAATTTAAAATTAATCTGTTTGCAGATGACATGCTTATATATCTAGATAGAGCATCCGTGACTGTTCCTATTCTTATAGACTTAATTGTCCAATTTGGGTCTTTCTCTGGTCTATGTATTAATTTTGATGTCCGAGGCTTTGCCGGTGTCCTCCCCTTGTGCGTGTAGGCAGCTCCATACGTTTCCCTTAGCTTGGTCGACCGGAACTTTAAAATATTTAGGAGTGTATTTGCACGCGGATATGAGAGTGGTATATCGTCGCAATATACAGGACAAGCTAGATGGCATTAAAAAACTGTGCCACAGATGGAGAGATTTGCCCCTTTCTTTATTGGGGCGTGTAGCGTTAGTAAAAATGGTTATGTTGCCCAAGATTCTATACCCCTTACAGATGATGCCATTTTGCTGTTGGGGGATGAGTCTCAGTTGCGAGAACAGGGGTTGCAGCCATCTCAGGTCCGGTTTGTATGTGTAGCGCTGATGCTGGCACGAAAAACGGTATTAGCACACTGGATTTTGGAAGACCCGCCGGCTATCAACCAGTGGTGGACTAGAATGCTGCAGATGGCTAGATGGGAAACGGAACGCAGTAAGTCCACTGGAGGGAGAGGTCAGGCATATGGTTCTTTATGGAAGCTGTTTGAGGTACTGTATTCTGCAAAGAAGGCATCTCCAGGAGCGGGGAGGGGGGTGGGGGTTAGACGGGTATAAACTAAAAAGTTAGAGGGAAGGGCAGAGGAGATATATTTATGTTTAAAATGGCCTCATTTTGAAAGTTGTATTATGTTAAGGTTATACAATAAGGTTTGTTAGCTGACACATGTAGTCAATGTATTCATTGTATTCATAGGTTATTATCGGCTGCTAGATATTGGAAATATTGGAAATAGTTGGCTTCATTGAGCCGGAATGTGATGTTCAAATGTTACATGTCTTTTCTTCTAATAATAAAGATATTTTCAAAAAAAAAAAGAACAGGCGGCATACATTGAAATGTCTATACGCAAATGCCAGGAGCCTGAGGCATAAGATGGGAGAGCTGGAGTACATTGCGCACAATGAAAAACTGGATATCATAGTCATCTCTGAGACCTGGTGGAAGGAAGATAACCAATGGGACACAGTCATACAGGGCTACAAATTATATCGCAGCGATAGGGTGGATAGGATTGGAGGAGGGGTAGCGCTGTATGTAAATGAGAACCTTGACTCAGATAGGCTGCAAATATTGCAGGAGACAAAACCCCGACTGGAATCCTTGTGGATTAAAATTCCATGTGAAAAGGGAAAAGGGATGGTGATAGGAGTGTACTACCGTTCGCCTGGCCAAGACGAGCAGACAGACGCGGCAATGACAAGGGAAATTAGGGAAGCGAATAATAAGGGCAATGTAGTATTAATGGGTGACTTCAATTATCCGGATATAGATTGGGTGAATGAAACATTGGTACACGCAAGGGAGGTGAAATTTCTTGATGAAATCAAGGACGGCTTCATGGAACAGCTGGTTCAGGAGCCGACGAGAGAAGGGAAAATACTAGACTTAATCATTAGTGGGGCTCATGATCTGGTTCGGGGGGGGGGGGGGGTAACGGTGCGAGGGCCGCTTGATAACAGTGATCATAATATGATCGGTTTTGATACTGGCTACGAAGCAAGTGAACTCAGGAAATCAAATACACTAGCGTTTAACTTTAAAAAAGGAGACTACGATAAAATGAGGAGAACGGTGAAAAAAAGACTGAGGGGAACGGCTGAAAGGGTAAAAAAACTTGAATCGGGCGTGGGTGCTGTTCAAAAACACCATCCTAGAAGTACAGGACAAATATATTCCGCGTATTAGAAAAAGAGGAAAAAAGACCAAACGTCAGCCAGCGTGGCAAAATGGTAAGGTAAAGGAAGCTATTAGAGCCAAAAAACAATCCTTCAGAAAATGGAGACGGGAACTGACGGAAGACAATAAGATAAAGCATAAGGAATGTCAAGCCAAATGCAAAAAGGAGATAAGGAGGGCTAAGGAGGACTTTGAAAAAAAGTTAGCGATAGAAGTGAAAACACATAGCAAAACGTTTTTTAGGTATATTAAAAGCAGAAAGCCGGCTAAAGAATCGGTAGGGCCGCTGGACAACGGTGGTGTTAAAGGGGTGATCAGGGAAGACAAAGCTTGTAGCAGAGAAATTAAATGAATTCTTTGCTTCGGTCTTCACCGAGGAGGATTTGGGAGGGATACTGGTGCCGGAATAGGTATTTGAAGCGGACGAGTCGGAAAGACTAAGTAGTAAATCGCCGGGTCCAGATGGTATTCATCCCAGAGTATTAATAGAGCTGAAAAATGAACTTGTGGAGCTGCTGTTAGTAATATGCAATTTATCCCTAAAATCAGGTGTGGTACCGGAAGATTGGAGGGTGGCCAATGTAATGCCGATTTTTAAAAAGGGTTCCAGAGGAGATCCGGGAAATTATAGACCGGTGAGTCTGATGTCGGTGCCGGGAAAAATGGTGGAGGCTATTATTAAGAATAAAATTACGGAGCACGTACAAAAGCATGGGCTGCTGAGACAAAGTCAGCACGGATTCAGTGAAGGGAAGTCTTGCCTCACAAATCTACTGCATTTTTTCGAGGGGGTGAACAAGCATGTGGACAAAGGGGAGCCGGTGGATATTGTATATCTAGATTTTCAGAAGGCGTTTGACAAAGTGCCTCATGAAAGACTCCAAAGGAAACTGGAGAGTCATGGGATCGGAGACAGTGTATTATTATGGATTAAGAGCTGGTTAAAAGACAGGAAGCAGAGAATAGGGTTGAATGGTCAGTATTCTCGATGGAGAAGGGTAGTTAGTGGGGTCCCTCAGGGGTCTGTGCTGGGACCGCTGCTTTTTAACATATTTATAAATGACCTTGAGATGGGAGTAACTAGTGAGGTAATTAAATTCGCAGATGACACAAAGTTATCCAGGGTCGTCTCGTCGCGGGAGGAGTGTGAAAGATTACAAGAGGATCTCGTGAGTCTGGGGGATTGGGCGTCCAAATGGCAGATGAAGTTCAACGTGGACAAGTGCAAAGTGATGCACGTGGGAAGGAGGAACCCGAATTATGGCTATGTCATGCAAGGTTCCGCTTTAGGAGTTACAGACCGAGAAAGGGATCTGGGAGTCATCGTGGATAGAACGTTGAAATCTTCCGCTCAATGTGCTGCGGCGGCTAAGAAGGCGAACAGAATGTTGAGTATTATTAAAAAAGGGATGGAAAACAAGCATGAGGATGTTATAATGCCGTTATATCGCTCCATGGTGCGACCACACCTGGAGTATTGTGTTCAGTTCTGGTCGCCTCATCTCAAAAAAGATATAAAGGAATTGGAGAAGGTGCAGAGAAGGGCGACGAAAATGATAAAAGGGATGGGACGACTACCTTATGAGGAGAGGTTAAGACGGCTAGGACTCTTTTTAGCCTGGAGAAAAGGCGGTTGAGGGGTGATATGATAGAGGTCTACAAAATAATGAGTGGGGTAGAGCGGACAGATGTGAAGCGTTTGTTTACGCTTTCTAACAATAATAGAACTAGGGGACACAAGATGAAATTAGAATGTGGTAGGTTTAAAACAAATTGGAGAAAGTTTTTCTTTACTCAGCGTGTGGTTAGACTCTGGAACTCATTGCCGGAGAAGGTAGTGACGGTAGCTGGCCTTGCTGAGTTTAAAGGGGGTCTGGACAGATTCCTGAAGGAAAAGTCCATTGATCGTTATTAAATTCTGGGTTTTTGTCAGGTTCTTGGGGCCTGGATTGGCCGCTGTCGGAGACAGAGTGCTGGGCTTGATGGACCTTTGGTTTTTTTTCCCAGCGTGGCAGTGCTTATGTACTTATGTACAAGTATGACCGTCACTTTTTCTACCTGTTTGGAAACTTTAAGGTCATCAGACATAATCCCCCCAAGTCTCACTCTTCCTGTGTACACAGAATCACTTCACCCCCTATATTGTACCATTCCTTCAGATTCTTGTGACCCAAGTGCATGACCCTGCATTTTTTAGCATTAAATCTTAGTTGCCAAATATTAGACCATTCCTCAAACTTCACTAGGTCTTTTTCTTGTCATCCACACCTTCCGGGATGTCCACCCTGTTGCAGAGTTTGGTATCATCCGCAAAGAGACACACTACCAGACAGCCCTTCCATAATATCGCTGACAAAGATGTTAAAAGAGCCGGCCCCAGGACCGAACCCTGCAGTACTCCACTGATAACATCCCTATCTTCAGAGCAAGCTCTATTTACCACTACCCTCTGTCTCCTTCCAGTCAGCCAATTTTTAACCCAGTTACTCTAGGTCCCATACCAAGGGTACTCAGTTTATTTATGAGTTGCCTGTGCGGAACTGTGTCGAAGACTTTGCTGAAATCTAAGTACACCCCATCTAGCACCCCTCCCACATTCAACTGTTTGGTCACCCAGTCGAAGAAATCTGTCATATTTGTCTGACACGACCTGCCTCTAGCGAATCCATGCTGCCTCGGGTCCTGCATTCCATTCAGTTCATTCCATGCATATCTCCCTGTCTCTCGCCTATCCACCCCCATCCTGTTAGACTGTCACTGAAATACTTTGATGTT
Source organism: Microcaecilia unicolor (assembly GCF_901765095.1). NCBI lineage: Eukaryota > Metazoa > Chordata > Amphibia > Gymnophiona > Siphonopidae > Microcaecilia > Microcaecilia unicolor. Next base: position 101,771,163 of record NC_044042.1, read on the forward strand.
TCACTTATATATACTGTCATCTACGAACATTTGCTTATTTTCGATCTGACGAAGAAGGGCAACCTTCGAAAGCTAATCAAGAAATGTATTAAGTTATGTCTAATAAAAAAGGTATCATCTTATTTTCTTTTCCATGTTTTATTTCTATTGATTACCTTTAAAAGTGGACTAACACGGCTACCACACCTCTCCATTCAGTTCGAGAAACCTCATAATCCTCCACTTTAGAAGCGTTTCCATTAGTTTACTCACTACCAAGGTCAGGCTGAAAAGTCTGTAATTCCTAACCTCCTCCCTACTTCCACTGTTGTGCAAAGGGACCACTCCAGACTCTAAGGAAGCATTGAAGAAGTCTGTCAGCGGAGACGCCAGACCTTCTCCGAGTTCCTTGAGCACCCTTGGATGTATCCAATCAGGCCCCATCGCTTTATCTACTTTTGTTTTAGTTAGCTCCTCGCGAACACAGCCCTCTGAGAACAGGTCTTGGTCTACCATACTGTTTCAGGATTGTTACCTCTGTCTTATGAAGGTTGACTGTCAGTCTATTCCTAGCCAGCTAGTCATAGCCTGAAACCATATTGGAAAGAAACAGCTCTTTATCTGCAGTCAAAAGCTAAGAGAAACTAAACATGACCAAAACCGAGCTTCTCCTCTTTCCCCCTAAACCTGCCTCTCCTCTCCCCCCATTCTCTATTTCAGTAGATAATACTCTCATCCTCCCTGTCCCGTCTACGCGCAACCTTGGAGTCATCTTTGACGCCGCTCTCTCTTTCTCTGCTCATATTCAGCAGATTGCCAAAACCTGTCGTTTCTTTCTCTATAATATTAACAAAATTCGCCCTTTCCTCTCCGAGGACGCTACCAAAACCCTTACCCACACCCTTATCACCTCTCGCCTAGACTACTGCAATTTGCTTCTCGCTGGTCTCCCGCTCAGCCATCTATCTCCTCTTCAATCTGTCCAAAACTCTGCTGCGCGTCTTATATTCCGCCAGAGTCGCTATACTCACGTTAGCCCTCTCCTCAAGTCGCTTCACTGGCTCCCTATCCGCTTCCGCATACGGTTCAAACTTCTCCTTTTGACCTACAAGTGCATCCATTCCGCAGCTCCTCGGTACCTTTCCGCTCTCATCTCTCCCTACACTCCTCCCCGCTGGGTAAATGTCTCCTGTCGTCCCCCTTCTCCCCCACTGCTAACTCCTGGATCCGTTCCTTCTATGCTCCCTATGCCTGGAATAGACTCCCTGAGCCAGTACATCAGGCTCAGTCTCTGGCTGTCTTCAAGTCTAGGCTTAAAGCCCACCTCTTTGCTTTCGACTCCTAACCATGACTCTCTTATTCAACACCCTCACTTATCACCCCTACCACTGCAATTTCCCCACCCCTAGCTGTCTGTTCGTCTGTCCAATTTAGATTATAAGCTCTGTTGAGCAGGGACTGTCTTTTCATGTTAATTTGTACAGCGCTGCATAAGTCTAGTAGCGTTATAGAAATGTTTAATAGTAGTAGTAGTAGTAAAAGGTAAGAGAACCAAAAAGGCACCTCAAAAAATCTTGATAAAGCACATAACATGCACAGACAGATGTTAAAAAGGATAGGGTCCAGTGCCAGCCTTTGTGGGATATTCATCTTCATCTCATGCCATACAGAGAAGTCAGCCCCCAAACAGACCTATTGAGTATAACCAGAGAGACAAAGACATCAGATTAGTACAGATAGACTGATACCAAGTGGGGACAGTCTCTGAAGCAGAAACAAAGATTAACTATCTACTGCTTTAGAGGATAGCGAGAAATGGCATGAAACGGCAAGGCAAAACATCACAGGCAGAGAGCGAGAGGACTACAAATGGCTGAAATCCATATTGATAAAAATACACTCAATAGTACTTGTAGAGGTCAGTAAAGCAATATCACAGGCTATCAATACTGGGGGCAGAGTGCAAAAATCACTGAGGCAAGCTGAGGAGATTTCACAAACCAAGGGCTTCTTTTACAAAGCTGCGTTAGCGATTCCAGTACGGTAAATGAGGAAGTCCATAGGAATTGAATGAGAATCGGTACCACGGCTTTGTAAAAGAGGCCCTAAATTCTACTGTACAAACAATATCTTCCTTAGCCGGCTGGAGGTCTCCAGGTGTCTGGCACATTTTCTGATTCCTCCCTTCAGGAAATAAAATCAAACTATCAAGAACAATGGAATGAGGGCAGGAAATCCTGGACACATGGCCAGCCCTCTGCTGAGAAATACTGTGACATAGAGTAGGATTCTTCTGTTCTGATGTTGGTGGCAGGAATGACTGCTTTTGTCCGTAGTAGAAACGCTACTCCTTATGCATTAATGGGATTAAATGATGTGCTGGAGAGATGGGAATGTACAATTTACATAGAGCAGCAAAGCATGAAAATGGCATGGCCAACGGGAAATAGGAAGGTCAGTGGGAGGAAAGAAGGATGAATTCAAATCTTTCATAGGGTATGGAAAGGTGAGACCAGTTCGGTGGCACAGTTTAACAGCGACTGGTGTGTAAAGGATATGAAATTTGAATAATTATTTACAGCTTTCTGGGAGGTGAGAACTGAGCATCACAAGTCTTAAGATTTTTATCATAGTTGCTGAGGACGTGCGGCGCTACCAGCAGCGCTTCGTGCCTTTTTTATATGTAATACAATAATAATATTTGATACATTTCATCACAACAACTCGAGTCGAGTCGAGTTGTAGTGCTGTTTTATGAATCTTCGATAAATCTTCTAGATCATACAGCATCTTCGTTTCACCTTCGCTGTCTCCCGAGTGTGATTTTCCTTTGCAAGGTCTTTGTTCTGTATTTCTATTGAGAACTATTCCCCTGCATGTGCTGTTATGTATTAGGCATGTCCATTCATAGCAAATTCAGTTCATCACTATGCCTTATTTAGGGCCCTGTTTACTAAACTGCGCTAGAGGCGTGTTAGCGGTTTTAGCACACGCTGTGTAGATGGCTATAATATTCCTATGGGCGTCTGTATGGTTAGCGTGCTATTTTTTAGCATGCACTAAAACGTTAGTGCATCTTAGTAAACAGGGCCCTTAGTGTGTGCAAAATCAACTTAAATTCACTTTAACCTACAAATTAACATATGTTAATTGTGTGAGTGAATTTTAAAAAATTAAAACGGATGTTTAAAATGAAATTGAAAAAAGCCCAAAAATGGACTCAAAGGGCCAGATGAACCAAAAATGTTTGCCTTGTGCACATCCCTGTTGTGTATGTAAAGAAATTCCAATCTTCGCCTTGCAAAAGCTGTTGTCAGTGGTATAGTGACTTTGAAAGGCTGATTTACATGGGTTTCTTTGAATTTTTATTTTGTAGGTATACAACGAAAGGAACCTGTATTGTAAAGAATGGAGAAAAAGAAAGAGAATGGTAATCATGCTTTTTAATTGTTGTGTTTAAAGCATATATCTGTTAGCAGCATCTTTAGGACTCTGGGTATGGGGCATTATGGCTTACCTTTGGGGAAGCTCTGTAAGCTTTAGGATTCACAATTTACATTTCAGGGGATTAAATTTAAGATTTTTAGCCTAGCCAATAGATTTTTGTTTACTGTAAGCTACATTTGCATAGATTGGGTTACTTTCTGCCTTTAAAATATTAGTTGGAGAGCCCTGCAGAAGAATGACATGAAAGTCATTTAAGTGTGTTGTGAACCAAATTTAAATGTAGTAAGACATCTCAAGTGATTTTTACAGGACAGAGGCAGTGACTGACTCTGCCTTGAATCAAAATACTCCATCGTAAGGCCCAGGAGCCATTGGCAGCTCTCATTCTCTTCCGCAATGCAATCTTTCTTTACGTCTGGATGCTCAGAGCTCATGCAGCCTCTGGATAGCATAGCTCTTGGTGAACTTTCGCTCCATGTTGCCTGAACCTGTGTACAAGTTTTGTGATAGTGAGAAAAGTACAAGAGTTTGGGCATAGAGCTGGAACAGGATGGTAGATGCTGGTAGGAGAGGTGGGGTTGAGACTGGCTGAATTGGGTTGAAGGAGAGTTATGTATTGGGGGAGGGGAGAGAGTTTGATGAACAGACTTCCTTTCAGTTGCATGGGTTGCTCTGAATGTTCCTGAATCTTCAGATTTGCCACATCAATGAAGTGGGACCTTCCTCCTTTCCCAGGGCGCTGGCTGCTTTATCTGGTAGTCGTGGAGCTATTATTGATGTGTGTTTGCCAAAGTGGCCTCTGCTTGAAAAAGGAATGACGGTCACTGCCCTACTGTTAGCTGTGAGAAGGGAAGAGTAACTGACTTGGGTGTTTCCTGTGAATTAATTGTGCATTGCTTTTTTTTTTTTTTAATGTTTTGCAAGGCAACAGATTTATTTGATGCAATTCTTGAAGGCTATCCCAAGAGCAAGAAACAGTTTTTTGTAAGTAAATGCTTTTATAACCTTTTAAGGTATCTTGATAATTAATAATTATTACTACTTGTATTTATTAAGGAGACTCTGTGCGAAAGGTTTTTCTAAACCCTTAATTACCACTGAGGAGCTTAGAGGAATGTAATAGTGTAAAAAGCAAGACAGATGGGGGATGGGGATTTTGGCATATTTTTTTTAGAAATCTCTAAGTTGGATAAAAACAGCTTTGACTTGTCCATTTGGTAGTTTTACAATATTTTATCAAGTATGTCTGATTCTCTGTTTAAATAACTAGACAAAACTAGGAAGAAAGAGAGGCAAAGCATCTTCATATTGAGTGATCTAGTTTGCTTCTGCTTCCAGAGGTTTGCAGTGGTTTTACACCAGGCAGTTTGTGCATTCTTTAAGGAACCATTAGGGACTATAGTCTAGTCGTACATCAAACAAGGGCCCAGATGCATCAACCATACGTTAAAAAATCAAAAACGTAAAAGTCCTTACCGAAGTTGAAAAAACGAAGAATGCACTAAAAACAGAAGTCCCACATATTCGGTTTGGTATTTGAAAGTCGAATGCATTACAGAAGTGTAATCCCCGTTGTTAATCTGCCCGTAAAGCATGCGCAGAGCACCCAAGCGTTATGCTGGCTGCTCTGCGCATGCCACAAACGTCAAAACCCAAAACAAAAAAAAACACGTTGAAAATAAAAGGAGCAAAGGCGCTCGTCAGGAGCATCCTGTATGGACGGCCTTGCCCCCCCCCCCCCCCCCCCCGAGGTCGCAGCTGCTCCCCGCTTCCGCATGTATTAAATAAAAAATAAAAACAAAAAACCAAAGTTTAGCAGCTCCGGTCCCCCGCCCTTCCTCTCTCTGTTTTTCTCCTTCTCCAACAGCTCCCACATCCCTCTGGGGACGTCTGAGAAGGCAGCACTGATTGCCTATCAGCTGTTCTTGCCCGTGCAGCGCCTTCACACAGAGGTGAGAGGCGCTGCGCGGGCCGGTAAAGCGGAGGGGGGGGGGTCCGGTAGAGGGGGGAGCAGCGGCGACGAGCTCAGGGGGGCGGGGCACGGGGAGGATGGCGGGAGGCGGAGCTGTGGGAGGAGAAAAACAGAGAGAGGAAGGGAGGGGGACCGGGGCTGCTAAACTTTGGTTGTTTATTTAATACATGCGGAAGCGGGGAGCAGCGGCGACCTCGGGGGGGGGCAGGGGCAAGGCCGTCAATACAGGACGCTCCTGACGAGCGCCCTTGCCCCCTCCCTGTCCTTTTTTGATTTTGTTTTCGTTTCAGGAAGAGGGAAACGGGGAACCACATGTTTGTGTTGTTTATTTTGTTTTTCAACGTGCCAGCTTGGAATTTTAAGGTGCAGGGGGAAGCGGGGAGATGACAGCTCAGGCCTTTACGACTGCTCTGACCATACGTTTAATAGTCGCGGTAAATGATTCGGTGTAATCGTCGGTATTGTTAGTTCATCCCGAATTGTCCACATTACAATGGCAGTTACTCGTTTGTATTCCGTTTTCGTTAGCTGCTTGCTTCGTCGGAAAAAGGCCTTTAATGCATGCAACGGTTAAGAATTTCTTCGTTAAAGGGTCGTTAAGGTTTAGTGCATCTGGGCCAAGGTACTTGAGGTAGACTTTGGCAACCCCTCCCCAGTGCAGACACACACTACTTTTAAATTAAGTCTATCTCCTGTGCATGACAGAGCATTTTATATAGTACTAGTAAAAAAGCCCCGTTTCTGATGCAAATGAAACGGGGGCTAGCAATGTTTTCTTCTGTGTACATGTGGGAGTGTGTGTGTCCCTGCCCTCTGGCCTCGTCTTTCTCCTCCCCCCTCTGAGTCCTTCACTGTTACAGAGCCAGCGATTTGATTTCGTGCTCTGCTGTTTAACGGGGGCTAGCAATGTTTTCTTCTGTGTGCATGTGGGAGTGTGTGTGTCCCTGCCCTCTGGCCTCTCTCCCCTCCCCCCTCTGAGTCCTTCACTGTTACAGAGCCAGCAATTTGATTTCGTGCTCTGCTGTTTTCCTTCACTGACTGTGTTACAGAGAGGGCGGGGCAGACACTCATAGGGAAACCGGATATCTCGCCCCCTTCACACTTCCGGCTGGAGGCTTCATAGAACGTTGGTGTTGCCTTTTATATAGAGAGATTTAAAACCGTACTGCCATTTCCCAACACGGACATGAATAAAGCATTTCTTGTTTTAATACAGGAGGAAGTTGGAATAGAAACAGATGAAGACCATAAGGTCACTCTGCCAGATGTGTGAGAATGCGGGGAAAGTTTCGTCGGCAGGAGCAGTGTGTCCAAATCTCACTTTTTTGCATGACTGGGAATGTATAAGGTGATACTAGTACTGTAAAGCACGTGTAGTGTTAAATATTAAGACCATTTAAGGAAAGCAGGGTAGGTGGGGGACGTTCGGCCTGAGAATTCCTCGTGCCTTTGTTACTGCTTTGTCCAGTGCTTTCAGTGGAAGATGGTGACAGGTGGGATGTCCCTCCTCAAAAATTGGGCAGAAAAAAACAGAGAAAATAAAATGGTCAGCACTTTCCTGCTTTCCTCATTTTCGATTTGGGCAGCATTTAGGTGCAGGAGTTTCCAGTGCTTCCATCTTTCCTCAAGTTGGACTGAAGATTGGATAAACATCACATCCTCCTGGAGATCTAACTTCCTGTTTTTATTACTGCTGCCTGTTGGACTGTGGAATAACCCTCATATTAGTTTCCTAATGCATTAAGAACAGGCAATAAGGTCCTTTTAATATAATTTGGTACAGATTTGCCTACTTACTTAAACAACAAAAAATAGCTTTAATTCTCTAATACAAATACTTTCACCCCTTCCAGAAAAACAAAACTGGTAAGGAAGCATCCGGTTACAGCATCAATAGATTTTTGTTGAAATATATCAGCTTTAGACATTTGACTGCATATCACCAGTGTTGAAATGAACTCAATGTTTTGTTTTCTCTACCCTATAGAATGTAAAAAAAAAAAAAAACTATTGTAAATAAACATTTATTTACATATGTATTTTGCACTGTTTTTACAGCAGAGAGATTTAAAAGAAAAGTGTTTCCTACTGAAACTAAAAATCAGCCCTTTTTATTTTAAAATGTATAGGACACTAGAAAGAAGTTTCAAGTTGATTTGGTATACTGCAAATCACAACTTCCATATCATCAAGCTGATCAATCCATAGACTGGTGGGTTGTGTCCATCTACCAGCAGGTGGAGATAGAGAGCAAACTTTTGCCTCCCTATATGTGGTCATGTGCTGCCGGAAACTCCTCAGTATGTTCTCTATCTCAGCAGGTGGTGGTCACACACAGCAGCAGCTCTGGCTAGGCCTCCAAGCCTAATTTTTAGGTTTTGTTGAGTGCCTGGGGTTGAGGGCTCTTTTGAGCAAGTGCAAACCTGGTGGTGCCAGGTCCCTCCTTTTCTCCCCCCTCCCGCTGGCTCCGTTAAAAAAAAAAAAAAAAAAATTTGAACGTCTTTAAAGGCGTTTATTTCGACGTTTATTTAAACGTTCATTGCAGCTACTCACTGGGACACCAGGTCGTTGCAGCTCGGAGCGGCAAGCAGGTAATTTTTACCTTTTTATAGCGGGCAGGGGGTTCCCCGATTCTTCTCCTCGTGGCATATGGTGTCGGAGGGCGAGGGCGCAAAGGGTCGCTCCCCGGATCGCTTGAGCGCTTCTAGAGGGGATGCGGGGGTCTTAAAGCCTGATTCGCCCTTGTTGGGTGACAGTTTCGTGACCGATGAATGTCCCGGTCCTTCCTCCGGCGTGGCGGTTTTTCCCGCCATAAATGCCCATCCCCCGCTCCTCGCCTCCGCCATCTTGGCCGGCCACGCGGCTCGGACGGCTTCTTCGTGGGCCGCCCTTGAGGTTGGAGACATTAATGCCATGAACGCCCTTAATTTGGGCGACGGCACAAAAGCGGCTAAAGTTAAGCACCGTTCTTCCCGCGCGGCTCCTTCGCGGAGTGTCGCGCCAGACGCCATTTTGGATGCGCAGCATGTCTCTCCCCCGCTCTTGCGAGCGCCGATTGAGGGTGCGGCTAGGGCTGTGGCCCAGGCTGCGGAAGTGCACAGTCTGGGGGGTTTCTCCCCCGAGTTTGTTTTGCTGCTGCATCAGGCCTTCCTCATGCAAAACGCTGCCCCTGCTCCCTCGTCTGGTAAAGAGGTTGAGGTTCCCAGAGGTAAACGCCCTCGGGTTGATTCCCAGGCCTTGGAGGACTTTGTCTCCTCCGATGTAGATGAGGGCAGCGTGTCTGAGGTCTCCCAACGGTCCTTTGCGGATTCCTTGGAGGAGACGGATCCCCGCTCGGATGGAGCGGATGACCCCTCTGCAGCGCGGCTTTTTAGCCCAGAGGATTTGCCCAACCTGCTGATACAGGCCATGGACACTTTGAAGATTTCCTCTCCGGAGGACGTCTCTCCCTCAGCCCCTGTTGGCTCTGCCATTATGCTGGGGACGAAGCGCCCGCCTAGAACCTTCCACGTGCATGATGCCATGCACACCTTAATTTCGGCTCAATGGGATGTCCCGGAAGCGAGCCTTAAAGTGGCTAGGGCTATGTCCCGCCTCTATCCTTTGGCTGTGAGTGAACGTGAGGCCTATCTGTGGCCTACCGTGGATTCTTTAATCACTGCGGTGACTAAGAAAACGGCGTTGCCGGTGGAAGGTGGCACGGCCCTAAAGGACGCCCAAGACAGAAGATTGGAGGCGGCCTTAAGGTCGTCCTTTGAGGCGGCTGCTTTAAGTTTGCAGGCCTCAGTTTGCGGCTCCTATGTGGCCAGGGCGTGCCTGACTATGGTGCAGCGGGCTTCCCCCTCGGATCCTTCCTTGAGGGCTGATTGGCCGGCCCTGGAATCGGGCTTAGCCTATTTGGCAGACTTGCTGTATGATGTCTTGAGGGCCTCAGCTAAAGGCATGGCTCAGACAATCTCTGCACGGCGGTGGCTTTGGCTGAAACATTGGTCTGCTGACCACGCCTCTAAATCCCGCCTGGCTAGATTGCCTTTTAAAGGCAAGCTGCTCTTTGGGGTCGAGCTGGACAAAATCGTGACCGATCTCGGCACGTCTAAGGGCAAGAAATTACCAGAGGTCCGGGCTCGGGCTAGTACTCGTCCCGGTACCTACAGAGGATGGTTGCAGGAAGCCCGTCGGTACCGCCCGGGCAAGTCGGGTTCCTCTGCCCCCTCTTCCTTCAAGAGGAATTTCTCCCCCAAGCAGCATTCCTTTCGCAGAGACCGCCGTCCCGGAGGTGCTCCCTCCGGTCCTTCCCCAGGGTCTCGTACCCAATGACGGGACCTTGGTCCATGCCCCAGTGCAGATTGGAGGACGGCTGTCCTCGTTTCTGGGCGAGTGGACCACAATAACTTCAGACGCGTGGGTGCTGGAAGTCATCAGAGACGGCTACAAGCTAGAGTTCTGCCGACCCTTAAGAGACGGGTTTGTACTCTCTCCCTGCAAGTCTCCGGTCAAAGCTGTGGCAGTGCAGCAGACCTTGGACAATCTGATCCGCCTGGGCGCGGTCGTTCCGGTGCTAGAAAGTCAGCTTGGCAAGGGACGTTACTCCATTTACTTTGTGGTACCAAAGAAAGGAGGTTCTGTCCGGCCTATCCTCGACTTCAAAGGGGTCAATCGGGCCTTGAAAGTGCGGCACTTTCGCATGGAGACTCTCCGCTCTGTTATAGCGGCAGTGAAGGCAGGAGAGTTCTTGGCCTCCTTGGACATCAAGGAAGCGTACCTGCATATTCCCATCTGGCCTCCTCATCAACGCTTTCTGCGTTTTGCAGTCCTGGGACGACACTTCCAGTTCAGAGCCCTCCCATTCGGGTTGGCTACTGCTCCGCGGACCTTTTCCAAAGTAATGGTGGTCATCGCGGCCTTCCTACGAAAGGAAGGGGTACAAGTCCATCCTTATCTGGACGACTGGTTGATCCGAGCCCCCTCTTATGCAGAGTGCGGCAAAGCTGTGGACCGGGTAGTTGCTCTTTTGAGCTCCCTGGGATGGATCATCAACTGGGAGAAGAGCCAGCTGCGCCCGACTCAGTCCCTGGAGTACCTGGGAGTTCGATTCGACACCCAAGTGGGCAGAGTGTTCCTGCCAGACAATCGGATTGTCAAACTTCAGGCTCAGGTGGACCAGTTCCTAGTAGCCTCTCCTCTTCGGGCTTGGGACTATGTGCAGCTGTTGGGCTCTATGACGGCCACGATGGAAGTAGTGCCCTGGGCCAGGGCTCATATGAGACCACTTCAACACTCTTTGCTGCAGCGCTGGACTCCGATGTCGGAGGATTATGCTGTGCGCCTTCCCTTGGATCCAGCAGTGCGCAAGGCGCTGAGCTGGTGGATGCAGACAGACAAGTTGTCTGCGGGAATGCCTCTGGTGACCCCAGAGTGGATTGTCGTCACGACGGACGCCTCTTTGTCGGGCTGGGGAGCCCACTGCTTGGGAAGGACAGCGCAGGGGCTCTGGTCTCCTGCAGAGGCAAAGTGGTCTATCAACCTCCTGGAACTCAGAGCCATTCGGTTGGCGCTTTTGGAGTTCATCCCGGTACTGGTGTTGAAGCCTGTACGGGTCCTGTCGGACAATGCCACGGCTGTGGCCTATGTCAACCGCCAGGGAGGTACCAAGAGCGCCCCTCTAGCCAAGGAGGCTATGAATCTTTGCCAGTGGGCGGAAGCGAACCTGGAGCAGCTTTCAGCGGCCCACATTGCCGGAGTCATGAATGTCAAGGCGGACTTTCTCAGTCGCCATACCTTGGAGCCCGGAGAGTGGCAGCTATCTGCTCAGGCGTTCTTGGACATCACGAAGCGCTGGGGCCAGCCGAGCCTAGATCTGATGGCGTCATCGGCCAATTGCCAAGTGCCGCGCTTTTTCAGCAGAGGACGGGACCCTCGATCCCTGGGAGTAGATGCTCTTCTCCAACAGTGGCCGAACCAAGAGCTCCTCTATGTGTTCCCGCCCTGGCCCATGTTGGGCAGGGTGCTAGACCGGGTGGCAAAGCATCCCGGCAGGGTAATCCTGGTGGGTCCGGATTGGCCCAGACGTCCCTGGTATGCGGACTTGATCAGGCTCTCAGTCGACGATCCTCTGCGGCTGCCAGTGGAGCAGGGCCTGTTACATCAGGGTCCCGTGGTGATGGAGGATCCCTCCCCCTTTGGTCTTACGGCCTGGCTATTGAGTGGCAGCGTCTGAGGAAGAAGGGCTTCTCAGACAAGGTCATCGCCACTATGCTGAGAGCGAGGAAGCGCTCTACTTCTACTGCTTACGCCAGGGTTTGGCGTATCTTTGCAGCGTGGTGTGAAGCAGGCTCACTTTCTCCCTTCACTGCTCCAATTTCTTCAGTGTTGGCGTTCCTGCAAGAAGGTCTGGAGAAAGGCCTGTCGCTCAGTTCCCTTAAAGTCCAGGTAGCGGCTCTGGCTTGCTTCAGGGGCCGCCTGAAGGGTGCTTCCCTGGCTTCGCAGCCAGATGTGGTGCGCTTTCTCAAGGGAGTTAATCACCTGCGCCCTCCTCTGCACTCAGTGGTGCCTGCGTGGAATCTCAACCTGGTGCTAAGAGCATTGCAGAAGCCACCGTTTGAACCCTTGTCGAGGGCATCTCTGAAAGACCTGACGTTGAAAGCAGTCTTTTTGGTGGCTATCACTTCAGCCAGAAGAGTTTCCGAGCTCCAGGCGCTCTCATGTCGAGAGCCTTTTCTGCAGTTCACTGAGGCAGGAGTGACTATTCGCACAGTGCCTTCCTTTCTGCCCAAGATTGTTTCTCGCTTCCATGTGAATCAGCAGCTCTGTCTCCCTTCCTTTCGTAGGGAGGACTACCCAGAGGAGTACTCTGCTCTTAAATATCTGGATGTGAGACGAGTCATCATCAGATACTTGGAAGTGACCAATGATTTCCGGAAATCGGATCATCTGTTTGTCCTGTTTGCAGGTCCTCGTAAGGGTCTGCAGGCTGCTAAGCCTACAGTGGCAAGATGGGTCAAGGAAGCCATTGCAGCGGCTTATGTGGCCGCGGGGAAGGTGCCGCCTATCCAGCTGAAGGCTCACTCCACGAGAGCTCTGGCGGCCTCGATGGCAGAGGCCGGATCCGTCTCCTTGGAAGAGATATGCAAGGCGGCAACTTGGGCTTTGGCTCATACATTCTCCAAGCATTACCGTTTGACTGTGGCTGCACGGGCGGAGGCCCGGTTTGGAGCTTCAGTGTTGAGGTCAGGGATTTCAGTGTCCCGCCCTGGGTGAGTACTGCTTCGGTACATCCCACCAGTCTATGGATTGATCAGCTTGATGATATGGAAGGTAAAATTATGTATCATACCTGATAATTTTCTTTCCATTAATCATAGCTGATCAATCCATAGCCCCTCCCAGATATCTGTACTGTTTTTATTCTGGTTGCATTTCAGGTTCAAGTTTAGTCTTCAGTTACTTCAGTAAGACTTCGTGTTCAAGTTTTTTCACTTGGATTCTTCAAGAGTTGAGACGAGTTTGTGTTACAGTGAGCTGCTGCATTCCTCTCCCCTCCGTTTTACGGGGCTGGATTGAGACTTAAAATTCTGCCGGCACTCCCTCCCGCTTCGTGCGGTTGTAGGGCAGCTTTGTACCTGTCCCGCTTCGGCGGTGTTAGGGTCAGTCAGCTCCTCCCGCGGTTGCGGTTGCAGGATAAGCCAGATCCCCCCGCATCGGCAGGTGTGGTGTCCCTCCCCCGCTCCGCGGGGATGAGCTGGACGGATTCCCCTCCCCCACTTGTGTGGGGATGAGCTGGGTTAATTCCCCTCCCCCGTTTCGGCGGTGGTGAGCTGGGCAGAGTGTCCCTTCGTGGGTGTAATTCTCTAAGTGCTGAGTCCTGCGGATGGAGCTTTGATATCGACATACTGAGGAGTTTCCGGCAGCACATGACCACATATAGGGAGGCAAAAGTTTGCTCTCTATCTCCACCTGCTGGTAGATGGACACAACCCACCAGTCTATGGATTGATCAGCTATGATTAATGGAAAGAAAATTATCAGGTATGATACATAATTTTACCTTCCTTGTCACTTGCAGCAGATGGGAATCCAGGAACTGGTTAAGGGGTAGATGCATCAAGCAAACGTAAAAAAATCAGAAACGTAAAAACCTTTACCGAATCTCAAATAACGAAGCATGGTCCAAAAACACAGCCCCAAAAAGTTTGGTGCGGTATTGGAAAGAACGATGCACTAATCCCCGTCGGTAATCGGCTCATAAAGCATGTGCAAAGCAGCCAAGCGTTATACTGGCTGCTCTGCGCATGCCAGAAACGTAAGAAAAAAAAGAAAACACAAACACGTGGCTCCCCACTTTCCCCTGCATGTCTCCACAAACATTAAAGGATCGGAGGGGGCAAAGGCACTCATCAGCAGCGTCCTGTATGGACGGCCTTGTTTCCCCCCCCCCCCCCCCCCCCCCGAGGTTTCCGCTGCTCCGTTTGTGAAATAAAAGCTTTTAAAAATGAAACCTTTGCAGTTGCTGGGCTCCCCCTCCCTTCCTGTGTCTCTCTTCTTTAGTCGGCAATGCTCCGCCTCCTGCACTCCTCCACCTCCGTGCCCCGCCCCCCGATTTCATCCCCGCCGCTCCCCCCCCCCCACCGGACCCCCCTCCACCATAATGGCCGGTGCAGCGCCTCTCACCTATGTTTGAAGGCGCTGCACAGGATGGATCAGCTATTCTTTAGCTCTTCTGTCTCCTCCGATGTCTCCTTTTTCTTCCTGTGTCCGCCCTCCTCTGACGTCAGCTATCTGACGTCAGAGGAGGGCGGACACAGGAAGAAAAAGGAGACATCGGAGGAGACAGAAGAGCTAAAGAATAGCTGATCCATCCTGTGCAGCGCCTTCAAACATAGGTGAGAGGCGCTGCACCGGCCATTATGGTGGAGGGGGGGTCCGGTGGGGGGGGAGGGGGGAGCGGTGGGGACGAAATCGGGGGGGGCGGGGCACGGAGGTGGAGGAGGGCAGGAGGCGGAGCATTGCCGACTAAAGAAGAGAGACACAGGAAGGGAGGGGGAGCCCAGCAACTGCAAAGGTTTCATTTTTAAAAGCTTTTATTTCACAAACGGAGCAGCGGGGACTTCGGGGGGGGGGGGGGGGGCAAGCAAGGCAAGGCCAGGCCGTCCATACAGGACGCTGCTGATGAGCGCCTTTGCCCCCTCCTGATCCTTTTTTAATTTAGTTTCCTTTTTTATTTTAGGCACAGGGAAGCAGGGAACCACTTTTCTTTTAAAACATGCCAGCAATTTGGTTTTTCATCGTGCAGGGGGCAGTGGGGAGATGACAGCTCAGGCTTTAACGACAGGTCTGAGCTGACGTTAAATTTCTGGTGGTAAGTGAATCGTTGCTATCGTCGGTATAGTTAGTGCATTCCGAATTGTCTACATTTCAATGGTAGTTTCTCATTTGCATTCCAGTTTCGTTAGCTGCTACTGCCGTCGAAAAATAGGCTTTAGTGCATGGAAAGGATAGGAAATTCTTCCTTAAGGGCTCATTTAACGATGAAAAACGTTTAGTGCATCTGGGCCTAAGTCCGCCTACCAGCAGGTGGAGATAAGAGATAAACAAACTACTACTACTACTATAAATCAAAGGCAGTGATGCCAGACGGCCAGCTCCTTCCTCAGTTAGTATGTCTCTATCTCAGCAGGTGGTGGACTGCTTTTCTGCAGCTCCTGGGCCCAAGGCCTCTGAGGCTGCTCCTGGGCTGGTGGCAAGTTTGAGCCGGGGGTGGCGGACTGGTGGTGTCCCCTTTGGCAGCATACTCAGTTGCTGGATCCCTGCTGCACCTCAAATTCCCTCTGAACAGGCTTTTGCTGTTCCTTTCCTTCCCTGTTTTTTTTTTTTAGGGAGGAGGCAGAAACCAAGAGAACCATAGAATTTATTTAAAAGAGAAACAGAGAAGCACAGGGAAGTGTGTTTTTGCTGAGACAGGTTTGTGTTACTGCTGTCTGAGTCCTGTTGCCTGATTGTGTGAGCCTGCCTTGAAGTGGAGTCGGAGAGTTTTTTTCTTCGGCTCAGCTGTCAGTTCCCGCGCTTTCCCGGTGCGGAGTGTCCTGCAGGGTTCTTGTTCGGGGGCAGGTGATGGCAGCGGAGGCGGTAAAACGCAGTTCCCGATGTGGGAAACGGCGTTCAGCGGTGGGCCTTTGCAGTACGGGGTGCGCTGATTTGGCGGGACTCGATGGAGCTGTGCCCCCCCCCCCCCCCCCCCCCGAGAGCATGCTTTCCCGCCCGGAGCCTGGCAATTCTCACACCATTTTGTGAACGGTCGCGGAGCCGTCTCCGGTAGCGGTTTTGGGCAAAGTTTCTCCGCTGGTAGGGGAGTCGGGGGGGGGGGGGCATCAGGCACTGTGGGCGGTGGTGCAGGTGCCATGGCTGCGACCTCCGTTGCGGGGGAGGGGTTTTGGCCAGAGTTTATTTTGCTACTCATCAGGCGTTTTTGTTGAAAAGGGCCTTGCCCACCCCCCACGTGGCTGCGACAGCTTCCGCCTTTGATCCTCTCAGTGGGGTCTGGGGGTAACCAAGAGATTTGGGGGTTTTCCCCAGAGGATTTCTCCTCCCTCAAAAAGCCTAGGCTTTTGGGGGGGGTCTAAGGAGGGGTCCTGCATACAGTCGTCTGCAGCACCCTCCGTGGTGGCTCTCTCGGAGCAGAAGGGGGTAGAGGACGTGGAGGGCAGTGTCCTCACTGACCAACCGGAGGACCCTTCCGCCGTGAGGATTTTCCATAAGGAGAAGTTGTCTTCCTTTATCTCTCAGGCGCTGGAAGCACTGAATATAGAGGACCCTGAGGTTGCGGCTTCTCAGGCGGTCAACCCCAAGATGGCTAGTAAGGCCTTTCCGGTACATGAAGCTATCTGGTTTCAGCGGACCGTTTAGAGTAATTTGCTCTACCTAGGGTGACGGCGGTCACTAAGACGACTTCTTCCAGTGGAAGGTGGTGTGAAACTTAAAGATATGCAAGACAAACGGCTAGAGGCCTCTTTAAAACGTGCCTTTGAGGTGGCTGCTTTGACACTTCAAGCTTCTGTTTGTAGTTCTTAGGCGGCTAGAGCTTCTCAGTTGGCTACATTCTGTCGTGGATTCAATTTCGGAGTCTGATATGCCAGGAACTCCTCAGATGTCGCTGATGGATACTGGGCTGGCGTACTTGGCAGATGCCTTGTATGATTTGGTCCGTGCTTCGGCCAAACTCATGGCCTTGACCGTTTCCTCTCGGCGTCTTCTGTGGCTCCGTCATTGGGCCGCAGATATGGCCTCTAAGCAATGGCTCATTAAATTGCCTTTCTGAGGGAAATTGCTTTTTGGGGAACACCTAGAAAAGATTGTTAAAGATTTGGGGGATTCCAAATATCAGCGTCTTCCGGAGGATAGACCCAAGTTCACTTCTAGGCAGGGAGCCTCAAGGTCACGTTTCAAAGAGACGCAACGTTATCGCCCGGGGCAGTCCAATGCACCGTTTCAGCGTCCTCGTTTTGGACAGCGTTCTTCCTTTCGCAACGAGAAGCGTCTGGCTGGACCCCCCTCTCTTGCCAGGGGGCTGCTTCTCGGGCCTCCCAATGATGGGGCGCAGGTCCACTCGGGAGGAGAGCAGTTTGGTGGTTGGCTTTCTCTGTTTCTTCCAGAGTGGGCCAGAATTACTTTGGACCAGTGGGTCCTCGATGTGGTGCGAGAAGGGTACAAGCTAGAATTCTTCTCTCAGTCAGACTTTTTTTCTGGAGTCCCGCTGTTTATTGCGGGCCAAGAGGACAGCGGTTCTGCAGTGTTTGCGAGACCTGCTAAGGATAAGGGGCTATTGTGCCTGTTCCTCCTCTCAAAAGGCGCACAGGTCGGTGCTCCATCTTCTTTGTGGTTCCAAAGAAGGGAGGGGCTTTTCGGCCTATTCTCGATCTAAAAGTAAACCAGTTTTTGTGGGTTTGTCACTTCCACATGGAGACATTAAAGGCAGTTATTGCTGCTGTTCAACCAGGCGAGTTTTTGACGGCTCTCGATTTGAGGGAAGATTACCTGCACATTCCCATTTGGCAGCCCCATCAGAGATTTCTCAGATTTGCAGTGCTGAGTCAGCACTTCCAGTTTCGGGCCCTTCCTTTCGGAATGGCCCACGCACTTTTTTCCAAGGTCATGGTGGTGGTGGCGGCGTTCCTGCAGAAGGAGGAGATTAGAGTGCATCCATATCCCGACGACTGGCTGATTCAGGCGACGACAGCAGAGGAGAGTCGAGTGGTCACCGACCGAGTGATCCTTAGATTGGGTGGTCAATATGGACAAGAGTCATCTGGTTCCTACTCAGAGTCTGGAGTATCTTGGAGTGCAATTCGATACGAAGCGGGGGAAGGTGTTTCTCCCCGAGGGGTGAAGGATCAGATTGCTTTCTCAGGTACGGACCTTATTGAGTTGTCGCGCTCCCCGAGTGTGGGACTATGTTCAGCTCCTCGGTTCTCTAATACCTTGGAGGTCATTCCATGGGCAAGGGCTCACATGCGGCCTCTTCAGAATTTGAGCATCTGGATTATCAACGACACCTTCCTTGGTTGAGCCGGGCCAGGGACAGTCTCGCATGGTGGCTCTGGTCAGCCAATTTGCAGAAGGGTGTTTCTCTGGCATCTCCCAATTGGGTGGTAGTCGTGACGGATGCCAGCCTTGCGGGCTGGGGAGCCCATTGTCTTCATCGAGTAGCCCAGGGATCGTGGACCCCACTTGAAGCGACTTGGCCGATAAATCATCTGGAGTTGCAAGCAGTAGTGAATGTGCTGCGGAGTTTTCAGGACCTTCTGCATAGGCAGGCGGTTCGTGTATTCTCAGACAACACCATCGGCAGGGGGGCACTCGCAGTCTTCCCTTGGCAGTGGAAGCGTCTCGTCTTCTAGTATGGGCGGAAGCGCATGTTCAGAGTCTGTCAGCAGCGCACATTGCTGGTCAAGACAATGTTCAAGCGGATTTTCTCAGACGGACTCTTTTGGACGCAGTGGAATGGACGCTGTCGGACTCGGCTTTTCGGCTGATCTGTCAACGTTGGGGAAGACCAGTAATGGATCTCATGGCCATGGCTTGCAACGCCAAAGTCCCCCAGTTTTTCAGCCGCAAAGGGCAGCCAGGATCTGCAGGATTGGACGCTTTTCTCCAGCCATGGCTGGAACAACAGCTACTGTATTTTTTCCTCTGTGGCCTCTGATAGGGAAAGTTCTGTGCCACATAGGGCGGCATCGGGGGCCGGTCATTCTAGTGGCTCCAGACTGGCCCTGATGGCCGTGGTATGTGGATCTTGTTTGAGCACTCTCAGAGCCACGATTGCGACTTCCGGTGACTCCCGATCCGCTGCATCAAGAGCCAGTTCAGATGGAAAATCCCTCCCGCTTTGGTCTTATGGCCTGGCTATTGAGATTCAGCAGTTGAGGAAGAAGGGATTTTCAGGACCAGTCATTGCCACTCTTTTGGGGGCACAGAAGCAGTCTACTTCAGCAGCGTACACGCAAGTGTGGAAAGCTTTCTCGGCGTGGTGTGCTTTGCATGCTGAATCACCTTTTCAGGCGGCAATTCCTGTTATTCTGGAGTTCCTTCAGCATGGTCTTCAAAAGGGATTCGTAATCACAAGAGAGGGTAATACAGCATACAATATAAACAAGAAAAAGCAACACTGGGCCTTCAAGAAAGAGACAATGGCAGTCCTTGATTGTGAAAAAGACCCGACACAGGCCGTGTTTCGGCGCACAAGCACCTGCCTCAGGGGTCAAAGTGTGTCTTCACAATATATGAGCAGGAATGTTCAGACAGTCTGAGAAAATTGCCAGCCACCACTGAGCGTTTGTTCAATCCTACCAGACGCTGTCTGTGTGAAAACTGCCAAAAAAAGGCTTTTTTTTTTTTTTTTTTGGCAGTTTTCACACAGCGTCTGGTAGGACTCAGACAGGCGGCTTCTTGGGCAGAAGCGTCAGCCTTATCTCTGGAGAGATTTGTCGGGCGGCTGCTTGGGCGTCCCATCATACTTTTGCGAAGCGTTACAGGCTAAACGTGTCTGCTCGGGAGGATGCGAGTTTTGGGACGGGAGTGTTGGCGCGGGGAGCGTCTGCTTCCCACCCTACTTAAGGAATGCTTTGGTACATCCTAATTCCTGGATTCATCTGCTGCAAGTGACAAGGAAGGTAAAATTATGTCTTACCTGATAATTTTCTTTCCTTTAACACAGCATATGAATCCAGGATCCCTCCCTACTTCAGCTGACAGTTTTTTTCATTTTCTGTGCAGTGTGGCTATTTTTTCCTTCCGGGTTCTCTTTTGCAGATGCAGAGTTCAGACAGATATGGGAACATGGAAATGATTCCGATTTCTGGATCAAGTTGCAGTTATTTCGAAGTTCTTATTTTGTTTTCTGTGAGGATGGTTTCTGGTTGTTATTGGTTTCACATTTTTGGCCTTGGCAAATGCTTACGAATGATATACTAACTGAGGGAGGAGCTGGCCGTTTGGCATCACTGCCTTTAGTTTATCGCTATCACCACCTGCTGGTAGATGGACTTAACCCACTAGTTCCTGGATTCATCTGCTAGAACATAATTTTACCATTTGTCTAAGACGGGGTGGGGGGGACAGGAGGAACATATACAAAGACACCTTTGTATCAGACATGACAAACCATGACATGAGAAAAGAACTGTGGGAAGGCATGTGGGATCAGGGATAACACTCAAAGCTCTATGCTCCAATGCAGGCTTAGCAGGAACTTAGCATGCTTCCAGAAGAACATTTTAACGCATGCATTCTGATAGCCCATGTGCTACTGGGCTTGTTTTAGGCACAGGGGTAAAGGGGATCTTGCAAAGAACTTTTTTTTGTTTGACTTTACAGCATGCATGATGAAAGAAAGGCCCTGGATAATCTGTTATGGGCAAGAATGTGATACTTTTTCCTTCTTGGCCTCCCGTTGCCCTCCTTACTCTCAAATCCATGATCATATTTTTAGCTACTGAATAGAAGGTAATTTTCAGCCCAGAAAACTTTCCCATATTGCTTCCACTCTGTATCCTTTCAGAGGTTCTAGAGAAAAAAAATATTTTATTCTGCTTTTTTAATTTGCAAACCAATAATACACTTTTTCAGTACTAGCTCAAGCTGAGTTACATTTGGGTATAGAAAGTATATCCCTCTCCTTGGAGGGCTCACAATCTGTACTTGAGGCGATGGAGGGTTAAGTGGCTTTAGATCAGAAGGAGCAGGCACCCCTGGGTGTCAATCCTGGAGCTCTAAGTACATAAGTAATGCTATACTGGGAAAAGACCAAGGGTCCATCGAGCCCAGCATCCTGTCCACGACAGCGGCCAATCCAGGCACCTGGCAAGCTTCCCAAACGTACAAACATTCTATACATGTTATTCCTGGAATTGTGGATTTTTCCCAAGTCCATTTAGTAGCGGTTTATGGACTTGTCCTTTAGGAAACCGTCCAACCCCTTTTTAAACTCCGCTAAGCTAACCGCCTTCACCACTTTCTCCGGCAACGAATTCCAGAGTTTAATTACACGTTGGGTGAAGAAAAATTTTCTCCAATTTGTTTTAAATTTACTACACTGTAGTTTCATCGCATGCCCCCTAGTCCTAGTATTTTTGGAAAGCGTGAACAGATGCTTCACATCCACCTGTTCCACTCCACTCATTATTTTATATACCTCTATCATGTCTCCCCTCAGCCGTCTCTTCTCCAAGCTGAATAGCCGTAGCCTCTTTAATCTTTCTTCATAGGGAAGTCGTCCCATCCCCGCTATCATTTTAGTTGCCCTTCTCTGCACCTTTTCCAATTCTACTATATCTTTCTTGAGATGCGGCGACCAGAATTGAACACTTGGCTACTCCTCCACTTGAGTCTTTCTAGACGTATGTCCTAGACACACTGTGGAAAAATCTAATCCTTTAGGCCTTAAGTATGGTTCACCCTTGGCATCTCTGCTTCTGTCTAAATCGGCTTGTTCTGAAAATATTTGGATCCGATATTTAGCAGGACATATCTGAATAGAAAAGGGTCTTTAAATTAAGTTACTTACTGGGCCAGATCTAGATATCAGTGACACTGTGGCTTGTGGTGAGGCGGGGCAGGGGTGGACCCGAAAAGTATCTGGGTGCTGCAAATGTTTAATGCTGGTACCCAGATAACCAGCTGGGCAAGAAGGACCACATAAAATGTAGTTTTAACTATGTCTGCTTAGTGATTTCGATACTGCCACTGAATTTTGGCGCACCTAGGTGACTTCAAGGAGCTGCTCATACCTGGATAAGGGCCCCACAAGGCTTCCCTATCCCCTATCAACCTGTTCAAAAAGGCATTCCACAATGATCAATCCTAAATTCCAGATAACGAAAATTATACCAGAACTGGACAAAAGTGAACCCTCGATACTTAATTGCTTAATTTACTCTGTCACCATTGAACTTTAACGCAATACCACTTTATTTCTCAGTCCGGAAATGAACTCTCTATACCTGGCTGCTTAAAGTACTCTGTCACTTACAAACTTTAATGCAATATCACTCTGTATTTCTCATTCCGATAATGGCGATTGCCACTATGGCCTGCAAATATGTGGGAAAATGTGGGATACAAATGCAACAAATAAATAAAGATACTGATTAACTGTTATGTCCCTCACCTGCTGTGTGGCCCGCACGATCAGCTCAGCTTCGGTCCCGCTCGCGGTAGCCGGCCATGTTCAGTCCAGTCGCGAAGGCTGGCTACGCTTCAGAATTGTGGTGTCCAGGCTTGATGGCAGGTCATTCCGGTTGCCGGCCATTGAAGCAGTCTTGCCAGTCAGGGTCTTCCCGCCCTCATAGGCCGGCCATTCCGATTCGGTCCTGAAGGCCGGCCATGCGGTCTGGCAGCATTCCGGAAGTGGGGCTTGCTTCCGGCACGGTTCCTTCGCCGTGCCTGATTGTGCAGGATTGGCCGCCTTTTGCTGCTGCTCCTCCTCTCTCCAGCAGCCGCCTATCCAGATCGTTCTCTACAGCTGCTCAGAGTTAATGCTGATGAGAGGGCTATTTAAGAGCCGCAGTCTCCCTCATACCTTGCTTTGGCTTCTATTGCTTTAGTGGTTTGGTGCTCGATATCGTGTGCTCTGCTTTACCTGACTTCCGGATTGACCCTTGGACTGAACCTGACTACCTGCTGTGTTGCTGCCTGCCTAGACCCTTGGACTGAACTTGACTACCTGCTGTGTTGCTGCCAGCCTAGACCCTTGGGCTGTACTCGACTACCCGCCAGCCAGGTCAGTGGCTGTCCAACCCCGTCTGTTCCCGAAGTCCTGGTGGCCACCTGCACCTGGGGCCTCAACCCCCGGGGAACGGTGGTCACTTCCCAGGTGAAGCTAGGGTTTGTCCGGCTGCCTGGCCGAGTATGGCGCTGCTCTTCTTCTACTGTGCTCAGTCGTGGCACAAAGGCTCACCACCCGGGTCAACATTAACTAAGGCTTCTCCGAGGACAAGCAGGCTCCTTGTTTTCATGACTGGGTTGACGTCCACGGCAGCCCCTCAAACCGGAAGAAAAAATCTCGCGGGAGGTCCCGCACGCGGGGCACGCCTACCGCGCATGCGCGGCCGTCTTCCCGCCCGTGCGCAACCGTTCCCGCTCAGTTTTTTCGCTTTCTGCGCTGGAGAGAGATGCGTCTTCATCCCTCTCCGTGTCAGCCCCGGAAAACCGATTTACGGCCTAGTCCGCAATTTTCTTTATTGCTTTCTGCGCGTTCGCGCGCCCCCTTTTAAAAAAAAAAAGGACCTTTCCTTTCCCTTTCGTCGAGTTTCTCTGTTTGTTTCGCCTTGTCGGCCATTCTTTATTTTGTGGTGTGCCCTTTTACCGCCACCATCGACGATTTTGACCTCACCGACGCGATTTTTCCGTCGATGTCCTCAAAGGTCCCAAGCGGATTCAAAAAGTGTGGTCGGTGCGGCCGGCAGATCTCGCAGACCGATCCTCATGCTTGGTGTCTCCAGTGCCTCGGCCCGGAGCATAATTCCAAGGCATGCACCTTGTGTCTCGGCTTGAGAAAGCGGACGCAGGTGGCGAGGCAAGTTCTTCGGGACCGTCTTTTTGGAACTTGCACCGGTCCTTCGATGTCGACCTTGGCGTTATTGGTGTCGACGGCCGGGTCTTCGGTACCGATGTCGACGTCTTCGACGCCGATTATGGCACCGACCCCAGGAGTACAGCGTCCCTTGGCCCAACGACCTGGCAGCGATGACGGCGAGCGACCGTGTGGGCAGTCCACCCCAGTCACTTCCGCTGCTCAGGGCCATCGGGACCAAACCCTGTCTGATCCGACCCCCAGAGGGCGCGGGGACTCCACCTGCTCCTCATCCATGCCTCGGAGCGCCGATGACGGGCATCGAAAGAAAGCTGCGAAGAAGCACCGTCATCGGTCGCCCACAGCGCATGGGACTGGCAGTTCCGGGACGTCGAGAGAAGACTCGACCCCCAAGAAGCGCCAGCGTCGGGAGGAGCGCTCCCCCTCTATCGAAGAGGTGTCGATGTGCAGGTCATCGGGTACCCCGGTACCGTCTCCTGGACCCGGGCAGCTTCCAGCACCGACACCCACACCAGCCCCCCAGCCTCTCCCGACAGCGGGCCTAGACGAGTGCCTCCGAGCCATCCTCCCGGGGATCCTGGAGGGGCTGATGCGCCAGGCCTTGCCGGCACCGGGGGTGCTGTTGATGGAAGCGCCGGCTGGCTCTGGCCCTGTGATGCGGTCTTCGACACCGCCACTCAGGTGGAATCCACGTCGATGGAGGGAGCATCGTCCCCGCCGGCACGGGAGTCCACCTCTCGATACCATCGTCGAGGACATGGTTCTTCGGGGTCGAGACGGGTCCGGTTGTGGTCTGAGCTGAGAGAGCTCATGTCCGATACCGAGGAGGAGGCCTCATGGGAGGAGGAGGCAGACCCCAGATATTTCTCCTCCGAGGAGTCTGTGGGTCTTCCCTCCGACCCCACACCTTCACCGGAGAGGAAGCTCTCGCCTCCAGAGAGCCTCTCCTTCGCCTCTTTTGTCCGGGATATGTCTATTAGCATTCCCTTCCCAGTGGTCACCGTGGATGAGCCGAGGACTGAGATGCTCGAGGTCCTCGACTATCCATCACCACCTAGAGAGTCTTCCACAGTACCATTGCACAGTGTCCTCAAGGAGACACTGCTTCGGAACTGGTTGAAGCCTTTATCTAATCCCACCATCCCTAAGAAAGCGGAGTCCCAATACAGAGTCCACACAGACCCAGAGTTGATGTGGCCTCAGCTGCCATGACTCAGCGGTCGTGGACTCTGCTCTCAAAAGGTCAAGTTCGAGGGATACCGCCTCGGCGCCCCCAGGGCGGGAGTCTCTCACTGTGGACTTGTTTGGGAGGAAGGCCTACCATTCTTCCATACTCGTGACCAGGATCCAATCATACCAGCTCTACACGAGCATCCACATGCAGAACAATGTGCAGCAACTGGCGGACCTGGTTGACAAGCTCCCCCCGGAGCAGTCCAGGCCCTTTCAGGAGGTGGTCAGGCAGCTGAAGGCGTGCAGAAAATTCCTGTCCAGGGGTATCTATGACACCTGTGATGTGGCATCCAGAGCCGCGGCCCAGGGTATAGTGATGCGCAGACTCTCATGGCTGCGTGCCTCTGACCTGGACAACCGCACCCAGCAAAGGCTGGCAGATGTCCCTTGCCGGGGGGATAACATTTTTGGCGAGAAGGTCGAGCAGTTGGTGGCCCAACTACACCAGCGGGAAACCGCTCTCGACAAGCTCTCCCACCAGGCGCCTTCAGCATCCGCCCCCACTGGTGGACGTTTTTCCCGGTCCAGGCAGGCTGCACCTTAAGCTTACAGCAAGCGTAGGTACAACCAACCGGCCCAAAGGGACAGTCCCAGCGCGCTCGTTCCCGTAAACAGCGTGCGCCTAAGCAGCCCCCTGCGCCTCCACAGCAAAAGCAGGGGACGGGCTTTTGACTGGATCCATGGGAACATAGCCGCCATCAAAGTAGCCGTGCCGGACGGCCTGACGGTCGGGAGGTTGACAGTTTTTCACCAAAGGTGGCCTCTGATAACCTCCAACCAGTGGGTTCTCCAAATAGTGCGGTGCGGATACACCCTAAATTTGGTCTCCACCCCACCAAATTGTCCACCGGGAACTCAATCCTTCAGCTCCCACCACAAGCAGGTACTTGCAGAGGAACTCTTCGCCCTTCTCAGTGCCAATGCGGTCGAGCCTGTGCCACCCGGGCAGGAAGGGCAGGGATTCTATTCCAGGTACTTCCTTGTGGAAAAGAAAACAGGGGCGATGCGCCCCATCCTAGACCTGAGAGGCCTGAACAAGTATCTGGTGCGAGAAAAGGGCGACTAAAATGATAGAGGGGATGGGACGACTTCCCTATGAAGAAAGATTAAGGAGGCTAGGGCTATTCAGCTTGGAGAAGAGACGGCTGAGGGGAGACATGATAGAGGTATATAAAATAATGAGTGGAGTGGAACAGGTGGATGTGAAGCGTCTGTTCACGCTTTCCAAAAATACTAGGACTAGGGGGCATGCGATGAAACTACAGTGTAGTAAATTTAAAACAAATCTGAGAAAATTTTTCTTCACCCAACGTATAATTAAACTCTGGAATTCGTTGCCGGAGAAAGTGGTAAAGGCGGTTAGCTTAGCAGAGTTTAAGAAGGGGTTGGACGGTTTCCTAAAGGACAAGTCCATAAACCGCTACTAAATGGACTTGGGAAAAATCCACAATTCCAGAATAACATATATAGAATGTTTGTACGTTTGGGAAGCTTGCCAGCTGCCCTTGGCCTGGATTGGCCGCTGTCGTGGACAGGATGCTGGGCTCGATGGACCCTTGGTCTTTTCCCAGTATGGCATTACTTATGTATTTATAAAAGTTCAGGATGCTTTCCTTGGGCACCCTTCTCCCCATGATTCAGAAAGACGATTGGCTTTGTTCCCTGGATTTAAAGGATGCTTATACTCATATCCCGATACTGCCAGCTCACAGACAGTATCTGAGATTCCGTCTGGGGACACGTCACTTCCAGTATTGTGTGCTGCCCTTTGGGCTCGCCTCTGCACCACGGGTGTTTACGAAATGTCTCGTGGTGGTTGCGGCGTACATGCGCAAGCTGGGGGTGCACGTGTTCCCGTATCTCGATGATTGGCTTGTGAAGAGCACCTCAGAGGTGGGAGCTGTTCGGTCCAACTACTGGGGCTGCTGGGGTTTGTGATAAATTACCTGAAGTCCCATCTCCAGCCAGTCCAATCTCTGGAATTCATAGGAGCTCTGCTGAATTCACGGACGGCTCAGGCCTATCTTCCCGAGACGAGGGCTCAGAACCTTCTGTCCCTCGCCTCCCAGGCCAGAGCATCCCAGCAGCTCACAGCTCGGCAGATGTTGAGACTCCTGGGCCATATGGCCTCTACAGTCCATGTGACTCCCATGGCTCGTCTTCACATGAGATCAGCTCAATGGACCTTAGCTTCCCAGTGGTGCCAAGTCACAGGGAATCTAGAAGATGTCATCCGCCTGCCCACCAGTTGTTGCAATTCGCTGCGCTGGTGGATGTTTCGGACCAATTTGACCCTGGGACGCCCGTTCCAAATTCCTCAGCTGCAAGAAGTGCTGACGACGCATGCATCTCTCCTGGGGTGGGGAGCTCATGTCGATGGGCTCCACACTAAAGGGCTGTGGTCCCTCCAGGAACACGGTCTTCAGATCAATCTCCTAGAGCTCCGAGCGGTCTGGAACGTGCTGAAGGCCTTCAGGGATCGGCTGTCCTTCCAAATTATCCAAATTCGGACAATCAGGTTGCAATGTACTACATCAACAAGCAGGGGGGCACCGGATCTCGCCCCGTGTCAGGAAGCCGTCAGGATGTGGCGATGGGCAGGCCAGTACGGCATGCTTCTCCAGGCCACGTACCTGGCAGGCGTAAACAACAGTCTGGCCGACAGGCTGAGCAGACTCATGCAACTGCACGAGTGGTCGCTCCATTCCCGGGTGGTACGCAAGATCTTCCGAGAGTGGGGCACTCCCTCGGGTGGACCTTTTCGCCTCCCAGACCAACCACAAGCTGCCTCAGTTTGTTCCAGACTTCAGGCACACGGCAGACTGGCGTCGGATGCCTTTCTCCTCCATTGGGGGAACGGCCTCCTGTATGCATATCCTCCCATACCTTTGGTGGGGAAGACCTTACTGAAGCTCAAGCAAGACCGCGGCACCATGATTCTGATCGCGCCCTTTTGGCCCCGTCAGATCTGGTTCCCTCTTCTTCTGGAGTTGTCCTCCGAAGAACCGTGGAGATTGGAGTGTTTTCCAACTCTCATTTCGCAGAACGACGGAGCGCTTCTGCACCCCAACCTTCAGTCTCTGGCTCTCACGGCCTGGATGTTGAGGGTGTAGATTTTGCTTCATTGGGTCTGTTGGAGGGTGTCTCCCGTGTCTTGCTTGCCTCTAGGAAGGATTCCACTAAGAAGAGTTACTTTTTTAAGTGGAGGAGGTTTGTCGTTTGGTGTGAGAGCAAGGCCCTAGAACCTCGTTCTTGTCCTGCACAGAACCTGCTTGAATACCTTCTACACTTATCAGAGTTGAGTCTCAAGACCAACTCAGTAAGGAATCACCTTAGTGTAATTAGTGCTTACCATCATCGTGTAGAGGGTAAAGCCATCTCTGGAGAGCCTTTAGTCGTTCGATTCATGAGAGGCTTGCTTTTGTCAAAGCCCCCTGTCAAGCCTCCTGCAGTGTCATGGGATCTCAACATCGTCCTCACCCAGCTGATGAAACCTCCTTTTGAGCCACTGAATTCATGCCATCTGAAGTACTTGACCTGGAAGGTCATTTTCTTGGTGGCAGTTACTTCAGCTCGTAGAGTCAGTGAGTTTGAAGCCCTGGTAGCTCATGCTCCTTATACAAAATTTCATCATAACAGAGTAGTCCTCCACACTCACCCTAAGTTCCTGCCGAAGGTGGTGTCGAAATTCCATCTTAACCAGTCAATCGTCTTGCCAACATTCTTTCCCAGACCGCATACCCACCCTGCTGAACGTCAGTTGCACACATTGGACTGCAAGCGAGCGTTGGCCTTCTATCTGGAGCGGACACAGCCCCACAGACAGTCTGCCCAATTGTTTGTTTCTTTCGACCCCAATAGGAAGGGGGTCGCTGTCGGGAAACGCACCATCTCCAATTGGCTAGCAGATTGCATTTCCTTCACTTATGCCCAGGCTGGGCTGGCTCTTGAGGGTCATGTCACGGCTCATAGTGTTAGAGCCATGGCGTCAGTGGCCCACTTGAAGTCAGCCACTATTGAAGAGATTTGCAAGGCTGCGACGTGGTCATCTGTCCACACATTCACATCACATTACTGCCTCCAGTAGGATACCCGACGCGACAGTTGGTTCGGGCAGTCGGTGCTGCAGAATCTGTTTGGGGTTTGAATCCAACTCCACCCTCCTGGACCCGGTTTTATTCTGTTCAGGCTGCACTCTGTTAGTTGTTCTTCGTAGGTCAATTTCTGTTATGTCCTCACCGTTGTGAGGCCCAATTGACCCTGTTTGTTGTTTTGAGTGAGCCTGGGAGCTAGGGATACCCCAGTCGTGAGAACAAACAGCCTGCTTGTCCTCGGAGAAAGCGAATGATACATACCTGTAGCAGGTGTTCTCCGAGGACAGCAGGCTGATTGTTCTCACCTACCCTCCCTCCTCCCCTTTGGAGTTGCGTTTTTTCCTCATTTCTTTGCTTGTCATTTAACTGAGCAGGAACGGTCGTGCACGGGCCGCGCATGAGCGGTGGGCGTGCCCCGCGTGCGGGACCTCCCGCAAGATTTTTTTCTTCCGGTTTGAGGGGCTGCCGTGGACGTCAACCCAGTCGTGAGAACAATCAGCCTACTGTCCTCGGAGAACACCTGCTACAGGTATGTATCATTCGCTTTTTCTGCCATTCTGTAGCCATGAGGGGAGGAGGGAAGCTTTTGTGAATCAGGCCTTAAGCCTATAGTAGTTAAAAATAAATAAAAAAATAAAAATCAGCATAATCACTACAACTGAAAACGAAAAAGATGATGATAATCATATTATCACAAGGGATTGCTCTAACTGCTACTCAACAGAAGATACAAAAAAAAAAAAAAACTAATCAATTACTGCGCTGTTTTTTTTTTTTTTTTACCTACTATGGTGCATTAAGTGAGTAACATGTTTGTCTCTTATTTATGCTATTTGCATTTATTTTATATGTATTTTTTTATATGAAACACAAGGTTATTCAGTAGTTTTGGCGTCTTTTGTTTTATAGGTTTTGGTGGTGTCATTTTTAGAAACAGAGAAATATGATGGCATATAAGGGCCAAGTGGTCATCCTCCGTAATCACTAACTCTTCCTTTCCTAAGGGATACCACATGCCTGTCCCACGCTTCCTTGTCTCTATGACCCCTGCCAGGGTTTATTTCTACTACATGACATATATTTGTTATTTTGCTACATATATCCTATGTGTTTAAAGGTGTTATGCCAGGATGTTGTTTTGAATGATACTTTATGACTATGCTAACTGTAAATGTGATATATAGCGAAGATACTTACCTGTAGCAGGTATTCTCCGAGGACAGCAGGCTGATTGTTCTCACATGTGGGTCAGCGTCCACGGCGGCCCCAGGAACGGGGATTTTCCATCAAAATCTTCAAAGTCTTTGCGACAGTCCGTAGGACGCGGGGCGGATGCACCGCGCATGCGCGGCCATCTTCCCACCCGCGTCCATTCCCGCCTCAGTTAAATGAAAAGCAAATAAAACAGAACACAACAACTCCAAAGGGGGAGGGGGCGGGTTGGTGAGAACAATCAGTCTGCTGTCCTCGGAGAATACCTGCTACAGGTAAGTATCTTCGCTTTCTCCGAGGATAAGCATGCTGCTTGTTCTCGCATGTGAGGTATCCCTAGCCCCCAGGCTCACTCAAAACAACAAAGAAGGTCAA
Organism: Microcaecilia unicolor; assembly: GCF_901765095.1. Taxonomy (NCBI): domain Eukaryota; kingdom Metazoa; phylum Chordata; class Amphibia; order Gymnophiona; family Siphonopidae; genus Microcaecilia; species Microcaecilia unicolor. Next base: position 101,801,557 of record NC_044042.1, read on the forward strand.
TTGGGCCTCGCAATGGCGAGGACATAACAGAAATTGACCTATGAAGCAACAGCTGAGGGTGTAGCCTGGAACAGAACAAAAATGGGCCTGGGGGGGTGGAGTTGGATTCTAGACCCCGAACAGATTCTGCAGCACAAACTGCCCGAACCGACTGTCGCGTCGGGTATCCTGCTGAAGGCAGTAATGAGATGTGAATGTGTGGACTGATGACCATATCGCAGCTTTGCAAATCTCTTCAATAGTGGCTGACACTGACGCTGCCATGGCTCTAACACTATGAGCCGTGACATGACCCTCAAGAGTCAGCCCAGCTTGGGCATAAGTGAAGGAAATGCAATCTGCTAGCCAAGTAGAAATGGTGCATTTCCCGACAGCGACTTCCTTCCTGTTGGGATTGAAAGAAACAAACATTTGGGCGGAGTGTCTGAAGGGGTTTGTCCACGCCACATAGAAGGCCAATGTTCTCGTGCAGTCCAATGTATGCAACTGACGTTCAGCAGGGCGGGTATGAGGACGGGAGAAAAATGTTGGCAAGACATTTGACTGGTTCAGATGGAACTCTGACACCACCTTCGGCAGGAACTTAGGGTGAGTGTGAAGGACTACTCTGTTATGATGAAAGTTAGTATAAGGAGCAAGGGCTACCAAGGCTTGAAGCTCACTGGCTCTACAAGCTGAAGTAACAGCCACCAAGAAAATGTACTTCAGATGGCGGGAATTCAGTGGCTCCTAAAGGAGGTTTCATCAGCTGGGTGAGGACAATGCAATCCCATGACACTGGTGGAAGTTTGACTGGGGGCTTTGACAAAAGCAAACCTCTCATGAAGCGAACGACTAAAGGCTGTCCAGAGATAGGCTTACTGTCTACACGATAATGGAAAGCACTAATTGTGCTAAGATGAACTCTTACTGAGTTGGTCTTGAAACCAGACTCTGACAAGTGTAGAAGGTATTCAAGCAGGGCCTGTGTAGAACAAGAATGAGAATCTAGGGCCTTGCTGTCACACCAGACGGCAAACCTCCATTTGAAAGAGTAACACCTCTTTGTGGAATCTTTCCTGGAGACTCGGGAGACACCATCAGAAAGACCCAAGGAGGCAAAGTCTACGCTCTCAACAGCCAGGCCGTGAGAGCTAGAGACTGGAGGTTGGGATGCAGAAGCACCCCCTCGTTCTGAGTGATGAGGGTTGGAAAACACTCCAATCGCCACGGTGCTTTGGAGGACAACTCCATAAGAAGGGGAAACCAAATCTGACGCAGCCAAAAGGGCGCAATCAAAATCATGGTTCCTCGTCTTGGCTGAGTTTCAGCAAAGTCCTTCCCCACCAGGAGGTATGGGAGATATGCATACAGAAGGCCTGTCCCCCAATGCATCTGACGCTAGTCTGTCGTGAGCCTGAAGTCTGGAACAGAACTGAGGGACCTTGTGATTGATCTGAGTGGCAAAAAGATCCACCGAGGGGGTGCCCCACGCTCAGAAGATCTTGCGAACCACGCCCGAGTTGTGCGACCACTCGTGAGGTTCCATTATCCTGCTCAATTTGTCGGCCAGACTGTTGTTTACGCCTGCCAGATACGTGGCCTGGAGAAACATGCTGTGGCGGCGAGCCCAAAGCCACATCTGGACGGCTTCCCGACACAGGGGGCGAGATCCGGTGGTGTGTCATAGTACACCTGCTTGTTGACATAGTACATGGCACCTGGTTGTCCATCTGAATTGGATAATTTGATTGGACAGCCGATCTGTGAAAGCCTTCAGAGCGTTCCAGATCGCTCGCAACTCCAGGAGATTGATCTGGAGACCTGATTCCTGAAGGGACCAAACTCCCTGATTGTGGAGCCCATCCACATGAGCTCCCCACCCCAGGAGAGATGCATCCGTCGTCAGCACTTTATGAGGCTGAGGAATTTGGAAGGGACGTCCCAAGGTCAAATTGGATCGAATTGTCCACCAGTGAAGGGAGTTGTGAAAGTCAGTGCTGGATCACACTCTTCTAGACTCTCCGCGCTTGACACCACGGGGAAGCTAGGGTCCCACTTAGCAGATCTCATCTGAAGGCGTGCCATGGGCGTCACATGAAGTGTGGAGGCCATATGGCCTAGCAATCTCAACATCTGCCGAGCTGTGATCTGCTGTGCCGCTCTGGCCATAGGAACGAGCGACAAAAGGCTGTCTGATAGGCCCGAGATAGGCCCGAGCTGTCCGTGAATCCAGCAGAGCTCCTATGAATTCCAGTTGTTGAACTGGAAGGAGATGGGACTTTGGGTAATTTATGACAAACCCGAGTAGCTCCAGGAGTTTTTATTTTATTTATTGCATTTGTATTCCACATTTTCCCACCTCTTTGCAGGCTCAATGTGGCTTACAATAAATCATGGATAGTGGAAATGTGAGGAGAGTAGACATTTGGTGTTACAAAAGGAATTGGGTTGCATGGTAATGTAATACATAATAGTAGGAAAAAAAGAAAAAAAAAAAAACAGAAGGCAATAATTTACATTCAGGGTATATGTGGGAAATTCAGATGACTTGGTCTTTGTGATAGGTCTTGTCGAAGAGATGGGTCTTTAGCAGTTTCCGGAAGTTGGTCAATTCGTAGACCGCTTTCAGGTTACGTGGCAGTTCGTTCCAGAGTTGTGTACTCATAAGAAAAGGTTGATGCGTGCATTAGTTTGTACTTTAGACCTTTACAACTGGGGAAATGGAGATTGAGGAATGTGCTAGAAGATTTTTTTTAGCATTCCTGGATGGTAGGTCTATCAGGTCTGACATAGGCTGGAGCATCGCCATGGATGATCTTATGTACTAGGGTGCATACTTTGAACGTGATGCGTTCTTTGAGTGGGAGCCAGTGTATCTTCTCTCGTAGGGGTTTTGCACTCTCGTATTTTGGTTTTCCAAATTTGAGTCTGGCTGCCGTGTTTTGGGCTGTTTGGTTTTTTGAGTATTTGCTCGTTGCAGTAATCTAGATGCTGAGTACTAATGATTGTACCAGATTACGGAAGACTGTCCTCGGGAAGAATGGTCGTACTCTTTTAATTTCCACATTGATGGAACATCTTTTTGGTTGTGTTTTCCGCGTGATTCTCAAGCGTTAGGTGCCGGTCAATGGTAACTCCGAGAATTTTCAAGGTTTCCGAGATGGGTAGGTTTAATTTTGGTGTGTTGATGGTGGTGAATTTACTTATATTGTGTTGAGAAGTAAGTACTAGGCATTGGGCTTTTTCTGCGTTGAGTTTTAACCGAAAGGCATCTGCCCAGGAGTGCATGATGTCGTTGGAAATTTCTTTTAGGTCTTGATTGAATGGGATGTAGATCGTTACATCATCAGCATAAATGTAAGGATTGAGGTTTTGGTTAGATAGTAGTTTGGCCAGAGGTGTCATCATTAGGTTGAATATAGTCAGTGAAAGGGGAGATCCCTGTGGAACTCCACATTCAGGTGCCATGCAGTTGATGTAATCGACTGTGATGTCACCTGATATGAGCGTGTGGTTAGGAATCCTTTAAACCAGTTAAAAACATTGCCTCCGATGCCGAAGTATTCAAGGATGTGTAGTAGGATTCCATGATCAACCATATCGAAGGCGCTTGACATGTCGAATTGTAGAAGTAATATGTTCTTGCCAGTTGCAATCGTTTGTTTGAATTTCATCATGAGCGTAACTAATACTGTTTCAGTGCTGTGATTAGAGCGAAATCCTGACTGGGAATCGTTGTAGTATGAGAATTTGTTTAGATATTCTGTAAGTTGTTTGGTTACCATACCTTCTGTTATTTTGATCTATAGTTGGTTATTTCGCTTGCATTTTTCTTTGCATCTTTGGGTATGGGGGTGAGTAGGGATAGGGGACAGTTGAAGGTTTAGGAGTTAAAAGCAGCATCGAAGAGGTGGGTTTTTAGCCTAGATTTGAAGATGGCCAGAAATGAGGCTTGGCGTACCAGCTCAGGAAGTTTATTCCAGGCATACGGTGCAGCAAGATAGAAGAAATACAGACCACTGTGCTGGCTGACATAGAAAAGTCTAGGAATTACTTGCAAAAGGTTCTGATTTAAGGCCTCTCAAGGTCAGCATCAGTTCATGCTACTGAGCCTCCCCTTTGGAACTGCAAAGTGGGATGGACTGTACTTAAGTTACTGATGCCCTAGACCTAAGCCTATACCAGATAACCAGCTGTGTTGGAAACACATCTCTCAATTGAAACCATATGGGTAATAGGTGTTTATCAGTCTCTGTTTTCAGATATCACCTGAAAACAGCACAGACAGCTACTTTCTGAAGAAAAGGCGCTTGGGGGATAGTAACTGTATAGTTAATGAGTCCCATATGGAAAAAGATTATGCTAGGGACTACAGTGCCTTCCCCTCTCTTCTTAGCATCTCTATGTGACCTTGGCAGCAGAAGCCAAGCACAGGAATCAAAGGGGTATAGCTGAGTGATTCAAGCTGCAGACTGCAAACCACCAAAAGTTGGGTTCAGATCCTACTTCTTATTTCACTGTTCAGTGCCTCAGCTCAAACTTAGGGCCTTATTTACTACAGTGAACTACTTCAATATCACGCATTATTAGTAAATCAGTCCCACTGCATGAGATAGGACCTAACACATAAAAATACCTTCTAGTAAATCAAGTCCATTGAGGTATGTACATATCTACTGTACTTAATTGTAACTTACCTGGTACTCAGATTTGGAAAAGGCAAGTAATTAAATCCAAAATCTTATATGACAATGTAAAGTAGTATTATTGAATGATAGCCAGAGCTTAAGTTCTGAGGGAATGGCCTGGAACTCAGTTCTGCCACATCTTTTCAGACTCCTGAGCAGCAGTGGTAGTCTGCTCCTGCTCCTCCATTCCAGGAAGCCTGCAGGGAGGGGAGGGGTAAATCTGCAACAGAACAGGCCCTCTGCTCTATAATCCCAATTACTCTTCTCCTCCCCCTCCCCCAACTCCATAGATCCACTTTCTGTCTACACATTAAGCCCTGGTGATATCACACACCAATTAGCAAGGACACACATTTTATGCATGGGTGGTGCAGTCTCTAGGAAATTACTGCTCTCTCACAGCCACAGTGCCATATCAAAAGGCAGGCTACAGCACAAGGCGGCACAGTCAAAGTAGGATAAAAATGCTCAGCACAGCTCAGTAAAGGGAGGTCTCAGCCAGAGTTGCCAGTTCTGCATTTTTCCCGGCCAACTGGGTGGGTTTTAAAAGTTGCTCACGGGAAATTCCCAGCAGTTGCAGGTTTTTGGGCTACTTTTGCATGTGTGTGTTTTTTGGGGGCAGTATTCGCTAATGAGACTGTTCTGGTTCCAGCTGTGTATCACTGTGGAACTTCAAGCCTCATTCTGGGGCTCCAATAGCTTCTCTTGTTCCATGCCTTCACTCTGGGCCTCCAATAGGAGAGAATGTTGTTGAGTGAAATCATCACCACAGTCAGGTTGGAAGAGGAGGAGGAGTAAGGACTCAGAGGCAGAGCTAGGTCAGCTGAGCACATGTGGTAGCTAGCTACCTTCACTGGAGGAGGCAGAGAAAGTGAGCAGCACCTGTGATAACGCAGGTGAGGAAGCAACTACAGGCAGGTGGGCAGAGTCATGGTCCCTTTACATACCTATTTTTGGTGTCAAAATTGGGCTGGAAAAATTTTCACCATCTGGCAACTCTGGCCAGACGAGAGGAAAGAAGCTTCTCCACTCTGTGCCCCGACTACAGGAACTGAGCTGCAGCAGCTCTATGCAGGTAGGCCAAGTTTATCTTGGAACCCTTCTGCAACTGTAACTTTAGAACTGAGGGCCAAGCCTGGCCCACTTGTGCTGAATTTTATGTTTCAACATTTTTATGATGACAAAGCATCTGAAAAACATACAGCATCTGGCAGGAACAGAATGCCAACAGCATAACATTCATAACATATTTAACTGGTAGTGTCCGTCATCAACTTATTTTAATCATTTTCTCCCCCCCCCCCCCTTTCCTCCCTCCCTCCACGTATGCTGAATTTGTGCTAATTTTAAAAGACAACTTTAATTCTGGGACTCAAGGTCAGAGACGAGCTGTGCTGCCTTTTTGAAAGCCAGGTTAGTATACATGGTGGCCTTGTAGGAGTAGGCTGCAGCAAAGAACTTTATGAGCAGAAGAACTGATTTTTTTTTCCTCCTGATCTGTGAAGGGAACAGGTCACCAATTTCCCTGAAAATAATAAATTTCACATTTTAAACTTCGGTGTGGCTCCGATGTTGTTTGTCTTGACACTAGACTCATTGATTCGAGAGATAATAGACAATCCGCTGGTAAAGGGGGTGCAAATAGGTCGTTCCATATTCAAAATAGCAGCTTTTGCGGATGACCTCCTAGTCATGATCACGGAGCCACGGGCATCCCTCTCGGCGTTAATGGAAATACTGAAAGAATATTGGAGATTATGTAGGCCTTAAGTTGAATCTGGCGAAATCGGAAGCACTAGTCTCGTCACCAGCAGTCAGCCAGCTATGGAATCAGGATTTTCCCTTGGGATGGGCAGACAAATCATTTAAATATTTAGGAATTAGATTGACTGAAATTAGAGAATTTATATGAGATTAACATAAACAACATGGTGGATGAGACTAAACGCCAGTTAGATAAATGGGAAGGCCTTCCATTGACACTGAGAGGCAGGATAAATCTAATTAGAATGGTAATACTCCCGAGGTGGTTATATCTCATGCAGACGCTCCCCCCTGTGTGTGCTGAAGAGGGATTTGACCAAGGTCATGAGAGTATTTAGTAGGTTTTGCTGGGCACAAAAGAAACCTAAAATGCAAACTCCGCTGCTACTGGGAGGATGGGGTCATAGGGGATTAGGATTGCCAAACCTAGCCGGATACAATCAGGCATGCCTATTACGGCGTATTGGAGACTGGGTTGGCCAGACTAGTACATTTACACAGCTAAATGTAGAAAAAGAATATTTCGCCCCCTATGACATGGTCACTTTGCTGCATCTAAAACAGGGCTAGCTCCTGGCCCACTTTAAACACTGTTCCTTGCTCCAGCCGCTGAGGGCAGCATGGAGGATGATGATTAAAAGATTGGGAGGGAATGCCTCAGCATCAGAGCTCTTATCATTAGGGGGGAACCCGAATTTTGAACCAGGTCAAAGCAATTTGGCATTTTTTAGATGGGAACAACTAGGAATTACAAGAGTGGAACATTTATTAGGAGAAGCAGCGACTATCATTCCGTTTGAGGAACTACAGGCAAAAATTGGGACTGCATGGGGAGACCGATTTGCTTACGCCAACACTACATTTCAACCTTACACCAATCAGATTTGCGGAGGAAATTAGGGGGTAAAGTGCGTACATTTTTCCAACCCATGGAGGGGACGGGTGTGACAGTATCAAACATATATAAAATATTGCAAAAATGGGAAAAGGAATCGGGAGACACCCTAGCGGGATGGGACATTGGGGCAACATTGGCACATATCCCAGCCCTCACTGTAGATGAGAGACTCCGAGAGTGTGGATTTAGGGTGGTGGTGAGGGCCTACATGTCTGGACGACAGTGGGGACACATAGGCAATACAAGGGAGGAGTGGCCTAGTGGTTAGGGTGGTGGACTTTGGTCCTGAGGAACTGAGTTTGATTCCCACTTCAGGCACAGGCAGCTCCTTGTGACTCTGGGCAAGTCACTTAACCCTCCATTGCCTGCCGCATTGAGCCTGCCATGAGTGGGAAAGCGTGGGGTACAAATGTAACAAAAAATAAAATAAAAATAAATGTGATCACATACCCCACACTCTATATCATGCCTTCTGGGAGTAAAGGCCTTTTGGAGAGAGATCCAGAGGTTCATGTCTTTTCTAGTAAAGAAACCGGTGGATGGAACCTGGGATCATTGCGTGCTAGATACACAAACAGCATTCCAAACACAGGCTGGGGGAGATAGAATATGGTGTCGTAAAGTTTGTTTGGTGGCTAGAAAAAGTATTTTGCAAAATTGGATCTCATCAGACCCGCCGGCTTACTGGCATTGGAGAAACCAAGTGCATGAGCTAGCCACTTGGGAAGCGAAGGGATCTCCGAAACGGAAAAAGAATTTTATAATGATCTGGGACCATTACATACAGGGACTAAGTCCGCATGGGCGAAGTCTGCTTCTTAACCTGTTGTAACCCTGATATGGGGAGTAGTAATCCCTACAGAACCTCTCTCTAGTAATGGTTGGCGGAGGGGGAGGGAGGTACCCATGGGCTATCAGAGTCCATGTCTGGGGGGGGGGGGGGGTAAGGGGGTATAGGAGGTACTAGATGGGTATTGAGTCTATTGCTTTTCCAGCTGTATTAATAGCAAAGGATTGGGGGGTGGGGTAGGAGGGGAAAAGGGGGGGATTAAAAGTTTGGAATTATTGTTCAGAATTGTATTGGCTTATATATGATTTAGTTCAGCGGAATGTACTGTGTGATTAATATGCTAAACGATAATAAAAAATGTTTAAACATAAACCTTGGTGTGGCTGTTAGTCAAGGCTCCAGGCCCTACCCTTGCTGCTACAGAAGGGATTTTGCTTCTTGTTCCTTACGCTAACAGGTGCAACCAAAAGAAAGAAGCAGTAGCATCCAGTTGAAGCCCTGTGAGCCATAAAGCAGATGGGCAGTGTCAGCTGCACAGGGTAGAAAAAAGAACTTGCCTCGCTCACTTCCACTGCTCCTGCAAGGTCAGGGGGTACCTGTGTGCATAGCCTGCCCCTTTTATTTATTTATTTAGTTAGTTGCATTTGTGTCCCACATTTTCCCACCTATTTGCGGGCTCAGTGTGGCTTACAATACATTGTAAATGATGGAAATACAGTTTCTTACATTACATTATAGTACGATTATGGGTTACATTGTGAGCAGATAAAGGAATACAAGATCAGATCAGTCGCCTTTGGGGCGTGGAAACTAAAGGATGTGGTGTGGGGGATTTACTACTCTGATCGAATAATAGCAAGTGAGCGATGGGGTAGACAGTTTTTATCTGTGGGTAGATATTGAATGGGAGAGTACGGGGACGTGGGGTAGTATCTTGAGGCATTGTTATGATGTATATGGGATTTATATGTTTTGCTCCTTGCGGTATGTTTTGTCAAAGAGATGGGTTTTCAATCGTTTGCGGAAGTCTGTCAACTCGTAGACCGCTCTCAGGCCGCGTGGTAGTGCGTTCCAGAGTTGCGTGCTCTTGTAGGAGAAGGTTGAAGCATGTAGTCCTTTATACTTTATGCCTTTGCACTTAGGGAAGTGGAGGTTGAGGAAAGTTCTGGATGATTTTTTGGCGTTTCTGGGTGGCAGGTCTACCAAGTCGGACATGTATGCTGGGGCTTCACCGTGAATGATTTTATGCACTAATGTGCAGATTTTAAAGGTGACACGTTCGGTGACACGTTCCTTGAGTGGCCAGTGTAGTTTCTTGCGTAATGGTGCTGCACTTTCGTATTTTGGTTTTCTGAAGATGAGTCTGGCCGCTGTATTCTGAGCTGTCTGAAGTTTTCTCATTATTTGTTCTTTGCAGCCTGCGTATAATGAGTTGCAGTAATCCAGATGGCTTAATACGAGTGATTGTACCAGGTTGCGGAAGACAAATCTTGGAAAGAATGGTTTTATTCTTTTCAGCTTCCACATGGAGAAGAACATCTTTTTTGTTGTGTTGTTCGCGTGAGTTTCAAGTGTAAGGTGGCGGTCGATTGTTACTCCGAGGATTTTTAAATTTTCTGAAATTGGCAAGTTTAGTTTAGGTGTGTTGATAGTAGTAAATTTTGTTGTATTGTATTGGGAGGTTAGTATGAGGCATTGAGTTTTTTTCTGCGTTCAATTTCAGTCGGAATGCATCTGCCCAGGTGTTCATGATGTGGTTGATTTGGTTGATTTCGTTAGAGATTTCGCTGATGTTTTGTTTAAAAGGAATAGATATCGTTACATCATCGGCATATATGTAAGGGTTAAGGTTGTGGTTTGATAGAAGTTTTGCTAGTGGGGTCATCAGTAGGTTGAAAATTGTTGGTGAGAGGGGAGATCCCTGCGGTACTCCGCACTCAGGTGTCCATGCAGCAGATGTGGTTGAATTTGATGTGACTTGGTATGAGCGTGAGGTTAAGAATCCCTTGAACCAATTTAGGACATTGCCTCCGATGCCAAAATATTCAAGAATGTGTAATAGGATACTACCCCACGTACTCCACGTCCCCGTACTCTCCCATTCAATATCTACCCACAGATAAAAACTGTCTACCCCATCGCTCACTTGCTATTATTCGATCAGAGTAGTAAATCCCCCACACCACATCCTTTAGTTTCCACGCCCCAAAGGCGACTGATCTGATCTTGTCTTCCTTTATCTGCTAGATTTTATCTAGTAAACACTTCAAAAGTGACAGTTGGGGAGGTGAAAAGACTCCCCTTAGCAGCACACTCCACTCTAATTGCTCTAACCCTCCATTGCCCTATGTAAGCCGCATTGAGCCTGCCATGAGTGGGAAAGCGCAGGGTACAAATGTAACAAAAAAAAAAAATTGATACCATGTGTATTTTAGTATTTGCCTTCTGTACTTTTTCAAATATTACACAGCAAGTTCCAGTTTTCATTTATGAGCATGGTGTTTTCCCTGGACAAGTTCAAACCCATCATGAGCAGTGATGTTTCAGCATTTGATTAATGAACTTTGTAGACTACCCACTCAAAATATTTTAGACATTAACGATAACTCCTTCTATAATCTTGTCAGGTTATATTAATCACAGTTGTCATCAGTCATTATGTTTCAGATGTCTTTGCTAATAAACAAGTTTTCTTATTATAGGTTCAACAGAATCAAATATTTGCTGTAAAAAAAAAAAAAAAAAAATCCAGTGTAGGTCATGATTCAGTTCTCCATGGAATGTCCTGATTTTATTTTCTACAATGTCTTCCAGTCAGTAAAAGTACCTCATGAACTTAGTGTGTAATTTTATGTTTTGGTCAAAAAAAAAAGTGAAAAAACAAGGAAACAAAAAAGCCAAAACAAAAGCAGTGGACCTTATCAGCTTATGTAGACTCATAGTCTGTGTGCTGCTGGAACAACAAGTCTGCAACGGCCAAGCATATCTTTGGCTCCTGGTATTTGCTTTGAGATATTCTGCCACCTATATTGTTTCTGTATCTGTTTGTATGAGTTTACTGCATATATTCTTATTTAAAAAAAAAAATCCTACTTCTGTCTTGACTTATCCACAGTTTCAATCTCTTGTAAAATCCGCCCCTTTCTTTCCGAGCACTCTACCAAAACCCTCATCCACACCCTTGTCACCTCTCGTTTAGACTACTGCAATCTGCTTCTTGCTGGCCTCCCACTTAGTCACCTCTCCCCTCTCCAATCGGTTCAAAACTCTGCTGCCCGTCTCATCTTCCGCCAGGGTCGCTTTACTCATACTACCCCTCTCCTCAAGACCCTTCACTGGCTCCCTATCCGTTTTCGCATCCTGTTCAAACTTCTTCTACTAACCTATAAATGTATTCACTCTGCTGCTCCCCAGTATCTCTCCACACTCGTCCTTCCCTACACCCCTTCCCGTGCACTCCGCTCCATGGATAAATCCTTCTTATCTGTTCCTCTCCACTACTGCCAACTCCAGACTTCGCGCCTTCTGTCTCGCTGCACCCTACGCCTGGAATAAACTTCCTGAGCCCCTACGTCTTGCCCCATCCTTGGCCACCTTTAAATCTAGACTGAAAGCCCACCTCTTTAACATTGCTTTTGACTCGTAACTACTTGTAACCACTCGCCTCCACCTACCCTCCTCTCTTCCTTCCCGTTCACATTAATTGATTTGATTTGCTTACTTTATTTATTTTTTGTCTATTAGATTGTAAGCTCTTTGAGCAGGGACTGTCTTTCTTCTATGTTTGTGCAGCGCTGCGTATGCCTTGTAGCGCTATAGAAATGCTAAATAGTAGTAGTAGTAGTAGTAATGCCTAACAGTCCCTTTCCCAAAGCTGACTTAAAGGCATATCAGACTGAGGCACTGAACTGCAGCTGTTCACCTCTCAGCCATCAAACAAACTACACAGCCTTCCAAGTACAAAACAAGCCGCAGCCCAAAGCAAGTTAGGGGTGATATTGGGAGCTGGTAAAACAAAAGAAAACCGGGGTGGGGTATCTTTCATGGAGGAGACTGAGGGAGGGAAAGTTGAGATGACTTCGTGTGGAGGGGTCAGAGGGAAACCCTGTGTGCGAGGTTTGCATGGAAAAGAGAGATGGAGTAGAAAAGCCTGAGGATAGTTCTACAATGTTTTCTACTTGATTATAGTATGGTATATAAGAAAATATAGCAATATGTGCAAAGAATTCACCAAGCTATAACATTCACACTCAATGAAATTATTTTCCAAAAATATAGCAATACACAAGATTTTATAAAATTCCTAGAATTTATCATGATTCTGCTCTGAAATATCATGTAGATAAAGAAAGATCATACAATAAATACCCAGTGCAGATTATCTCATACCCAACTTCACAACAGTCTTCTGGTTTAAAAAAAAAAGTCAAATTTTAAGGATCTTGTTCGAAACCTCTGATTAAGAGATTCTACCCCACCCAATGCGTAGGTGCAGCAAGCATAGGCAGGGACAGTGGCCCTAACCATCTTTCAGCACTTTTCCAGTGGATCAAACTACATTTACATTTTTAGAATAGGTAGAAGAGATAAATGTTTCTCCTCCCAGTGCTGTAGGAATTTGCCTTTTACAAAGATTTCTAGGTAGCTGCCCTGCCTTTCAAGGATATGTGTGATCCTTGAAAGGGGTGCATCATGCCCTTGCTTCCCTTGCTGCATTTTATAGGTAGCAAGCTGTAGAAAAAGGGAAAGAAATCACGGGATTATATTTCTTAATTTGATATCACCTTGGGCACTAAACTAAGTGCTTCATGTCATCCATAATAAGTTTCTAAATCTGCACAGCCTCAATAATCCCAGATTTTTCAGCCACTGCACTAGAGCTCCACGGTCTCTACCCACATCAGCTATTTTCCATACACAACTTGCATACTGGAACGTATCACAAAGCTGCCATCAATACTTTGGTTTCAGTCAGTGCAATAAATAAATTTAAAAAATAGAAGCTTCTAGACCCAAAAGAATGAGCACAGATGTGTTAAGCAGCCAGAACACGCAGCCTTTTTCTTTCTGTATTGTTGGTAGCAAATGCTGGAACAGAAGCAACAAAAACGTAGATCCTTTCGTAGGGTGGGATGGTTTAGAGGCACGAGATGTTGGTTATTTATGGACAGCTGACCATTAATACATCTGATTCTTTAGCCGATGAAGAATGCCAATCACAATCTCTCGCAGTGTCTGGGGTTAAACAAAACACACACAAAAATGGGAATAGGGCCAGGTTCTCCTAGTTCACTACAACTCATAAAAGTGCTTCTACAACTAAGCCTTCTTCCCTTCCTCTCACTGCTTGTGGAGATGGCCACAACACAATGTGTGGCGCTAGTCACCACTGCAACAATGGAATCATTACACCATGAACCGAGAACAGAAAAGGTGAAATGTATTCTTACTTGTTAATTTCCTCTCCTTGAGTCCTGCTAGATTAGTCCACACTAATGGATGATATCCCCTAACCAGCAGATGGAGGTAGAGAAAAACAATTTCTATCACTGGTATAAAGGCAGGTGCAGCCAGTGCGACAGAATTTCGGTGTCGGAGCTGAAATCAGCCCAAAATGCTATCTCTGCCCAGTTTCAGTTTTGTCTGAAAGATTATTTTAATTTTAGGCATGTTTGAACCAAAAATGACCGTGTGCTTTCAGTAGAAGTCAAAAATGGGTGCTTTGTCACATTTATCTACCCCCCCCCCCCCCCCCCCCCCAGCCATTCATAGGCCTATCTTATTATCCCTGGTGGTCTAGAGATGTAATTGGGACAGATGTGTTACTACTGCTCATTTTGGCTCTGCTCTTAAAATGGCTGCCATGACTGGGGCATTGCTCCTGCCCTGACTACACCACTAGACCACCAGGGACTGTAAGGTAGTACTGGAAGGAAGGGGAACTACTCAATGTATTCTTTTTTTTTTTTTTTTTGAGTGGGGGTACTGCGATTGCAAATAATTTAGTTATGATCTTGCACAATAGTTTATATGGTAAATAGCGTGCTCTAAATAAATGCTTTTCATAGAAAATTTTAGCAGGAGTTTAAGTCTGTAAATTTGGGATAAGATAGGAACTAGCCTCTCTGTAGAGTTACGATGTTGGCTGTCATTCCAAGTGTGGCATAAAGTCAGCCACTGTAAAAGCACCATGGCTTTTAGTTTCAGTTTTCATTACCTGTGGTCCATGTATCCGAAGACTATTTTGCTTGGAGGTAAAACATGGTCTTTCATTATTTAAATTATGTTCTGGCTTGGATACAGTAGGATTAACAGAAGGATGCAGACTGCAAGCTCTGAAAATCCCCAGAGGCCCTCAATGATTTATACACACACAACAAAACAAGAGGTTTCAGTTTTGGCCGGCCTCTAGTACACAGTACCTCTGGTCTAGCATGACTCAAGGAAAGGAAATTTCAGGTAAAAATAAATTTCACCTTCCTTATCATCCAGCTAGATCAGTCTACACCAGTGGGATGTACCAAAGCCTATATCTACGGGCAGGAGGAAGACCAAGCCCCTTGCACAACTGCCCTGCCAAAGGTGATGTCGCCTCTGATTAACAGATCCAGCTTTTAATAAGAACATAAGCGTTGTCATACTGGGACAGACCAAAGGTCCATCAAGCCCAGTATCCTGTTTCCAACAGTGGCCAATCCAGGTCACAAGTACCTGGCAAGATCCCAGAACAATAAAACAGATTTTATGCTGTTTATCCTAGCAGTGGATTTTCCCAAGTCCATCTTAATAATTTTTTTGTTACATTTGTACCCCGCGCTTTCCCACTCATGGCAGGCTCAATGCGGCGGACAATGGAGGGTTAAGTGACTTGCCCAGAGTCACAAGGAACTGCCTGTGCTGGGAATCGGACTCAGTTCCCCAGGACCAAAGTCCACCACCCTAACCACTAGGCCACTCTCTACCTACTTATAATGGTTTATGGACTTTTCTTTTAGGAAATTATCCAAACTTTTAAGGTTTGTGCTAAGCTAACTGCTCTTACCACATTCTCTGGCAACAAATTCCAGAGTTTAATTACACACTGAGTAAACAAATATTTTCTCCGGTTTGTTTAAAATTTACTACTTAGTGCTTAATGCTTCACGAAGGAATAAAGAGAGGACCAAATCGCCTCCTGACAAATGTCCTCCTAGGAGATGGCCTGGGCTGCAACCTAGGAAGTGGACTGGGCCCTAATCGAATGAGAATGGAGCTCTACTGGGACCACCTTATTGGCCAAAATGTAGGTTGTCTCAATGGCTAGCTTAACTTGATCCTGCATGCAATTGACACTTTAGAGACTGATTCCTCTTTACTTGGGCCTTGAAATAGAATGAAAAGACAGTTCAATTTTGTTAACTCATTAGTGACTGCTAGGTACAAACTCTGTGAACATTCAACTTGCACAATCAGCTCCCTCCTTAGACCAGCAAGGTAGTGAAACTATGTGGTTCAAGTGGAGGCAGTACCTTAGGGAGAAAGGAGGGCACTGTATGCAAGAACATTGTGTCACCTGAAAATGATAAGTAGAGGTCTCTACAGGAAAGAATCTGGAACTCTGACATCCGAGATCTCCAGGACTGAGCAAACCACCACCAGAAATGCTGTTTTCAAGGAAAGATCCTTCAGAGACACTAAGGGGTGCAAAAGGAGACCCTGCAAGGGCTCACAATACCAAAGAAAAGTCCCACTGAGGCAGCACTGGTTGACACGGAGGATGAAAAACTGTTTAACCCCCCCCCCCCCCCACACACACACATGAGAAACAAACCACTTCAGGTAAGGCTGCCAGGAACTTACCCCTTAGAAGACACTGGATAGCAGGCCAGAACTGCTATCTGTACCTTGAGAGAATCCAGGGCTGGGCCCTGGTCAAACCCATCCTGGAGGAAGGACAGGACCATAGAGAGATCCACCTTCCAAGGATAGACTTTTTTTTGACCACACCATGATTCAAAAGTCTTCCAATAACTGTAGCTGTGCCTCAGACATTTCCTTTCAACTGGCCCCAGGCAGAGAAGACCCCGACCCATCCCCTTATTAAGGGAAGAGGCTCCTCCACCAGAAACCGAATCAGATTCACATACTACATAGGCACCAGTGCATGAGCCTTTCAGGGCTGCCGAGAGGGGGAGGCAGGGGACAAAATTCCCCGGGTCCAGCACCACAGTCCCTCGTCTCACCCGCCCACCCTCAGCTCCGTTGACCGTCCGACACTGGGCTAGGCCCCCTGCATTCAAATCACAGCGCCTCACCTCTGTGTGAAAGCGCAGCAGTGGCAGATCGCCTCCCTTCGGGCCTTTCCTCCCTGTGTCCCGCCCTCTCTGATGTAACTTCCATAAGGGCGGGAGGGAAGGCCCAAAGGGAGGCGATGCAGGGGGCCCGGCCCCATGGCGGACGGAAGGGGGCTGTCAACAGGGCCCAGGGCGGGTGGAGACTGCGTACTGCAGCGCGGCGGCCTCGGGAGGGGCGGGCGGTGGTGACCTCGGGGGGGGGGGGGGGGGGGGGGGGTGGCTGGCTGGCTTTGCCCCGGGCCCGGCCCAGTCTCTCAACAGCCCTGGAGCTTTTCACACACTTGCAGCTGAAGAAAGAGGACACTTCACGCTTTCTGGAAAGCCATTAGACTAAACTTGGTTTTCTCTTGGTTTACTCTTTGGAGTATGTGCATTTGGGTTAGGATTGGGAAGGTTTCGGGTGCGAACAGGGGAAGGGATGTTCCTTCCAGTGTATTCTTTTCAGTGTAATCTTCAATAATTGCTTCCTGGTCATAAGCTTGAAAGTGGGCTTAGGAGGGGAGGGTACTTCATTTGGAAACTGTATGGGACATAGTTTTTACTTTGATGTTTAGTTGCTGTTCTACTCCCTCTTTTTCTTGCTTTTCATTTGCGTTTCTACAT